>NW_020454538.1:1206613-1353465 GCF_003342845.1 Nothoprocta perdicaria | reverse complement strand
TTTTTTTTTTTTTTTTTTTTTTTTTTTTTTTTTTTTACAGTTTGGACTCTGGACTGTATCATCTCCGCAGCCAGTAAATTTTCCAAGAATTTAGCTTATGCTTGTTCAGCAGCAAGTGGGTTCTTATCAGTTCTTTCACTGTAATGTACTGCCTTGTTCCTCAGCAATGACAGTGCAAAAAGAGTGGTTTTAAGAGGAAAAAAAAGAAAAAAAAAAAGATGAGCAGCCACAAGCTCCTTGCTGGTCCTCTTCTGTGCCCTTGGAAGGTGTTGGTAGGAGCTCCTTGTTACAACATGAGCTGATGCTCCTAGGAACAAATGAACCCCATAGCTGCATGGGGCAGAATGTGTTAATTCACCTCAAATCACTAAATGCAGAGTGTACATGCACCAAAATATGGGGAAACCAGGGCCTTCTCCTTCATAGGAGACCCTTGTCCAGGCAGAAGTTGCAGACTCTCTGGGAGAAACAGTTCATACACTTTGCTTCACACTGCAGGAATTCCTTCAAGCGACATGGCCAGGAGGAGTCCAAAGGGGCAGGAAAGAATGAAGGAATAATGGGAGGTCAAGGATAGAGCAGCTTGCACAGCTGACAGCGCCCACCAAGCAGGAATTTATGCTTGCAAGAAGGAACCCATATAAGGGGTAGTCAGTCAAGCACAGGCATGGGTCTGGACCAGGAACAGAGGGAAAGCAGAATGGCAAGGAACAGACATAAGGCCTCACACTAATTTCCTAGATAAGAGCAACATGGAGCTTTCCACAGGCCGTTTCCATTCAGAAATAGGAAAAACAGAGAAGGATTATCAATCCTTATGATGATACACAGCACTGAAGCTTAATATAAAAACCTGAAGCCACAAGTGAGGAAACTTATTAATTATAATTGTAATACAGAAAACACGCATAAAAAAACTCCACACACACAAAAATAGTTCCCCTCTCCTCTCCTCTCCTCTCCTCTCCTCACAAATATTTTCCCTGAATTTTGTAAGCATATTTGCTATTTTTAAGCCATTATCAAACACGTTGAGCAATGAGTTTCTGGAATTGGGCTGCCTATTAATTGCTGTCTTAGATTAGACTACATAATTTTTCAGGAACAGATAACCACGTTACCACTTGCAGTGTCTGAGTGGCCAGCTTACTAGTAATATTTCTTTTCCTACCTAGATGGTCAAATCTTACACAGTTGACTGTACTATAGCATGATGTGTGCTGTCTTCTGAATGAGAAGTTACTTTATCAGAAAGGAGCAGCTGAAGAAATGCAAACACTCCAAGAAATCCCCAGTACCCATAGGAAGTCACCTCCTGTATTTGCAAACTTGTTGTTTAACTATTTGATGGGCTTTGGGTTGCTAAGGCAGCTCAATGTGCTTGGAGAGCCACCACGAAGCAAGGTCCTTCCCATTGTAACCGCAACGTCTTGGGTCCCTGGCACATCACCGTGTACTGTAATTATTTAGATGCTGGCAGAGCAGTAATATCATGCAAAGAGATGACAGATCACACTTCTCTCATGTTAGGAGAGCAATCTGGAACATGTGGATATGTGCACAGGAGCCTATTGCAATGAAACTGCTATTACAGGCCCCTGTGTACTTTGCAGTCTCATTTCATCAAGTTAAGAGCACTCAGTTTTCTTAATGTTTGCTTAATATGTTTACTTAAATATACCTAATAGGATAAGGAGTCCACTTCCATTTGCAGTTGATTTTTTTCATAATATTATATTGCCAAGCACAAGATAAAGATGAAAAAAATATGAGCAATGATGGCATAATGAAAGGCACTGAGAGTGCATCTTCTGGCTGCAAGGAGGCATTTGTTGTGGAAGAAATAGCTGCCTAATTTGAAAAAATATTGTGATAACAACGATAAATACTGCACACACTGCTCCCTGTTCTGCATGTGACCTCATGACTTTGGCACTGCTTGAAAAACAGCTGAGCTTCAAGAAGATTGAAGATGAGTTGGTGAAACTCTGCTGAGCTGGTAGCTGGGGCACTCAGGCTAAAGGTTTAGGGATGAAAGTCCCTGAAGCATTCTGAGGCTGTGGTACTACAAGTCCTTATACCCCTCTGGGGCTAAGAACTCCTTTCTCTCTCTACTGTCACCCCACTGGGTGTTCTGAGCAGTCCTGCCCTACAGTCACGCTCATTTCTAGGTCAGCACACAAGAAGGCCCTGCCTGATGGCATGGGGGAAAGGATGCAACAGAAGAGGCTAAAAGCCTTGAAGTATCAGCACCGAGTAATTGAGAGTCCAGCCTTAAGCCGTAGGAATGGGAAGGAAATTTTGCACTTGACCGTTATGTGTTTCTTTACTACAATTCCTGCTCTTTGTGCTGTGGAAGTCTATATATTAGCAGCAGGTCTGGGTGGAAATGGACACAGTGATCTCTTGAGAAGGGTCCCAGCTGCCTTTTCCTGCTCGGTGTCACTCACAATGCCTGGCCTAGGGAGCCGGTGCTCATGCATGTAAAATCACTCTTTTTAATTTTGTGTTTCTGTAACATGACCTGTGGACTCTACTACATCTTCATGAGGCAGAGCTGTCTGGAGAACATCTGTTGCAGTCCCAGCTGTTCTGGTACTTCCTCCATCTTCTGAGGTTTCATTCCTGATATGTGCGAATCACTGGCAGTATTACATCCCCCTGTTTCTCTACAGATCCCATTTTCTCTGTTCTCACAGCGGGAGAAAGGGAGAAAATTCGGTGGGAAAAAAAAAATAAAAAAAAAATGATTGAGATGGGATAATATGGGCAAAAAGTCGGGTTTGTTTTTTTTTCCCTTTCCAAATTATCAGTATTTGCACTGTGAACTGAGTCATACCAACCAGACAGTACAAACCATCCCAATGCTCATTCCCTTTGGAGCCTGTATAATTAAAGCTGCCCACCTGCTCCTGATTTTTGCTGTCATTTTTCGACGCTATGGGCAATGCGATACTCAGTTATTATCATAAACTATGTTAAGCTTTACCCACTGCGGGGTTTATGACAACAGTCCTTGAGAAAACTGTAATCCTCTGTGCTCAACTATATATCCTTGTTATAATGCTTATGATTCTTGGCTGATGATGATCGCAGATGATGGATCATGAAAGTGCTCCAGGCAGGGGTCCTGCTAACTTCCTCTCTTCTTACTTTTCCTGCATTAGAAAGATCCTGTTTTCAGTTCCACCACTTCCACGCAGACAAATGGACTGAGGAGGTTTCCACTGCCTGGTATTTTCCCTTGGAAAAATTGAAATTATTGGCTACTTTCCTTATACGCTGCATAGACATGGCCAGAAACAAAAACCCTAAAACTATGTGTAATGGGTAACATTTAAGTTGCTCAATTTTGAATAAAATTCTAGCCTGAGCTTGAAATACTGTGGAATAACCTAAAAACACAAACATATAATATCATAGATATAACTATGTGACAACTCAAATACTAGTCTTAGAAACAGTAAAGCTGTTGTTTTCCCTATCATCCATATATATTAGAGCAACTAATATATTTGTGATTAAAGTGAGTGATAATATATTTTATCTCTGCCAGCATTCCTCAATGGTATCTGTAAAATTTAAGAGTATCTGTAAAATTTTAAAAATAATGCAAGCACTGGAGGCTTTGGAAATTGAATTTTTCATTCTGATTATTCAAACAACCAAAATTTAATATAAAATGATTATATAAATCCACATCTGATATAGTTTCCACATCTGATGTATCGGTGCCTCCAGCTACAATCTCGATAACAAAAAGCTATCAAAATTAACAATCAAACTTATTTCCTTGACATTCTGGTCATCCATAATTGTTGGAAGCAGCCACTTAACTTTCCTGCCAAAACACTGTCTATCATTTAGTGCCTGATACTCCTGCAGGGACTTACCAGTGCTTATTAAACAAATTTAACCTGCTTTGTAACACTTGTATTTAATGATACAATGAAATGTGAATTATTTATCATGATCTTTTCCCAGCATTGTAACAAATAAAGGTAAAAGCTTCCAAATGCTGGAAATACATAAGCTGTAATCCAAGTGCAGCTGACTTTCTGCAAATGTTTGCTGTTGACGTGACTTGCACAGACCCTCCAGACTAGTTTAAAGCAAAGTTTCCTCTCGTGCTTCTCTTGCACATACTTATCCAGAAAAAAAAAAAAAAAAAAAAAAAAGCCATTTTTCACTGCTGATGACAACAGTTGTCAGAAAGCTGCTAGCTTCTTAAGACAAATTAGTTATTTTCCAAAGAAGTTTAGCATAAAATTCCCACTGACTTCCATGAGGCTAAGTTGAACCAAAACCACCCTGATGGTCTCATCCAATTCCTGAAGAAACAGTTCTACTTTCAGCAATGGCTTTTATATCACCTTTGGGGAGGAACAGGGCTAAATGAAGGCCCTGAATAGAACAACACATTAATTGTGTTGAACTCCTTCCATTGAACTCGACACTGGAACAGAGCCAGTTCTGTGCAGCCTCCAGTACATCGGCTCTACCACTAGTTCTGCTTTGGGATATTGCTCTTTGTCTTGGTTTGCTGCCCTCAATGATCTGAAAGACACTAGCTTCCCCTGGGTTTCCTTATGTCGAAGGGGTACTGCTGGTCCCACAAGCAAGGCGATGGCTTCAGCCAGGCCTTATTGCAGGAGAACTCCCACCATCCAGGTTGGAGCTTGGTCATCTGTGTGATTTTCCATCTCCTAGTTGGTGCCTGTGATGACTTTATGACCCCTTGGAAACCTCTCCTGGCAGGTAGGGGTATTAAACCTGGACACACCAAAACAGCAGAGCAGGGGTTTCATTTCTACTGTCAAGTCCAACTTGCCCTTACAAGAACCATCTACTCTGCAAAGAGAGTTGGAAGAAAGTTTCAGAGAAACACCATAAAGTGCCCATGGATGTCAAGCAGAAGAAGCCTTTGCTCTCATTGAACCATGGGCAAGTGCAGCATTTGCCCCCAACTCACCTGGATTTGCCCCAACCCAAAGAGGCAGCACAAGACATACGCTGCCTATCCTTCAGTGTGAAACCCTTACACTACTTGTGAGAAGGAACCTCAGCAGGATTTGTTTAGGTGGAAATTTTGTACAGAGCTGTTTGTTAGTACTCCTTGGGCTTGGGTCAGTCCCTCTGTGCACCAACACAGACAGGGGGGTTTGGGATTTGAGCCGTGTTTGCTCTTGTTGAGTGGTTCTTTACCAGCCACAACTCCACTTTTCATGTCCACTGCCTGTCCCAAGCAGCGCTAACAGAGGCATTAACATGAAATATTTTATTTTTGCAGTGGTGAAGGAGCAACTTTCCCCTGCAGCTCTGCTGCCTGTCGCCCCGCAGCAGAGCGAGGATGCGTCCACAGGAGCTGTTCGTTTCGGGAGATGCTTCTTCTTCCTTGCCCATGAGCAAACCGGCTGCAGGGGCTGGGGGGCCGCGTGCCGAGAGCGGCGGCGGCCGAACCAGCGAGGCGAGCGCCCGGCTCCGCGCGGAGCAGTACGCGCCAGCAGTGCTACAAATGTTCTCTTTAGTATGGAAACGAGCCAGGGGCAATAAAAACGCCATAAAAACGTCAAAATGACGGATTGCGCGAAGCCACGGCCTTTCTAGAACCAAACTTGTAACAAAGTTTTTTTTTTTCTTAAAAGCCCTGCTTTAAAAGAAATGTCATTTTTGCTTAACTTTGTTGTACAATTTATCCCTGCTTCAGCGCGTTGTTAAATGATTGCAAACAAGAGCGACTGCAGAAGGGCAGCGGGAAAGAGGCGACTGATGTTAAGTGGAATTTGCACATGATGATGACTCGGGATGGAAGCAAACTGCTATAACCTCATCACTCACACTAACGCTGCCCCTTGATGGGGATACAGGGCATATTTAGGTACTAATTTTTTGAGCAGCAGCAATAAAACATCATGCTTAATGACATACAAATGAAGCACCATGTTAACTCATGTAATTCCATCAGAAAGTGCTCAGGAACAGCAGTTCGACTCTTTAATTACTCAGATCAAAGGCAAATAATAAAAAAAAAAAAAGGCATTTTGAAGCCTGCTCCAAAGTGTTATTTATTACTCCTCTGCCCAAAGGAGGAATCGGCTCAGATGATGGAAATTGCACTTCAAACCAGTTTTCCTTAGTGAAAATGGGAAAAGTGTATTGGTTGCTTTGCTGGTGTTCATGTACACTATCCTGACATTATAACTGACACTGGCAGAGGGTGGAAGGGAAAATAAAGAGTAAAAGCTAAAATAAGAACAGATAAAGGTCACTGCTCCATACATCTCTCTCACAGACCTGAAGCAGATAAACGCCCATGAGGACGCCTGGGCTGAGCAAAAAATACCAGATGGGCATCCTCCTTCCTCTAGACATTGCTCTATAAAGAAAATATATATATGCTACTTAATAAACAGTGTAATACTATTATTTTAAATATGCTTTTTATTAGATATTACTTCCTATTTTCAACTACACTTTTGTTATAATTTGCATTAGTAGCATACTTTTAAAACCTGGTGCTCTCCTCTGCTCTACTCCTAAGTTGTCCTTGTCAGGCCTTGTGTGTATGGGGAAAAAGATGGATTCCTGCCTCGTAAGCATGAGCAACAGAGCAGCCCATTGATCATGTATGTTTATGCTTGAATTTGTATGTAAAGCCTTTACAATCCTGGAGCTCACATTCAGGTGGGAGAAACTAACTGCTGCAGCTCCAGTAAGACTATCTGGAATGATAATATGTGTGGGATGGATGTACACACACGGCTACACTGCTGTTTATACAACGAGTTATTTGCAGACCCAGTAAACGTCAGTTTTAGCAGCTCCAGTTTACATAAATAATGCCATTGCTTTAGCAATAATCTAGAAAGTGCTGAAATTGCACACTGAGAGCCTGGAAGGTGACAAGATCAGGCAAGCTGGGTGCGCAGCCCAACCGAGGGCTGTGGTGTGCCAGATATTGCTGGGAAGTATGCAGTGCATGTGCACTGTTTGAGAGTTAGCTGGTCCTCGTGCTCTCCCTGCTGCTGCTTCTTAATTAGATTTCTTTAGGGTCCAAGGGACCACCAACTGAGCCCATGTGTCCTGGATGAACTCTTCATCCTAGCAGCTTGCCCATCATTTTCCATGTGATCAATGATCCCTGTCCACAAAGTACCCTTGACTTGAAGACTTGAGGGACATCTACCCCTTCATTTGACAATTCCTCCCTAAACAGCTGTATTTCCAATTTAAATGTGTCTGTCTTCATACTCACAGAATCACAGTTGAGGTTGGAAGGGACCTCTGGAGATCACCTGCTCTGACAGAGTCACCTAGAGCATGCTGCTCAGGACCCTGTCCAGACAGCTTTGGAATAATTCCAAGGATGGAGACTCCACATCCTCTCTGGGTAACATGTTCCAATATTGACCATTAGTTGCTGTCACATCTTTCTCTGCCCATGGGCCAGACAGAGCAAAGATTGAAAAACCTTGCAATGACTCTGTGTGTGACACTCCTTTCCCAATGGATGTCGTGGAGTTTTTTTTCCACTGACATCTCCAAGAGTTGCCACAGACTGCAAAGTTTATAACACAAACATTGAGTTCAGGATATCTAGAGGTCCATACCAAGTCCCCCATGTAGGAGAGATGATGCTCAGGGAGAAAACAACAAAGCCATGATAAGTTCCCCATCAACATCTGATCACCTCCCAAATTTCACCCACTGCTACACGTCCCCTGGAGCTCCTGGATGAAACTGTGACTTTTCTGAACTTTAAACTGTCCCAGCTTGAAAGCTGGGACAAGTAGCGAGATATCTCTGCCTGTAGCCCTGCGGGGTTGGAGGTGTTGGGCTCCACTCTGTACCCAAATCTACATCACTGGGCTTGTGGTGCAACTCTGATCTTGCCTCTAGAGACAAAGAGAGCAGAAATAGCTCCAATTCCCTAAAAAACAGAAAAATTTCCAAACCACTTAAAAAAAAAAAAAAAAAAAAAAAAAAAAAAAGGATGCCTCTGCTAGATTCAGATTCAGAGCATGAGGAGACCACAATGTGGTGCAAAAGGTGCTTTAACAGTGCTCTGTGCTGGGATACCTGCAGGTGTTCCTAAGGCACACACACACAGATTGCTATCCTGCTTTTAAAACACACCACGTTTACACAGCCCTACCCTCTCCTGACCTAATCCCAGGCTTTTATTCCGTTCTAATTTCTATGCTGACAAGCACTCTGCAGCCGGCTGTCTTTTTGATGTGTTCAGTCACCGTATTTACCACCGACGGAAAACGAAAATGACACTTTTTATTTGCAAATGGCTGATAAAAGTTCTCAGTTTAAAAGGGCTGACAGTACAAAGATTGTCCGTACAAAGTTTAAAAAAATGCCACGCACAAGTTGACATATAAGGCCATGTTTGATCTGCAACGCAAATAAAATAAACAAAGGTGGTGAGTTTTAAACCCCAATCTCCTTTGATCCTTGAAGCCACATGTCTTTATAAGAACAACTGCCTTCTGTAATAAAGTCTGGCACATACATATATATGCATATTTGTATATACATATATATATACATATAAGGAAAAAAAAGCTTCCAGACTACAGCAGTCAGAAGGCACCCTCGGCGTGGTGGGTTGTGCTGTATGAGACAGACAGGATTTCTTCTTTTAGCCACCCTAAAGAAGAACCTTGTCTCCTGCCGTGCCCCGGACAGTGCTGCAATGTGAGGAAGGGAGCGAGAGCAGCATGGGCAGCAGCTACGAGAAGCAGCTGTAGTTCCTGGGGGAGCATTAGCTTATTAACTCCTTGAAGCAAGAGGGTGAATTTAGTGCAGAAAGGCATTTTCTTTTTGCATTAAATGGCTCAACATGCTACAGCCATTAAGAACTCCTGCCTAACTCCTGCCCTGTATCCGCAGCCTTCAGTGCTTGTATTTAAGCTGCTCTGAAGACATGGGGACGTGGCCAGATACCCATGCTCTGAACTTTGTTGTACAGACTGGAAAAATTTGTGTTAGCAAACCTAACCGACCCCTCCCCTCCCCAAAACACACGTGCAATGAGGTTTCTTAATTATTAACCTGAAGACTACTGTGAGGGATACACGGATTTCCCACTACAGTATCAAGCTCCACGTGAGTGTGAAGGTCTCCCACCTCCTCCTCCTCCTTTTCCCATGCCCAGGTGCCACTGGAGTGCCTTGGCTACTGCCAGCACAGCCTGTGGCAATGCATGGAGATGCTGGTGATGGACATAATGGACTTGAGAACTGGGAGGCAGAGAGGAAGGAAAGCAGGAGCTCTGGGGACTCACCACAATGCACATTTTGACCTCCTGAGCCCCCTGCTTGTTTTATGGGCTCGCAAATGATGTTTCTCACGGAAAGGACGGCACCAGCAGGACCTGCACTGGTGTTAGGGGCTCACATGTGGCCAGTGTGAAAAGGCACGTTGCCCGCGGACTCCCACGCTGAGCCAAACCACTCCATGCTACAGGGAGCCTGTGCTGAGCATGGCAGCTATAGAACCTGAAAAAAAAAATCTTTATTTTCTTTGATCAAAAATACGTATAGAAATGCCTGCTTTGAGGAAAATATCATACTATTTTTTTTTTCTTGTTTAACAAAATAAATTAAATATACATGACTTCTGTTTAAACTCTATATAGAATTACAAAGGTTTTATATTTGCAATTGGATCCACTTCCAGTCCACTTTAGGTTTTTAATACCGTCCTTTTAAAAATCTTCTCTGCTTTTTGTTTTCGCTGCTGTTTGCATTGAAATGAAGCGGTATCTTTTTCAAATGTTATTTGGAAGGAGAGGAGGAACCACACACAACCTAGGTGCACATTTCTCAAATTCATTTTTTCCTACAAGATTATTTTTTTACTCTCTTGCTTTCCTTTAATCTAATGTTTTCATGTAGTTTGCGTTGACATAAAAAAATCCAGTAGCTTGTCACCATAAGCCATCAGAGAAGGACAGCAAGTTCCACTTTCTTGACCATTAGCAGTTCAATTATTATTATTAATTATTATTATTTCTTAAATATAAATATAAAGGTGTTCTGTACAATGTCCTTCTTCCCATCCTTTTTTTCTCCAGGCAGTGGCACTGAGCAGGAAGAGCAGCACTTGCACATTGATCTTCATTCCCTACCATGCTGGCAACATGACACCTTCAACCTGCGGAAATTGGCCCATCCAGCTCGGTTATCATTTCAAACATGACATTTCACAACTGCTTTTGTCAAGCATTCAGCATTTCACATCTCGAGTGGAAATTTCTTTTTCCAGAACCTCTCAGGTGCCTTTTTTCGTCATGGAGAAGGTGAGTTGATTGCATCTCCTGGTCCTATGGCATTAGCTCTCAGGTACTTGAAGACTGGAGTCACTCCGAATGAGAAGACTCCCCGTGTGCACCCAAGGGCTGGTGACCTCCCGCCCAACTGAGTGATTTTCTGGGGGACTCCTGAGGTTCAGCAGGTGCAGGGGCTGCCATGCCCACCTGGAAAAACATCCTGATCTCCTCATACCTTCCATGCTGCAACACAAGGAAGGAGGTGATCACTCATGTCCCTGTGTCACCTGCATGGAGAGGTCTGTGCCGTCTGGAGGGTTTCCTTGCTGCTGAGACTTGGAGCTCCTTCATCATTCTTCAGCTACATCCTGATGGCAATAATTAAAAAAAAAATCTCTTTTCTCTCTCTCTGTCTCTATTATATATATATTTATATAGATAGATATAGATATATACACATATATATATACACACATACACACACGCATATACAATTATATATATATGTATATATATATTTAAAACTATATATATATAATCTTTTCCGTCGGCTTTGCCCATTGCTGGCAGTGCGAGCTGGCTCGGAGCAGTCTCTTCTGAGGTACCACGAGGAAAAGCCCAAGGCGAGCTCCCGTCGGCGGGCGCGCGCTCAGCACTGGTACTGAATGTGCTGGTGCTGGTGGACCTTGCCCTCCACGTGCGAGTGGGTGTGGGTGTGGATGTCCGTGTAAATCTTTGGGTACATTTTGGACGCCATGGCCGGGGCAAGGGCCGGTCCTTGGGAGAGCAGGTGCTGCTGCTGGGCCACGTATTCCTCGTAGTTGATGGAGGAGATGCAGTCCTTGTCGGGCACCTGGGGGACGCAGATGCGGTCGCGGGGCTGCGGCCGGTGTGTGGACACCGCGGCTGGCGGGGAGCACGGCTTCTTCTTGGTCTGGCAAAGCCACAGCAGGATCGTGCCGAAGATGAAGACGGCTCCGGCCGGGATGCCGATGATGACGGGCCAGGGAAGGCTGCTGGCCGAGGAGGGCGGCACGGGCGCGCTCGGAGGCTTGGGATCTGGGCAGCGAGGAGAGGGGCAGATGGAAAGGGTTAATGAAAGGCAGACAAAGCATAAGCAAAACAGATATCACACAAGGCTGGCCTTGGTACAGACTCTCCCACAAGCCTGGAATGGAGAGAGAAGCCAACCAGTGTTTGATGCCTGAGAACTGTGTAGTATCACAGTGCTCCCAAAAGGGCAAACAACTCATATTCTCTGGGCTAGGGACCCTCGGGAGTGAATACAAAATAAAATCTCTCTTTTTTTTTTTTTTTAACATTATTACCCATTTTTAATGGTTTCACTAAAACCAGCCCACAAGATAATCTGCTAAGAGCCTCATTCCATTTGATACCCAGATTGGAGGACATAGAGCAAGAGCTCGCCCTGTCTGCCTCCAGCAGACATATCTGTGCTAAACTTCCTCAAGACACTACTGTTTTTTTTCTCCCCTTGATAACTATGGTTAGTTTGAAATATTAAATATATACCATGTGGTCCTTTTGAAGTCAGAAAGAACTATGCTGTTGACCTCAAGAGACAAAACTTTGATCCACAAAGACTGGAAATCACAGAAATAATGCAGGCTGGAAGGGGACTCTGGAGGTCATCTGGTCCAATTCCCCGCTGAAGAGAAGGCAGGATGAGGGAACTGACCCATCAGCTGACCATGAAAACAACACTCTTCATGTCTGTTGGCAGAAATCCTCTACTGGGCTGAAATGAAAGCCTGACATTTTGATAATTGTCCATGCTATTTTTCTGAGCTGTCTATGACAGATCTGGTATCCTTACAAGCAGAGCTGTGTTTTTCTAACTCATGGCCTTGCAACCACATCTTTGCATCTGTGGGCAGGCTGGGTTCTCCTTCTCCACCACTGCCAACGACAACAGGCCTGCAAGCTCTGGTTTTGGATGAGGCCTCATTATGCTCCCACTTAAATCAATGGAAAGTCTCTCACTGATTTCAGTGGGAGATGGATCAGATTCTTCTATCTTGGAAATTCCCAGAGGCTTTAAATTACATCCCACCCATGCAGCCTTGTCCTCGGGAGTGACATCTTTCTAGTTGGAGTTTAGTCCCCAATTCTAAGTTATGCAGAAGAAGGCATCAAAGCGGCATCCAGATTTTCCTCTTCCTTGGGAACTTGCTGTAGGTGTTTAAATTTGAGATAATGACTCCCAGTGACTATTGAGATGCCAATCTTGGCATCACAGAGTAGCAATGCTGCCTTAGTTACTGGAGTCATGAGGATTTTCCCCTTTATGGCACAAGGAACTGGTCCTAAGAGTTGGAAGGAGTTAATATTCTCTGTCTCTCTTTGTTGCCAGAATCCTGGCTTCAGCTCCTGCACATTCTTAGTTGTCTTGGCCTTGCAGTGGTAGAAGGAAGAAAAACTCAATAGACTGATTTTGTTAAGGTGGTGGATCTCATGCTAACTTCACATGGCAAAACGAGGAAGATGGAGATGCCATTAAAAATGAATGAATGAATGAATGAATGAATGAATGAATGAATGAATGAATGAATGATAAAAAATTGGAGCAGAAGTGCACTCTCAGGAAGCAAAGGAGTAAGTTGCTAAGTGATCAGGGTAAGCCTGGGGTACACACTGTGTGACCTCAGCTGGTCACAGCCCCTGGCTCTAAGGCCCGGGGGTGGGACACAGCTGTGAGTTTGGCACAATGGCTCCCGGCCCACCACGGGGTAGGAATTTAACTAACCAATCTGTCTCTCTTTTACACCAGCTCTTTTCCTTTCCATGTGACTAGGACCATTTTCATTCTTCTCTCATTTTATGGGCCTGTATCATTGTTTTCTTGTACCAGTAGAGCAATACAAATAAAAGCAAGAGAAAGGAGAAAATTAAGGCAATGGGGCTGCAAATTCTGTGGTTATTGAGTTCCTTCCTTACTAGAGCCTGCAACTGCAGTATGATCTTCCAGCTCCAACTTCTGCATTTTCACACTGATTTTATTTTGCTTTGCTGGAATCCTTACTCTCCATGCAGGAAGAAGAGGAACTACCAGCAAGCACAAACTTGCAGTAGTGTTTTGTTCTTCATTTAATGGAACTGGGCTGGCCTAAGTCAGCATTGCATCACAGGGGCCCCTGGAGCCCAACATGGTGAGGATGGGCAACAGCAGTTGCATTAATGAATATCATTAAGCAGAGCTTAGGTTCCTTGGGCAAAAAGGAACAACTCACCTGGCAAGACTGTGAGAAAGGCACTGCGAAAGCTGTAGCCCATTGTGTTTGCCCCCAGGCAAATGTACATTCCTGCATCCTCTTCCTTGGCTCGAGTAATCATCAGTTTGTTCAGGTAGGAACCATCGGGACGGGACCAGACCTCTCCCGTGGGCAGCACAACAAACTTCTGGCCCCCGACATCAATGGTGGAGTTGTACTTGCTCTCCGTGCCGTACTCTACCCTCTTCAGCCACTGGATGACGGGTTTGACATCACTGCGCACTTTGCATTGGAAGGATGTGGTCCCACCATAGTCTACTGTTGTGTTGACAGGATGTGTCCCCGTCAGGATGGGCTTGGACCGCGTCCTCTCTGCACAAAAACACAGGGAGCTCCATGGAAAAACACGTGTTGGCCAAACTGATTAGCTCACAATTGCAGAAACATAGGAACAAAACATAGGAGGGATATGGAAATAAAATTAGCCCAGCTCCTTGCCCCAAGGCTGGTTGAGATGTCTCCAAATGTTTTTTAAATAAATAAAAATTTGCCCAGCCTCTGCCACAGCCTCTAAGGTAGAGGCTCCACAATCTCTCCAGACAACTCCTCCACTGCCTTGAGCCTTAGCAAGTCTTTTCGCATGTCTAACCTGAATCTTCCTACCTCTAACATGAACCCATTACAGGTTATTTACAGGTGTGTATCTACAGAAAGTCCACATTAGAACCACTGTGGCTCCCCATAGTTTTGAGACACTGATGTGGAATAAGAGAAGTTCCATTTCCTTCTTGTCTTCCCAAGTGTCTCCTAAGGAGAGACTGAATCAGATGGGGAATGGTTCTTCCTTTATGTGGTGTCCAACAGCAGTGAGGGTAGGCTGTGGATGTTGCCTCACCTGTGCCCTGGGAGTCCCTCAGGAGATCTGTCTTGGTTGCCAGGCCTGACTGATGCCCATGGGGACCAAAGACTATGGAAGGCCATCCCATGCTGTTCACTGCTGAGATGAGCCAAAACCTCAGGCACTACAGGTGAACAAGACGTCCACTTCATCCTCACCTCCCCACATTTACTATTCCTTTCCTCATCTGATGGTCCACAGTATTTATGGAGAAGGAATTATAAAACCTTTTGTTTCTGTAGCCAAAAAGAAAACCTCCCCTTTTCCATAAAACTCTTCCTTCAGTCTCAGCTGGTGAAAGAAACAAGATGGTAGGAGAGAAAATCAAACATGAGGAGTTCTGTACACTCATAAGACTGTCCTTCCCAGCACGATCATAACCCTTAGGTTGTGTCACTTGCGTAAAGTCAAAGGAAAAATACAACATATCTCCCATTTCTGAAGAACTAGAATCTTTCTGAGCATGAGCACCAGAAAAATTAGTGAGATGGGAGGTACTGCAAGTAGTGTAGGGAGTGGAATTGCAGGAGAACAGTGGGTGGTAACTGCTGGCAATGATCAACCTCTTCTGACAGCAAACGCTGTAGGACTGAGCACGTAACAACACAGCTGCCACCACCACTGGCTTGGAGGTGAGAGAAAAGGAACAATGGACCTTCTTTCAGGCAATCAGGATGCTATCAATAACAGAAGCTTTTAAGATATGCTCGGGGAAACGCTGCCGGAGCAGCAAAAATACCACATTGTTCTGTGCAGACTGTGCCGAAAGACCACGAGCAGGAATCACAGCTGGGGAGACTAAGACTCAGATAAGCAGGTCAGACTTAAGAGTGGAGGCTCGGGGGAAAAAAAAATGGAAGGGGAGGAAATTGAATAAAACCTGAAATGCTCTACAGAATGATGTTAAAAATAGAAACATGTCTGAAAACTACTTAATGTTCTTATCTACTTGGTTCTGGTTCCAGCTTTGGTTACTGTTTTCACTCCTAGCCAGCAAAAGCTAATGAAAACAAAGGTTACACACATCTTTAAGTTGATAAAAACCAAGATAAACAGGGACACAGAAAAGGGTTTGTTCCTGGTGCTGTCTGGTTTTGATGAAGTGAAAACGCCACAGCTGCCATTAGGATGGGGCTTGATTCATTTCCCTGTCTCTGCTCCTGGTTTTAGTGTAAACACATGTTTTTACTGTCTCCACACAGCTGCATCTTTATCAATCCCAGATGTCCAGCAGGTTTGTACATTTGGAGCCCAGTGGAGCTCCCCACATGTGCTTTTAATTCCTGTTATTCTAGAGAAAGGAGTTATCAGAGAACAGATCTTTACCTTTAAGAAAGGTCTTTCACACTAGGATAAACTTTCTCAGGCTTAAATGTATGCACAGAAAGAGCTACAATGTGCTTTCCATGTGGCTAGTAGCAGCCCTCATGCGCCTGCTCCTCAGTAATGAAGGATATTTGATCTTCCCCCAACTTTGCCCATCTTCTCCTCTTTCTTCAGTTGGCTGCTTCAGAGTCATTTCCATGACAACTCACAATGATGTCATGGGCAAAATACTATGATTTAAGAGTAGGCACTCTTCTCAGCTAGGCTTAGGTAGCTTTCTGAGCTTAATTATCTTCAGTAATAATAGAGGAAGCAGGAGATTAGAGTCCCAGAATCAGGGAAGTTAGACACGAAGGAAAGTAATTTACTTCACTCCACTGCAAAGCAGGGTAATCCTCCACAGCTCATGTCCTAAGGGCCAGATTTTAAAGTCATGTTGGCATCACATGGGAGCCAAGTGGGATTTCTGCAGCAGCCCATTAGCACCCACCTGAACCTTCAGATACCTAAATGCCTTTTAAAATCTGTCCCTAAAGACTTGTCTGGCTAATGACTCTACTCATTAGTCATTTCTACTAAGTTCCTTGGAAGACTTCTCTAGTGAGGTGGGTGTCTTCTGACAGACATCTAGCTGAAATCTTTCATTGATTGGTTTCATCCACTCTGATAGAGCAATCTGTGCCACTCTAAATATTTCCACCCCTCTCTAAGGTATCTTAGGGGACTTAGCAGTTGGTTCTCAGTTTGTCCTTAAAGTGACTCCAGCTGTGACATGAGATTGAACTGGGCAACTGTGAACGTTTGCCATGAGTGTGTCCTTACAAATGACCATTCACTCAGTCTCGCTCTTCATTTCAGACAACTAAATTGTATTATTCAGGATACTACTCAGTCCAGCCCAGGTCTAGCCCTACTCTAGATCCTGAATAGTGTTTTTTGCTGTGGTGACCAATGTCTGTGGCAGTCCCTCACATCTGTGTCCAGTTACCGGCACTGTATGGTTGCTTCCACACTTTGTTTACTCATTTAGCTCCCTTGTCACAGCTCCCTCCCCACTTTCCCATGCCAGACCCCATACTTACGGATGACTTCAACTTTGTAGGTTGCATTAATTTCTCCAACTTTGTTGAACACTCGGCAAGTGTATTTGCCACTGTCCTCTGGCTTTAGGTTCTTCAGGTTCAGCGTCCACTTCTTCTTCTTGTTCTCCCCAATCTCTTGGGGCGTGAGGGGCTTATTGTCCTTTAGCCACGTGATGTCAGGCCGAGGGTTCCCACTGGCCACACACTTCAGGCGGATGGAGCTCCCGACGGGACGGGCGATCACCCTCCGTCTCATCTTGGCAGGCTGTGTGAACCGAGGACGGGCTGCAGAAGGCATGAAATACAGAGGTGAAATATGGTGATGAGCATCAGGCATGCAAAAGGACACTGCTGTCACATGCTATGGCCAGATGTGCTGGTGAGGCACCCAGCAATGCCAAGCATGCCCATATATCACTGTATCTATCTATCCCATGCACGGGGCTCAGACTGATTTCCTGAGAAAGGAAGAATAAACCAGCCTTACACTGGAGGACTAGAGCACTATGACCACCGTATTAGCCTTCTGCAAAATACAAACCCGAAATTCCTCCGTGTCCTTAAGTCAACCAAGTCAGACCATCTCACAGAATACTATCAAAATCACACTACTGTAACTCAAGGCAAAATGTGGCACCATAATCACACTCTAATTATTACTATATTCCATGCCATAAATACAAGCCTTTAGCCAAGAGACAACTCAGACTCCCACAGGGCTGAACAATTTTTTTTCCTGGTCACCTGAAGCATAATTTTCTGTGGTGTTTTGCCTCCTTAGTTCTTACTGGTTTTAATGAGAACTGAAAAGGTCACTAGCTGCTGGTGCTTGGAGTCAGGCATCAGTCAGGAGTGGTGCCAGGAATTCTGGCAGGAGTCAGGAATTCTGATTGCACCTTGCTTGACCAAGGAAATCACAAAAATTTCTGACAGCAGTAACAGTGAACACAAGAGAAATGCAGCTCACCGCTTGGCAAAAAGTAGAATTTCTACCCTTGACTGCACCCAACATGAATTCCTCCCTGATTATGTCAGACTTCCAGAGGGAGGAGAAGTGGCACCTCTGTGCACTGGCAGCTCTACTCACACTGTACCTTCCTGTAAAATCATGACTCAATTCAATTAATCAATACAGAGCAACTAAACTGCAATAGCTTTTAAGACAGTTAAAACAACAGAACACAATCTGTTACAAGGCGAAAGCTTGTCTAATACAATCCTGTAATGAACAACTCAAAAGAAATTACAAATTTCCCACAGTTACTTTAATTATGCAGTGCCAGTCCAGGGGCACTTCTGACGGCAGACTCCTGTTGAGATTAATGACATTTCTGACTCCCACTTGGCACTCTCCCACTGCATCCAGGATACTCCTGCCAAATTCACCTCCCTTCTTTTTTATTTTGGCAAAGCTACATTCCTTGCAGAGACCACTTGGTACTCCACAACACTTTTTGAATCTTTTTGCTTGCCATAATCTTTATTCTTCAGCCTCAAAGTCACTCTGCATTTTCTCACTCCCTAGTAAACCCTCCCTGCTTTTTTCTTTGGAAATAAGGGAAATATATAAAGAGTGTACTTCTCCATGGCACGTTGGGTTGGGTTAGGCAAGACCGAACAGTCACTGATTTCAGCAATGGGTTATAGAGAGCCACAAGCCCTCAAAGTAATCTGAGGAGGTCAACAGATGAGCAGCAAGTGTCACATCCCAGGCCCTAACTCATGCCACAGACTACAGTGTAGAAATGGCTGAGCAGCCCCTTGATGATCTCCTGCAACAGATCATCCAGAGGAGGCCTCCTTCCTGATGAAAACAATTAATCCCATCAGGGTTACCTGTTCAGAGCATCAAAGTGAAAAAAATTAAGTCCAAGGTAAGAGACACATGTTGGTAAAGGGTTGCCATTGTGGAAATGGAGTGGCATGGCAGGTTAAGGGGTTAAGAATCAGTCATGAAACAGGTCAAAACTAATCTATAATATGGCAATAATTTAGTCAGACACTAGGAACTGCAAGCTCAAGTAGGGATAGACTCTTGCTCGACGGAATTCCTGAGCTAGAGTTAGCATATCTGGAGCAGGTTGGAGATAGGAAGGTCGCTTACGTTGTCTGCATGGAGTGAAGAGTCAAGGCCATGGCCTCAGGCCACCCCTTACATCTTCCCTGGTTCCACAGCAGTATTTCAAAAGGATTTGGACACCTTGCTCAGTAACAGTATTGTGAGATAGAAACTGTGTCTTTCCTCCCACGAAGCACGTCTTTAGCATCTCAGGTTTTCCTCCTCCTACGGCTCCCACAAATCCATCTGGGATTTTGCATTCATGTGTCCTGCGACGTTGCCCAGATACCCAACAAGATGCAGGTAAAGTTAAACTTCTCTGGCTCTTTCTATCATTCTTCTGTTTAAAGAAGGTTAAGCAATCATGTGGACTCAAAAGCTACTGCAGGCTGTGTGCAATATGTTGAAACCAGATCCCTTTTAGACAGTCCTGAATGTTTCCTTGACAAAAGCCTGAATTGGCCAAGTTTAGAAAGGCCAATTAACAAAAACGGAGAAACACACACAAGAGAGAGAAAGAGATCCAGCAAGCACAAAGGAGAAAGAGAGAGAAGCAGCACTGTAAGAGAGAGGCAGAAAAAGTCTCTTTTGAATTGGCACTTGTAAATGTCTGTCCCCAAATCTGTACCATTTACAGAAGTTTGCTTGTTGAAATGCCAGAGAAGCCCATTACAAAGTGCCTCTGTGTTAGTTAGGCTTCCCATGCTTGTTCTCCTTCACATCACTTGGCGTTCGCTTCATAAACATGAACTGTGCATTTGTACAGCATAAATTAAGCCACACACAAGAGCAAGGAAAAACACAAGTGGATGGGGACAAAGAGACAGTATGTGTATGGATTTCTTGCTGAAATGCTGTTTACCATGACAATTTATTCAGACTAATGAAAAAGGAATGAAGCAGTTCCTGAGAGTTGGCATGAACACCTGGGAAGGGAGTTCAATGTCTCCTCTGCTCAGAAATACCTCAAGGTGTATGGATTAGTTCCAGAAGCTCCACATTGTCCATAAAATAATTGATAATTTTAGTAATTGATAATTTTAATATTACACACATCTACTCTCATAGTACTACTGTGACAGCAATTCATCACCACCAGCTCTCCGTGAAGCCCATCTGCCATGGCATTCAATATCTGTTCCTAACTCCACTACAGTAAGGGTGGAGAGAAGTCAGATTATCTTGCTAGCTTCTGAATCCATATTAGGGGGCTCCTGACATGGAGTTTATCCAAAGCCACGTTTTCTTTTGCTTTAAAGTGTTTTCATCCTTTTCCAGAATGAGTGGAGCCTACTGTCCTCTCCCAGCACAAGCTCAAGTTCAAATGAATCTATGCCACATGCTCTAGGTGTCCCTGCTCGAGCAGGGGGGTTGGACTAGATGATCTCTAGAGGTCCCTTCCAACCTTAACCATTCTATGATTCTGTGAATTGGTAATTTAAGGCTGGTATGGCACTGTTCCTCCCCTTGGTGTGGACTGGACTACACTGCATCACATTAAATTTCCTCTTTGGCAGCTTCTGGAGAAAAGTGGTCTCAGCTCAAGTGGTGGAGACTTTTCAGGCTGAGCTTAATGAGTTCCACCCCTACGTCTGCTATGAGGCAAATGTAGGAGGAAGCCATCCCTGTATCATAAAACTAAAAGGAGGGATGTGCTGTGAGAGCAAAATGGAAGTGCTATGCCTCATCCCTCAGAGTCATAAACTCACATCACACTCCTGTCAGTAAAGGCCAAAATCTGTTTGGCATCAATCCGACAGCTTATTGTCCTTAAAGGAGTGCTTTGGCCAAGCCTGGATCTGCAAGCCTTGCAGTGACTCAGAACCTGTTCCAAGTGAGATTTTAGCAGTTCCCCAAAGCTCTGCAACTGCATCAGAATTGTATGCTTGAACAGCCTGGGGTTTAGAAGAGTTCACACAGGTGTCTAAAGCAGACAGCAATTTTCAAAAATACTCAACTTTGGCCTAATGCTAATTCCCCCAAAGTGAAGTCAGACCTCCCATTTGCCCTCAGTGGGAACAGTGTTGTGCTGGCACTGAAAGCTTTTGGAAATATTGCTCTAAAAGTCAATATGCCTTTTATAGAGAGTCTATGAAAGCCATAATAGCTGCACAGGCTAAAGAAAACAGACTGCCTAGAAAAACAAATGCAAGAGAGAACCATGCTGGGATATATGGCAGAGGGCCCCAGAGCTGGTCACCGGCTGCATTTCACAGAGGACCCTTGGACAGGATCCATTCACACTGGCGCATTCAGCTCAGGCTTGCTTTATCATTTGACCATGTTTATCAAGAACTCACTCCTGCCACTCTGCCTTTTCCTCTTCTCCAACAGCAGAGAAACATGCTGGATGAACAAGTGACCAGGAACCAAGGAAAACCACAAAACATATGTTGCCCCTTACCCCACTGCTTCCCAGAATGATCTTCATATTCTCCATTGGAGCCTTCGGGTACCTGGCTGTCCTTTCCTGAGCTGGCATCATCTGCAAAGGAGAGGAAAGGCAAGATGTTAGGAAGATCTCCTACAACTCAACCTATATTTGGCATGCACATCCTGGCACTTACAGCTTGGCCAGTTTAACAAACTATTTAGTTTGCTGCTCGGCAGGCTACCCACACAACAGGAGATTAATCAATGTTTCCATTAATAACAAAAGCTTCTTTGTTTAAGTTTACAGGTTGCTGTTTCCTGGGAGGAGCTGATAGCTGTACTTCTATGCAAACAATGGTATAAATCAAAATTACAGCTAATTAAAACTGAGAGGTGGGGAACACTTCTATGATCAGTCACACAGAGAATGAACAGTGGAATTAGGGCAACTAATTTATCTTTAAGCTTTCATAAAAGATCAGAGAAACAAACAGGCTTACTGGGGTCAAATTAGCCCTCAAAGACATGCTGAATGCAAAGCTAAGGGTGGAGAAAGACAACAGTATTGAATAGAAAAGCATTTTTTTTTTTTTTTTTTTTTTTTTTAAAGCTGAGAACACCCATTCATCTGTAGCAATGACACACTTTGTCCCTTGTCACTATAGTTGTCTCTTGCCATTATCACTCAGCAGCCTCGCGATCTCCACTATGGGCCCCATACTGCTAGTGGAAACAACTAAAAGCTGAGACCGCTGCCCCTCCAGAGACCCCATCTCAAATTGCTACTGCACTAAGGCAATCTTCAGGGACAAGGGAGCAGAGGAGCACATTGAGCCTCCTTCCACAGCTACAGAAGTGGTGGTGCCTGTACTCTGTACTGTCTCTGTAGCACCAGGGTTGGGCCAAAAGACAGTAAGAGCCCCACATTTATCGCACAAGTGTTCATCTCAGAACATCCTCTTAAAGCAAAGCATTACACAGCATGGGGGGATTCAAGCGGAGAATGGTGGAGGGCGAGGTGTGATGGTCGAACTAAGAACACAGTTCTTCCATGGCTTCCCCCGCAGATACAGACACAGAGAGGCAGCATCACAGGACAGAAAGATTTGAGATAAAGAACAAGATCTTGATCAACAGGTACTCAGATTCTTGCTAAAGTGCATTGAAGTGTCTGAAGTTTGCGAGACTGAATCGTTATTTCAGTCTTGTAAGAGCAATTTAACTTTTCAGGATAGGTCAGGAAAAGGCAGGGAAATGGCCCACCACAGTAATGGCGTACCGCGCCTGCAGCATCAAATAACCCTCAAAAGGAGACCAGATTCCCAACTCAATGATCAAATCTCCCCATGTATCCACTCCTAAAACCCATATAGAAAAGATCTCAAGGGCAAAAAAGAAGAAATCTCTTGATTTAATCTCTGCAGCACAGAGGAAAAACCTATCTTGGCCCATACTTGCGTATGCCCCCACTCCCAAAAACGTAATCTCCAAATAGCAGAGCTGCTCTTTACAGCTGTTTTTGAGGTCGGATGTTGCCTGCAGAGTGTCTGGTGAGGAACCCGGGTGCAGCTTTGTGTTCAACCACTGTGCGTTCAACCCCATCGCCCTCCTAGTTCCTGCTCCTTGGGGAACACCAACAGGGCTCCCCAGCACGGGGCGCTTTCTGCGGCCATGTGCTTCACTCTCCTTGGCCTCTGCCTCCTGAAATGCCACATTGCTCCGTCCCTCCTCGCCCCGGCGGCTTCGTCCCCTCTCCTCGCGGTCGCTGCCGCGAAGTTCCCCCCTGCGGTATGTGCAGCTGTCACTCCGAGGGGAAAAGGAAACTTCCAAGGCAGCGGCATGCAGGGCCGTGGCTTCAGTGATCCCCTGTCCTCCCCCTCGCCCTACTCCATCGCTGGAGCCGTGCTGAGGCTTTCCCGGCCTGCAGGGAAGGAGCAGGGCCGTGCTCAGGGACGACAGGCCTGCGTGCACACACCGGGCGGCTGCGGCTCCTCCGCACCAGCAATCCAGGCCCTGTGTTAGCCAAGCCTCGCTTTACCACAGCGGCAAACCAAGCAGGGCTGCAGGCGAAAGCTTGGCCATTCCTAAATTCCTCAGCACAATTAAAAAAAAAAAAATGCACTGGGCAATAGAGGGGAAAAAAAAAAGAAAAGCCCATGGCCAAAGATGTAGGATTCCCGCCCGTTGTTAAGCTGCCGAGTATTTCAGAAGTGGCCAAGACGCTGAAGTGGCGATGTTCTGTCAATTATATCTTAATCGCACACGGCGGGGTGTACAAAGCGCGGCAGAGGCTCCCTTGCCCCCTGCCTCATGTTACGGTATGCGGGCCCGTGCGCGCCCCTCCTGCTCACCCGCAGTGCCTGCCTGGCATGCCCGGCACCTCCTGACAAGCTGCCAAGCTTTTGATGTCGGGAAAATTGCTCCGAATCGCGTTGACCCTTTGAAGATGCCTGTTGGGTTGTTATCCTGACAAATCCCAAACCTGTGGGGTAACCTAACAAGCCCAGAAAAAAATCATTTTTTTGAGCAGCGAGCTGCAGAACTAATGCCACCGAACTGAGCCTATGGAATAAATATTTTGGCAAGGGAGCAAGTTCTAAATAAATAACTGTGTGTATTTATGCAGGTTATTTTAGATCCACTGGAACCAGTTTCATGTTTGTTGGGAATGCAGCGACTTTATTGATAAAACATAGCAGAAGTCTCTGGGGAAAAAAAAAATGTCATGGACATGGAAACTCAACTCACACAAATGGAAATTACCCCATCCCCAATCTGAAGGAGTGACATTTCAGCCTCCACTCCAATACCCAGTGACCTGGCTTCCTAGCAAGTATGTTGAGTGTGATAGTATCTGGACTACCTTGTACTTGTGAGCTCTATCAAAAAAAAAAAAAAAAACTAATTCGTGAAATACCACAACTGTATGAAACTCAGCAAAGTTCATTTTGGGAGATTTCCTGAAACTCAAGAATCTATGATCAAGCTTAAAAGTGTGAGTAATCAGCAGAATTGCTGGTAATAAAACAATAAAGCTTTCACCTCGATGTGAGTGACCCAGGGTCAAGGCCCTCTTCTGCTGCATTCAGAGATGGCATTTAAACCTCCTCTCTTGCACCTTAGGTGAATGTCCTAAGTTCAACTGTGGTGTCACAGAGTCAATAAAGAGTTTACTACTATATAAACCTAAACTGCCCACCAAGAGACTGCTATCTCTTAGGATGGAAGACTCCAAGGTGGATCCAGGTATCAGCAAGATTTGGACTCCCACCTGCCTCTTCCAAAGGTAAGACCATGCCCACATAGGGAGCATTCATCTCTCCCCGTTTTTGGCTTTTGTAAAATTTCTTCCTTTTTTAAATTTTAACATTAGATAGTTTCCTACAGTACGGAATCAGATTTTGCAGTTTTTGTTCCCTCTGCTAGGAATTCTTTGTTTATGGTGGATATTTATCTGTTCCATGAAGACTCTGTGATCACCGTGCTCAATTACAGAGGGGGATCCAAGCTATGATGCTGAAGGCAAAACTGAATTTCCTCACTGTTTAAAGGGGTTCACCCCAAATCTGAAGTCTGAAGCAAGGTCTGAGTTATATCAGTGAGCAAAAGCACCAAACCCGTAACATCTTTTTAATAGTGCCAGGTCAGGAGATTGCTGTGCATTTCACCCCAATATTCTCCAAATGGTCGGGTTTCATAAACAGACAGCAGACCTACGGAAACAACTCACATTCAGATATGTATGAGCAACGTATAAAACAGTGCATTAGGAGCAAAAGCCACATGAGTCTTAGCCATATTCGGAAATGACCTAATAAGCTTATTGCTCATTCATGCTCTTGCCACCTCCCAGAGAGGCGAGCAGGCCGGCGTGATAAGTGCAGACAAAAAATATCATCCTGCAGTCGGAGGGTGGTGGGGACTTGGTGCACAGCGTTGCCAGCTTGGCTGCCAGGAGATTACTGCAAGAGGCTGTGCTAAGAAGGATGAGCCACTGAAGTTTCCTACAAGCTCCCTTTTCGCTGACCTCTAATGGAAGGTCATCCTGTACTGGACTTCTTGGACAGTATCACAGGCTTAGGAGAGCAGCCAGTTGGAAGACGAAGTGGAAAACTTGCCTTGAAAAATAATCACTGACTAATTTTATGTCACGAGTAGCCGGGGCTAGAAAAACACCCACTGTGTATATGATTTAGGTGCCCTCACCACACAATTTGGTTTCATAGAGCATGCTGAGCAGTCAAAAAAAAAAAAAAAAAGGGAAGGCTCTCCCACTGAGACACGATAGACTGGGGACAAGTGACAAACACATGTAACCCCTTTCCCTCCAAAGACCACATCTGGCTGTACAAAGTCTGAAATGCCACATGCCTTCTGGCAAGCAGCTGAGATGCCAATGCTCCGCAGGGAAGTGTGAGCTGGGGCTGAAAGGGAGAGCCACGGGCTTTTTTTTTTTTTTTTTTCCATGAGACTCAACACATCTCAATGTATGAAGCTCTTAATTATCAATGCTGAGGTCATGGCCAAAATTGCCCTTTCATCTCCTGGAAAGCACGGTGCTCTATGCACTGTGCCTACCATGTATCTTGTTGCTCTCCGTGCTGTCCTGAAACAGGCTCAATGGCCACGGTGAGGGGATTTCTCCAGGCAGCTCCATCAATTGGCAAAGAGCTTCAGGCATCCTACGGGATAACGAGCGCCATAGATACAGGACACTCTTTATTACCAGCACAGGGTTGTTCCATGCCCTCTTAAAAGTTAAAACTCATGGAAAATTCAGTCTGAAGAGAAGCTGCCGGGAAATATTCACAGGTTGTTATTGAACCAGGATCGAGTTTTATTTACCCGCTGACTTTCTGCAAAGGCTTCGTGTTCTCGCTGACTGGACACAACTTGTTTGCAGGCCAACAGCGGGTTCTGAGCACCCACTCCTGCATCAAAACAACGACCCAATTTATGATGCAAAACCTGGGCCCTCGTGTTTCCCTATGATTCACAAAGTTGCTTTAATTTGTTATAATACAAGGCCAGTCCCTGCTCTGCCTTGATGGGGCCAGCTTTGGAGCCTTTGATGTCGGGGCCTTGAAAGCCCCATTTCACAGATGAGCCAGCTTTGCATAAATAAACAAAGTGACCTCTGAACCAGAGCCGGAGACCTGAGCGCACTTCAAAGCGCTGGGGGAGGCCATGGGGGGCCATGGGGAATGAAGCGATCAGCATGCATCATTAAGGCAGCGCCCGCTTAACGCCGCCGCCGGACGAGGGGTGTAAATAAAAGGAGGGAGGGAAATGAGGGGGAAAGTGATGTAATCCAGTCAGGCTTGAACAAGTGTAACAAGGCCTTCTCCCATGGATGAATGAAGGAGATCTTGCTGATCTCCAGGTAAGACCCAAGCTCTGTATTTTGCCAGACTTGCAGGTCATATTTGCTCCTCAGCATCCCTGCCGTGGCTAAGGTCCAGCTAGTGGCAACCCAGGAGCTGCTCGTGGCACATGGATTTGGGGCCTTGCTAGGAGTTAAATTAAAATCTGCTCTCATGACCATAACCAATAAGGCCAATGGGTGATGAACTGCTGTAAGTTTGGAGAAGTGGCTATTTGGACTTACTTTTCAATAGTCCTGATACTGTAGTAGTAAATAGGGTGAGCAACATATGGAAAAGTGTGAACCCCAGCAGGTCCCCTCAATTTATTTCGGAGAAATTCAGAATCCTCCCAAAAGCATCCTAGGATCTGAAGAGAAACATAAGGAAATGAGACCAATCTGCACAGGCATCTTCTACTTGCTGGATGACCTGAGTAAAGGTCCCTGGGATACGCAGGCAGGCAGTCACAACTTAATTACTGGGTTTGCAGAGGATTAAGGCACTTGCTTTCCCCAGATCTCCTTAATGTGGATTAACACTGCAGGTTGCACTAAGAATTTCACTTGATATTAATATCCAGTGACCAGGGAAATGCATCCCTACCTACTAGCTAAGGCAATGATTTCCATCTGTAAGCTACCACCAGCTGCCACGATTTTGTGGCTATTCTTGTGATATTTGGAGGTTTCATGACAGACCTGTATCCAGACATGTGACTATTTGAGAATTTCAATTTTCTGTTAGGGAAGAACAGTTCCTAAATTTGGTGGATATAAAGAAGACCTGCACATATATATGATCTAAAGGTTTGGAGATGAAATAAAAATCCTCAGTTTTGAGCATCTGGTGAGTTTTCTACCTGTGCCATCACTTTTCAGAGGACTGAGTTAAGTGGCCCAGGACACCAGGAACCAGTGATTTTTCTATCAAGGGTTTGAAATCAAGAAAAGGATTAAAAGGCAAAGTCTGGATCTTGAATGATTCTGAATTTCCTCCCATCACTGAGTTCTAAGCCATTTATCTGAAAAAGCAAGCCATTTATCTGAACTCTCCTTCTGTCAGAGCCAGATAGACAAGACAAAATTCCAGTGAATTCAGCCCACTAATACAAATCTGGTTTAAATTTTAGATGTAATTCTGAGTGTTTTTCATAGTTCCTCCATCAACCCTTCATCTCATGCCTGCCATTCCTTAACCTGCCTACTGTATTAACAGTGCTGTCTACTGTATTAACAGTGCTGATGTTAGGAAAAGGCAGGAAATGTGTTTAGAATTTATTTGGAAGGGCACAGTGAAAGCAGAAGGGTTAGAAATATTTGAAGGAGAGAAAAAAAAATCTCCTGGAGAAAACCCCTTTCCTTGGTCCCAGCCAAACAAAACCCGTCAAGATGAAAAAGAAGAAACCCACTCAGAGGAATGGATAGCCAAGGAACATTCTGCTTTTCTTAAAGAAATAAATTCAAAGGTTACTGGCAAAGAATTTGCCTCTGTAATGGGCACTGAAGACTTTACTGCCTCCTGACTTCGACTCCAGTTGTGCCAAAAATAACCAGAACTATTGATACTAGAATTTCCTGATTTTTTTTTTTAAAGGTTTGTGTCAGTGGCTTTTTTTGGTGTTTTCAGCACTGTCCATTTTCATGAGAATTTCTATGTGAAAAATTTCCATGGATTTCGCTTCAGCCACAGCACTGGGAATCTCTCTGTAAGCAATAAATTTTGCAAAAGAAAACTTTGCAGGCCACCTGTCCCCTGGCACTGCAGGCTTCAGACACAGTCCCGACTGAGGAGTGAGGAAACCTGCCTTTTGGCCCTACCTAGATCAGTAATTCACGTTTTTAAGGAAAGGTAACAAAGTACTGGCCCATCCCATTACCTTTAGATGTGGAAGAAGGAAGGAAGGAAGGAAGGAAGGAAGGAAGGAAGGAAGGAAGGAAGGAAGGAAGGAAGGAAGGAAGGAAGGAAGGAANGAAGGAAGGAAGGAAGGAAGGAAGGAAGGAAGGAAGGAAGGAAGGAAGGAAGGAAGGAAGGAAGGAAGGAAGGAAGGAAGGAAGGAAGGAAGGAATATTATGTATAATAGACATCCCAAGGCCAGTTTACTTATGGACTGGAAGCAATTTAACTGGATTATCTCTGGATAGTTGTAATGGCCTGTAGAGAATCCAGCACCACTATGCACAGACTGCTACCGGTGCCTAAGTTAACTCATTTACCATCAATTTCTTCTTTATACTGGAATCTCTGTCAGGAGTGCAATGTGACATATCCCTGATCTGTACTCTTTTGCAAACCACTAAAAAATGCTGTGGTTCATTGGTTGGGCTTGATTATAAAACTTTGGTTTGGACAGGGCTTGCATATTTCCTTAGAGAAGTAAATGTATAATGTGGAGACATGGAACATCAAAAGAATGGGCTATTTTAGGCATATAAAGACATTAAGACCCAAATATTGAGAGGGAATTTAAGAATATTTAAACACAGAATATCTGAAAGCATCCCAAGAGAGGCATCTAGTAAACTATGGAACAGAAACAAACAGAAGTAGTGTTTCCTCAATCTTTGGAATGTTTCAAAAAGATAACCAGCTACTCATATCTGAACTAGGGATTTTAGAAATCAGTTTGTCAAAGTTGGCTCATTCAGTTCGCAGAGAGCTGTAGTGAGTTCCTCCACTATTATTATGAGCAGAGTCTAAATGCATAACCGGTAAGAATGAAAAAGCCCAAAAGGATGTTGATGAAAAAGAAGCCCCAAAAAATCCTTCCATTTAGTCTGTATCGACAAAGAGGATTTTCTGATCTCTTCTGAGTATAAAAACTTGGATGAAACCTGGGTTAGAGCTGCTTATACTATGCTCATTTCTCTATTTTCCCTTTCCCTCTCCCCCTGTCTATGACTCCTCTCTATGTGGTTTGCTACCCATAAACTTTTTTTTTGCTGCCCATTGGCCAAACACATTCTATAATGCCAGGAGGAGAGGCCTTACTGAAATTTTTGGTCTTTTCTTGCTCTCTGTGGTATTTCCATTGTCAAGAGAAGTGCTCCATGGCTACCCACAGAGCTCACAAAATCATCCGAGATATATTCTCAGTCACGGCACATCCGCATGGAGAGATGCTCCATCTCCTGCTATAACCACACGAAGAACCACAAGGAGAAATGGCTGGAGCTCATCACTGAACCACTGCAATTCCCTGAGCTACTATTATTACAATTATATTACAAAGGCAATCACAGGCTTTCCTCCTTCCCCAAGCCATGCTGACTTCTCCAGACACTAGGACCTCCTGCCTGACTTCAGGTCTCCAATCCACAGGGGGCAAGAAAATAGTTCTTCTTTCTTTGTTGTTGCTGTCGAGGTTTCTTTTTTTATCAGCATGCTGCATCCCACACAGACAGCAGTCTCGAGAGCCCTGCACCGCAGGCACCAGGCTGTGGTTATACCACTAAAGGAGATGAGAAAAAGGCAACAGAGAACAAGACCAGTTGGTGGCTTCTGCCTTCTTACCAGCACTGTCTGTCTATGGAATGGTAGCACCAAAAAGACAGCTGCTACCGATCTGTTGTCCCAGCTTTCTATCAAAGCTAGAACCCAGTATTTTTTTAATCATTATTTATATCATGATAGTACTGAGGATTCTTAGAGACAAGTCCCTACTATATTAGACATTGCTCATGCACAGCACAAAAGCCAGTCTTGTCTAAAGAGTTTATTGGTTGGGTTGAGTTTATGGAGTTGAGAAGTGACCTTAGAACTTGAAATCATCCACATATCTGACCTTATAATTCTATCACATTTATTATTTATGATAATAATTCATTAAATATTGATAGTAAGTTTATAAATGTTAGGAAATCTCATGGGATTGTTATTGTTATCTGACAAATAAAGACATTGAGATAGTCCCTGCTTTAGAAACCTGGCTCTAGTTAGGAGTGAGACCGAGAAGAAGGTCAGGTTGACACGTACCTCCCTTTCCAGACTGTAAAGGGATGATGGAAGGGACCACAGCCACAGACAGTGAGTGCCAAAAGTGAGGTGGTATGAACACTCCACCCAAGAACATGGGCCAAAATTCCTTCTTCAACAATCCTAAATTGCCAGGGTTGGGGGAGGGAGAAATGTCACTGGAAGGACTAATGCAAAGTTAACGATAAGATGAAGATTAGAGCAGAGCCGACGATAAACTGATAAGACCTGGCTCTCAGCCTTCTATCTTAACCACCATGCAGCTGCTGTTTCCCACAAGTTATTTCTTTGCCACTCCCCTTCCCAGTAGCACCAATCTATGTTTATAATTTCCTTCAACAAGATGTGTAGGAACATCAATGACACGTGCTCAATCTCTCTGAACTTTCACCTGGTCAAAATAGTCAGCACAAAGACATTTCCAAGAGGACCTGAAGGAGAGAGAGGTCATATTTGTCAGTGACTTAGGACTAAAATAATTCTTGGATGGCATTTAAAATCAAGCCAAAATAATCAATCGTACAATCCTAAGCCTTCCAAACACTGTGTGTTAATTCCTCCACGTGGAATTATCTGATCCATCAGAACTAGGAACTGCAATACTGGATTGTGGATCCAGTTGTTTCCTCTATAGCATTATGAAAATTATTCAAACATTCTTTATGGACTTACAAATTTCATAATCTTCTGATAGGAAGAGGAAAAATTCTACAGAAAAAAATAAACATTCTGTAGAGTATGATCAGATGAAGCTAAGTCTCAGAGAGGGCTGCTGTTTAGCATCTTAAATGGGAATACTGATCCCCATGTGCATTTGCTCAAAGGAAAAAAATTACACCTTATTAAAATCCACCAATGGACTATTCTGCTTATCTTATCTTATCTTATCTTATCTTATCTTATCTTATCTTATCTTATCTTATCTTATCTTATCTTATTCCAAGAATTGAAACAATCTAAAAGCAGTTAAAAATTTGAATAAATCAAGAGAAGATGACAATTTTCAGTTTCGTTCTGCAAAACAGGTAAAAACCAAACTATGTAAGACTTTAGTTACACTCAATAGAACTGTGGCAGTTCTATTTCTTCTTAATGATAATAACGAATCCTTCCTCTCGGAAGGATTTTGGATGCAGAACTCCTATTTAAGAAAACAAACATACGTTTTTAATAAATATGGATTTCAAAAATGATGTGATTTGCCCAACAGCCCCTGTCACAGGCTATGTGACAATTTGTATCCGTCACAGCCCCCCAACAACCAGTGACCTCTGACCACGTATGTAAACAGTGTTCCTGAAGGAAATACAAATTTGAGTTTATACATGTATAGTATACATTCATATATATATTATATATCTATATAAGCTTAGATTTTTCTTTCAAAAGAAGTGATATGCAGTCACGTAGCAGTAGTTTGGCAGGAGGTAACCTCTGCTTTTCACACGGTCTTTTTGACTACTCTAATATATAGCATGACAAGAAGCTAAAGTAAAAGGAATTGGTGTTTTGTGGGTCCAGTCCTGAAAAATACAAAGAAGTCTCAGTGCCTGATGATGCCCAACAGACAGTCATTCAACATTCCCGCCTGAATGATGTCAAAGATATAATTTTATTAGTGAAGCACCCCGGCTTTCATATATAATGTTCAATGAACGCTACAGATATCTCTGAGTCATTGTCAGACTAATAATAAACTGCTTTAAGTAGTGAAATGTTACCACTTTCACAATTCTGTCCAAGAACAACTCTGGACAAGTGGCAATTTTGTTGGCTCCCAAAACAAACGGAATACTTGGCACTTTACCTAATGTGAGGATTATAGTATATTACACTGGATAATACGGGTCCCTGTCTCGCCAAAATTAAACCTAACCTAATTACATGGAGAAAATTACAGCTTTCCATGTGGGGTAAAACGCAAATTGTAAAAATGGTTGCTCCACAATTAACTATATATTCCCAATGCTGTCATTACAAATTTCTAAAACACACTTCAAAACAGTGACTAGCATAGTTCAGTCATGCCTGTGGGATGGAATTAAATTCCTTTGTTTTGTTTCTTAAAAGAAAATCCTGTTCTTGCACATGACCCACAGTGAAGGAGAACGAAGACCAGAATAGGACCAGAACAGCAGAAAGCACCACAGACAGGAAGAACCTCACAAAATAGGTGAGGTCCAACATTTCTTAGGTGGGGTTGAGCACCTTGTGCATGTTCAGTCATTGGGTGTGTTGCCTTCAAAGGGGTCATCGGTTGGAGATGAGCATGTAGTTCTCTCCAGTGTTCAGGGATTTCCATGGTCTGGGACGTGAGGAACCCAGTTTGCACCAAGCCCACCATGGATGGCTGTTTTGGGCTTTACTGGGATGAAGAAAGAGGAGCAGACTATCCACATTAGTGACACTGTTGTGCAGATGGGGAATGAAGGCATGAACACAAATGCATGGAGAAATACGAGAATCACAGTGTGAACACAATGATGTTGGTCAACAACCCAGTGCTGGTCAACAACCAACCAGCACCCACAGCACTGCTAACACCCATGTCACTGAACCCTAAATGATTCATAAGCAACAACCTTTTTCCTTCTTTTGCATGTCACTTCAAAATTTAGATGTTAAAGCAGGTACAGTTTATTACCTTTCCATGGGAGTTTTCCTGTACAGACTGGTCTTGCAGAGCAGTAGAAGGAAGCAACAGTGTGTATTGAGGGGTAAACGGGAACTTTTAGGCCATTTACTCAAAATACAAAGAACGCAGCTCAGTATTACCTGCTTGTGTGGCAGGAGGCAATAGTTTTTCACTATTAAATGTTGCTTTTGCCTAAACTTCTAAATAGTGACTCTGGTAAGTGCTCATTTTTACTACAATCATGTATACTATTGCTAACACAGTTGCATGAACATTACTTGCTGAATGCAAACCGCATGCTGCTGGCTATTTTAAACAACAGATGTGAGAGGATTTAAATGCCAATTTTAAAACTGTGCAGTTGATTAAAATCCTGTGAGCCATTCATACATTGCCAGATACTCTATTTACATGTATTCCTCCTATGTAAAATACTTCAGGGAATACTCTAGACCCTGGCATATGGTTTAGAATGATGATAACTGATGTTGGAGATGCCACACAGACAACAGGACATACTATCCAGTTACATCTGTGTGTAAAATGCTTTGAGATTTTTTTTTTGATGGATGCAGTTATGAATGTGCAAAGCTGAGATGCTACATTTATGTCCCCTTAAATCATATTCAGAGATAACAAGCAGTTGAAGCCCCATAAATGAAAAAGAAACTACACTTTTACTCATGCATTTCATTGCATCCATGTGCTGTTACTCCCTAAGGTAATTATGACTTGTGGGTGAACCTTGAAAGATTGTGAAGGACGAGTTGAAAAGCAGCGTTCTCCTGCCAAAATATATCCATACCTTAAAAAACTGAAATCATATGAGAATAGCCTACATAAAGTCAGCCTGTAATTTACTTAGGGCTTATTCTTCACGTCTTCAAATATCGGGGAAAGCCCTGTCCATGGCACAAATCTGACTGACTTCAACTTCTGCATCTGCAGCCTCACAAATCCCACGGGCCTGAAACTCCCACGCTCTATAGCACAAGCTCTGCCTGACAGATTACATGCAAATGTTACAAATACATCATAGATTATAGCAAAAGAATGTTCACAGTGCTATGGATACATCCAGGAAAAAAGAGATTCAGCAAGATCCCTTGGTAAAGCCCCCCCGGTAATATGTTCTGAATGAGGAGCTCGAGCATGTGAAAACATTCCAAATAATTCCTTCTGTTTTCATTAATAATATTAAATTTCCTGCTTCTGGGGTATCTTTTTGTTTTAACAAGCATAGCTCTTTGTCTCGTCCTCTGAAAGGCTGCACCACTGCAGTCTATTATTACTATTTACGCTGCAGTCGTTTAAATGGGCCAGGCATTCATATCCAAGATCAGCAATTTGCAAGGCATAATCTCATACCAGCCAGATTAATGTGACACCTGAGACGTGTTTTCTTTCAAGACGTAGGAGTCTGAATGGCTGAAAGTGTCAGAAACGTCTAAAAAAAATACTCCTTTCTGCTTCAGAAACTTATACACAGTCAATTTTGCAGCACTTATAAGTGACTTTCAGTGACTTTTTTCCCTTGATAAACAGCCAGCTAAATTTAAATCAAATTGCAATAGGCTGATGGCTTGAAATAACTAAATGAAAAAAAGAAAAGGAGTTACTATCTTACTATTTGAAATACCTCATTCTGGCTCAGGAATAATTAGGGGTGGATAAATGATCTGCTCGTCGATTTTCTCTGGCATATGATGTTCGTCGTGCCTTTCTCCTTCCTCTGTGGGAGGTGCTTGTGGGCACATTGTTCGTTTATTTATGACTCCACAGCCTTTCCCAGCGGCCACGGGCACCCCGAAGTGCAGGAAAGCAACTGCCTTGCGAGGTGACCGGGCGCAGGAAAGGGCCGCAGCCCACGCCAAGGCCTTGCAAGGCTCGCAGTTTAAATGGCCAAACTACACCCCTAAAAATCAAAACCTGGGAAACAACAGCACTTAATTAGAACATCGTGATTCATATATTTATGAGCTTTAAATACAGGAGCTGGCTCCCTATTGAGGTCTAATTGGTTCTTTTGAAGCTCCCTTATAAAACGACACCCATATTACCCAGCTGATGCATTCCCTTATTTATTCTGCTTGATGGTTACCTGCTTCCACATTGAACTGGTTACTCCCAGGACCGTCCCCTGGCTCGGCTTTCAAGCTGATTTCTCTGACAAGCTGGCAGCAATAAAATAATTCATTCCAGAGGCTGAGAGAATCACCCGCGGCCTCTCCTGCACGCATCGCCTGGCAGCAGTACAGAGGCCTACGCAATGGGAAGCCTGGGGTAAACCCGGTGCTGGGACACATGGGCGCTGCAGGGAGGAGGGAAACTTCAGTAATTTGACCGCAAATAAAGGCCCCGTAACGGCAGTGGGACGCGAGGAACGCGGGAGAGGGCTGGCTCTGGAGAGCCGCGCTCCAAGCAAGAAGGCACCAAGGATGCTTTGAATAAAACCCGATTTTCCAAGGGAAGAGGAACCCTGTGGTGCTGGAGGTGCTGGGTTGTAGGTTCTCAATCCCTGGCTTGCAGACGCCCAAGTGCTTCTGAAGGTGACTGAGAAGGACGATGCTTGCAACTGAGGTTTGTCTGTATTTCTGTTGGGAATGCCAGCAGGCCAGCAAATGGGAAAGGGCAGAAAACCCTGGTCCTGTCTGTATGCAGGAAGTCTTACAACTATGAAACTCCAAAAAAAAAAGACACTTCAGCAGATCTCTTCCTGTTTAGAAAGAAAGAAAATCTTCTCACAGCTTAATAGCAGCAAGGGTTTGGGGATCACAGCTGTGGCTGGGCTTCTGTAAGAGAAAAAGGATCAAGTTACCCAGTCTCTGAGTGCTTAAGGCAATCAGGATTTTCCCCAATACCACTATGGCTTGTAACAAACTGGCCCCATATCTCGCTGAATAATCACCAGCCTGCTGCAAGAAAGCCTGACTGCTTATCCCTGTGTATTTCCAAACCAACCACATCTGGGCAGAGATTAGTCACTGTTTTTACAGCAAGGTCCTGGACTCAGATCTGCTGGCTGATGCACTTTCTAGAGACACAGATCCTGCTAGTCATATGCCCTTGGTCCTGAAACTGGTATTAGCAACAGCCCAAGCCTGCTCCCTTGCAGTGCCATGAAAAGGGAGGCAAGCCAGGAGGAGTTTGCAAGGCCTCCCTTTGGAACAGCACAGCAGGAGCCTGGGGAGTATAAGCTCAGCAAAGTTTAAGCATGCTGGCTTTATTCCCAAAGCGCTCCAAAATTGCACTGTTTGAAAACGATATCAGCCTCCAGATGAATCACCTTTAATTTGGCTTCCAGCTTGCGTGACCGTAAGTCATGGAAGATATCCATAAGTGAAGGAAGGAGCCCTTCCGCACCGCGCACAACCCAGAGCACAGTGCTCATTGCAAAGATTTTCACTGCCACCATTAGCTCCTGTCCAGCCAAAGTCAGCAGCCCAACCTGCAGCCACGATCACTCTCTGGAGAAGTTGTCGAGAAGAAGGCGTAATATCCATGCCCCTTTGCAAGCAAGAACGAACACAACCAGCATGCCAGAGAGGAGAGACAGGCTTCCCATCACCACACAATCATGTGGTGATACCCTACATTCAATCAAGGTGTATCACCCTACATTCAATGTAGGGTGACACCCTACATTCGATCAAAAGCTCCACGTTGAAAACTTCTCCTGCATTGATAGGCTGAAGATGGCCAAATTTAGGATTTTGCTTTAAATGAAGCAGAAAATTGCTTCTATTTTAACTCTCAGCTACATGTTACTGGAGTGACCAGATATCCCAAGCAAGGACTGGACTGGAAACCTCCCAGACACTGAAGGCTGTCACTAATTCTGTGTAAAGCAGAGCGCAAGGCAGCTCTCTGCCATCCATAATGTGGGTGATCAGTTGGTGGCCAGCATAGTTTTAAGTCAACTGAGTACCACCTTAACTTCAGAAGCCTTCTCTTCTGGCAATAAAAATGCTACAATTACAACAATAATATAAATGATTGTAAAACTTGGATGTTTGGCTTGGACTAATACCACGGCTACTTTATTCCATAGGGAAAGTAGTGCACTGGGTCTTATATAACCTAGAGGGGTTAATTGCCCATTATTCATTACAATACTTGTGTTTTTGCCTGTGCGACAGAAAAAAATCATGAATATTTTACTGCTTTATAAACAATAGGTTAATCTTAAAAAAATAATAATCTCTGAGGGCAGATTATTTCTTTCCACTAGCTTTTTTTTTTTTTTTTTCCTTTAACAGGAAGAGCCTAAAAAAAGTGTAAAAACATTCTTTAGCTACTGATTAAAAAAAAAAAAAAAAAGGTTAAAAACCTAATTTGGAAATGGCAAGGCCAGCAAGCACACAGTCCTCTCCAAGCTGTATGTACCATATGACTGTGGCAACTATTGAGCTGGAGACATCTCTTGGAAGACACTTCCACGGAGCCACTAGCTCCAAGCCATCCAAGTCCATTCCCTCTCCTTGCCCTCAGGGAGGAGACCCGGTGTGGCCGGCATGGCTGGCCACACTCTGGGCTTTCCTTTGGCACAGAGGAGTTGATCTCTCCACGCTGGAGGTCCGGGACGTTGCCAATAGGTTCCCACCGACGGGGAGTAACATGAGGATAAATGCAAGCGAACGCTTCCCGGGCGCAAGCGTAGGCGCCGCGAGACAGGCGTGCTGTTTTAAGCAGTGTGTTCAACTCACTCCAATTCACCATGCAGTTTCAGCTTGCAATCCCCTGTTTCCTGCCCTGAGCTCGTACACAATGTGGGGCTTGTGCTGCTCAGCGCTTCCCCTGCAATGGCAGAGCCAGTCCGACACGAAAGGCCAAGCTCTGCTTCAAAATACAGAAGCAGAGTATCCAAAATATATCCTCAAAATACAGCCAGCCTGAGATGGGGCTTATGGATGGGTTCGAGAAGAGCAGCAGGGCTAAGGCAAGCGGGAGCTGATTTTTCTCAGCTCTATGCCAAAATAAGCAAGTCATTTTGTCCTCTTTCTGCCTCACTTCTCTGCCCACAGTGATACTAGTTCTGCCTTAGCGGCTGGTATTAAGTTAATATATTCTTTGGGCAGGAGTTGTTTGACTGTCTACAACCAGTTGCACCTTGTTAGAAGCGGGTAATACTAACTAAGAATCCCAATTTTGGGATCCTTTCAGAGGAAAGACCAAATAGAAAGTCCTTGTAACAACCTATACACCATGAGAGCAACCTTATACAACTATCACAAGCCTGATCAAAGTGCTGCAAAGCCACTTAAAATGTTTCATGGGCTTCAAAGTGTAATGGATGAAGGATGTTAATGTTTCAGGGAAAGATGTGAAAGACATTCAAAGACCCCAAGCCCTGAAACTGTTCTCTAATGGCATCCCCCTAAAAGGATGGAGTGTTTTCCATCATACAATATGGGATTACGTGGACGAGACTGAAGCAATGCCACAAAAAGAAAAGAGGCAATGGAAAGCACAAGCTGTAGAAAGTCCCACTAAAAGGAACAATACAAATTACATAGGAAAAAAAAAAAGCCTGGATAAAATTACCACCTTCACCCTTCAAAGCTTCTGCCTGAAACCAAATCCAAATCACACCTCAAGTGCACGGGTATTGCTGGCAGTGAGGTGGCAGCAGCCCGCAGCAATGCACACGGAGGCAGGAAAGATGCAAAAACATCTGTTTAGTAACATGTTGCCTGAGGACAACATATGTTACATAGCTTATTTGGGTGAATTCTTCGATAACTGATTTGATCGACACTTTCTTGCTTTATTTTGGAGCTCAAAAAATAAGAGCTTTCATGCCAGGCCACCTCCTGGATACACAGCTAGTGGCTCCACAGACAGCAAGAGCTTATTTTTAAGCAACATTATTATTGCAACTTTTGCTTTAAACTGTTATTCCAAAGTAGGCTTTTGTTGTCTGCATCCATTAGCCAAGCACTTTGTGCTGGGTGTCTTCTAATCAAAGCATGAACTTCTAACATCATCCATCAAAGCAGGCAGGGTCTGAGTGAATTCCCATGCATTGCTAGGAAAGGGTGCAGTGCACAGAAAGGAGACTGGGTAACCAGTGTCATTTCCCAGGAGACTGGGTAGCCACAGCAGTCATTTCCCTAGGGTGATAATTCCATTCTCAGATAATTCCAGGGGTTGTTTTTTCCAGCAAAATTGTTGCATTTCACTATATTTCTTGACATTTTTTTATTCAATGGCGCATTTTCAAAAACTAAGAGTGGCATCTGAACCAGCTACAACCGAACACAGTTGACCAGTGTCAACTGGAAGGGGAGAACTGGCTTTTATATCATACAATATTGTTTCTGAGCAAGGAGAACATAACAGGCAATCAGTCCCAAAGAGAAACAAGCCAATCCCAAAGAGCAACAAGCCAATCAAATATCCAACACCAGAAAAAAAAATGTGAAGAGGAAAGTGATTTAATCTGCTGCAGCATGGTGCATAACAACACATTTGAGCTTTGCCTTGCGAAGCAGAACAGTCAGGATGCTTGGAGAGAAGCATCACTGCCTGGTCTGGGACCTCACTCTGCCCTGGACACCAAGGCAGAGCAACTTGAAGTTACTTTCTGTACTGTGTGCAATTGCACCTTTAACGTGGCCTTCATAAGCAACACTGGTGGGAAATCCACTACATATCATGGAGCACCATGGCCTTGGTTGAAAGATGTCCAAGGGATGATCGAGTAGATCTAATGTCTCTGCTCCATGCTCAGGCAAGGTAAGATCCTGCTCATATTCACACAAACCTGGAATCTGGGAAAATTCAAATCTCCGTAAAAATGGGATGCACCAGACGCAGCTGGCAGACTGCTCAGGGTGACCCATGGATGGTGAAGGACCTCGTGTCCAAGGACCTCGCAGCCCTCCCAGTTCTCCTCGCCCGCGCGCTGGGCGCTGCAGCATCTCCCGTGCCAGCCGAGTGGCACCTGGGGCCACCAGCAGCACCTGGTCCAGCTGCTGGCAGCTCCACTCCCGGCCAAGCTGCTGTTGAGCCACAGTGCCCAGGACTCGTGGCCACCTCTGCAGCCCTCCCATCGACGGCTCGGGCGAGCGGAGGAAGGACACGGGAGTCTCCTTCAGCTTCTTGGGCACATTCTCCTCTACAGCTGCTGAACGTAACTTTAGCAAACATCAAGGAGAACAGGAGGCTTTACCGAATTAAAATATTTAACATACTGGCTACTCATCGTTCCCTTTGAAAGCAATACCCAGCTGGGATTTGACTTCACGAAGACTGTGACAGTCTTTCCATACCACGTCCCAAAAAAAGTTCGGAAGGGAAGTGTACATTGTTGTGCGCGCCGGGCGGGCCCGCAAAACGGCTGGCGTGGAGGGCGCACGCACACAAAGGCGTTTCATCCCCAGGGCCTGCACCCCTGGGAACTGTCATTGCGAGCATTTCATTTTGCCCACTTAAGCAGCACTATCAGCAACTGCCTCTTGCTTTAGAGACAGACATGATCCAGGCAAAGGAAAGCAAATCAAGGACTTAAAACACCCATCAGTTGTTCACGTCAGCAATCCAATCACTTTTTTTTTTTCTTTTTTTTTGTCAGAAGACCCTTCAGGGCCAGGTAATAGTCACTCGCTGCCTATAGCACCACATGTGGCTCTGCAGCACGTGTGGTTTTTGAGAGCTTTGGGAAAATATGAGGAAGAGTCACAGATTAGAGTCTGGCCTGGAATGTGGGCCTGAACTCCACAAAAATGGGCACAGCAGGTCAAATGCTACTCCCAGCTACAGCCGAGTGACATTCCAGGGAAGAACAGAAAATCCGTGTTTTTATCTCTAATTTTTTAAGGTTATTTATACAATTTATAATTGAGGGGGGGTATGTAGTAAGATTAAAATGATTTGCAAGAGCTGCCTGGCAAGATGCACGTACACAGCTCGCTTGCGCATCACTTGAACTGTAGAATAAGAAAGTATGTGACCCCATGTCCTCTGGGAGAATGTAGGTGGTCTTGGTGTCTCCTGAGTCCTGGCCTGGTGGAATCTAGAGGAAGCAAGTTACTGCAGCGCTCTCAGCATCTGAAATTCAGCTGCAGCAGCACAGCTCCATGGGGATGACTTTCCTCAAATACTCCAGATTCCTGAGTTTTTCCGACTTACTGAGACTAACGGACCACGTTAAGACGCAGACCTGCAGGCTGCCATGGCTAGACAGAGGCGGCTACCCGTGCGAAGTAGCTTAATCACGTTTGTCATCGCCCCATTACACCCAAGTCAGCGGTGGAGCCATGCCCAAGACAGGGAGAAGAATTAAAACAGAAAATGTATGTATTAAATAAAATATAACCATGGTGGCAAAGAGCAACAGCCAAAAGGACACTGCCATGCAATGCAGTGGAGGGAGCACGAAACCAAAGTGGTGCACAGTGCCCCAAACATGCGTGTGCACGTGTGAGTGCCAATGTGCATATACCTGCACGTGCACATGGAAAGGGGAAAGGGTCCTATGCATTCCCAGTGTTATTTCATTGGAGTTACACAAGAAAAACCTTGGCCTTTCTCCTCCGCTTCCTTGCTGTGGAGACCATCAGGGGTACATTTCACCTGCGAGTCTAAGCAGCTTGGCCAAAACAATAAAACAGCAATGCGTAAACGTGCTCAGATTTTTCTTTTTTCTTCCCCAACAAAGGTAATAACTTCCCCCTACACATGCACACATGCACACTGTGCAGAAATATTAGCAATCCTCCTCTACGCCGGCTCTGCTAAGTCAGGTAATTGAAGCTTCAAAGGAGAATCGCGGCTTAATGGAGCTCTGCTTGCCAAAGAAGACAAAGGACTTTCATTAGATTTCTTCCAGCTTATTTACACGACTTATCTTTTTATAAATTCAACTTCCTTCCAAAGTTGATAATGAGGTGCCTTGAAAAAAATAAAATAAAAAGAGGGAGAAAGGGAATGGTTTATTTTGTTGTGAGACAAGTGATTATTTTTGTGATAGAGTATGTCTGGTATAAAGTTCAAAAACAATGGAAGTAACAGTCTTTAGGCAAAACACATAATTGTTCCTGATAACAGTCTACAAGGAAAAATGGCATTTTCAGAATCCTGCATAATCGCATTGACAAATACCTTCCAGGAGCAGCTGTCATGGCTAATTTCTACTCTAAAATCCAAAACCAGGCATGGTTTTTCAATTAGGTTTTTTTTTTTTTTTTTTTTTTTTTTTTGTGCATTTTATTCTTTTTGCCTGTGTACAGAATGGGCATTTCCAAAACAGGAAAAATACCATTAGTGTACTAGATTAAAATATTTCCATGCTTTTCCGCCCTTGTCGTTCTCACTTGGGCACAAATATATCCAATTTCTCCAGTGCGGACCACTCATAAAATCCCAGGCATGTTGATATTTTCCTAAGCTGGCCTCCAAAGTTTGGCATTGAGCCTGGTGGACTGCCAGATTTGAGGGAAACAAAAACAGAAATGGAGCAAGAGGATAATTTGGAGCAAAGATGGAAGTTACTTGTAGTATGAGAAGTAAACCAAGAGCAGGCAAGAAGATCTGCATGGATTTGGTAGGGAGTGGCAGTGATTTGGTCCCGCTTTGCAGTGAGCCAGGCTCAGAGCCGGGACTTGAGGTCGTCTCTGCCCTTTCCCTGCAGCTTCGACAAGGAATAGGGAATCTCAGGGTATGTCTATGTGGATTTATTCCCAAATAACTGTCACAGTTAAATCATGCTGTAGCTTAATCTATATTCCCTTGACAAGCTCTCCACTTTGTCCCCAAGTTCTCCTTTCTGAACTCTTTTAGGATATATATATTGGACAAACAAGCTGCTAAATAGGTCTGAGTTCACTTAAAAAACAAAACAACAACAATAACAAACTCCATGCCATGAAATAAACATTTGGTAAAAATTATGTGTGCAGTAATTTAAAAAAAAAAAAATCAAAAGGCACTAGTGTACTTGGGTAGGCCACCTAAAATAGTTTCCGAGGAGACCTCAACATATCTAAAATTAAAAGTTGACATAAAAAGAGTATGTAGCAATAGCAAATCTTGCTGTAAAAAGTACTGAGCCTTCTGTGTGTGAACTAAGAAAAAAAGGCAACAAATAACCAAAAAAATGAAAGCAGGAATTTTTACAAGCCGCTTGACTCAATAATATGGTTCATTAACCTTGATTTTTATTACTGCCCAGCATTTTTGCTTTTGGACCAGACCAAAATCCCAAACCCCAGAAATACTGACAAATACACAGATGGAGGGGGAAAAAAAATGCAAGGGGAGGAAATGAGAGGGTTTTCTAATCTCACACGCAGAAAAAAGTGCAGGGCAAGCTGTGTGCTAAAACCCTCGCGAATCATCGTTTTATCTCCCCGATTCGCTCCACCCGTAATTCCAGGGCAACTTCCCTGCTTCCAGTCTCTGAATCAAAACAGCGGTGTGAGAGAGGTCGGCGCTGTGCAGAAATGGAAAGCAGTTTGGAAGTTAAGGATGAAAATCCTCCTGGCATCCCAGCGGGAACTTGGGAGCGCTCTGAGTTAGCCATGCTCAAAAAGGCAGCGAAAGAGGAAAGAGGAAAGGGCAAGGCCGGTGCTCTGGCTGATGCCCACTGCTTGGGGGCCTCAACCCGCAGGCAGACCCGGCTGCCGAGCCCGTATCGGAGCTGAGGACTTGGAGCCAGAGTTTCCAAAGCCCCTAAGCAGGCAGCGGCTCCCTCCCCGCGGTGGCCTGGCCTCGACATGGCTAATCCCTTGGTGGTTAATGAGCTACAAGCTCGCCTTGGCGTCGGACAAAAGCGTCTTTCCTTTCACAGGCAAATGGCTTCGAGCTCCTCTTCTAGCACCAGGCCCTGCTAAAAGCTCCTTCCACCTTTTGGGAGGCCGCAGCATCACCAGCATCTTCTCCAACATCCTATTCTCTGGCATCTGTTGAGTATTTTGTCTGAGACGACTTTTTAGATGACTATTCCACTCTGATTTTCCCAAATTCAATAAATACATGGATACCAGAGCTGAGAATGCATCAGATCTGCTGAGATTCCAGCCCACATTATGTCCTCTGTCCCACAACTGCATCTGACAAGAAGATGTATATAGCCCTTAAAGCAAGAAGAGACTACTTAATCATCTAATCTGAACTCCCATCTAGTCAGTGCTGCTGTATTTGGCAAAAACATTTTCCAGGGAAGCTTCCAGAAATAAGCTGAAGACATCAAAAGATGGAAAATCCGTCCTTTGCCTTGGCAGTCTGTCCCAGGGGTTTGTCACCTCCATGGCCTGGCCAGCTTCTATCTTTCTTTTGTGGCAATTCACCTTTCAGCTCTCCTATCTGCTACTGCCTTTCTCCTGCTAAGCTAAAGAGCTGTTTAATATCCTGTGTTTTCCTCCCATGAAGTACTTACACACGGCAATGAAGGCACCTCTCAAACTTCTTGATAAGGTTTACAGCTGGAGCTCTTTAAAGCTCTTTCTCGAAGGACCTGCCTTCATCCTGAGAATATTTTTGTGTCTCTTTCATGTAGTCCCTATGACATATCAATGTGTTTCTTGATGCCTGGACACTTTGCTGGACATCCAGCATCCTATGGCCTTGCCAGTGCTGCTCCCACATCAACATCACCTTCCTTTCCTCACCAATGAGACCACACTAACCTCATAACGGCATCTTTAACATCTCTATATGGTCCTACTTAATTAACAGTATGCATAAATGCTTTCCAGACTTTCTGTGGGAAAAGGCATTGAAGAGGGAAGTGGCAACCCACTGGTGCTCATGTCCACCTTGAACCACCACAGTTATCTGAAACAAGGGTGAGGACACACATCTGGACCAAGGAGGCTTTAAACCAAACCAGGAATAATGATGCTAAATCAGGAAAATGCATTTCTGGCAGAAGAGGTCCCTTCTGAGGCCATTTGCCACCACTACAGCATAGAAGGGCTGCTCTACAAGGAGAGGATTTATCCCTGTAAGTGGCACAACCCCAATATCAGAGCCTATCATCACGAAGCTGTGACAAAAAGTTCACACCGTGGCCTCCATGAGTCATGACTCGTGTCCGCAAAGCACCTAGGACGTGAGAAGTGACAAGTATTAGTGCTTTCAACCAAGCTGTGCTGACTCGTCAGAGCAGGTTTAGTTTCAAAGGGTTGGATTCAATTATTATTTCTCTCAAACTTGTTTGCCCATCACTGCTTGCAGGGTCAGGCATGGGAGGAGGGGGCTCCTATCCAGCAAATGAAGCGGCCACAAAACAAAAGGGATCCCATTCAATTATTCCCGGCAAGCGGATTAAGCAATGAAAGCGACACACAAGTCCTTTGTGGGGTATTTTTGCAATTATGTTCATTTTTCCTACATTACTAATACGCTACTAGAAACCAGACACCGTGCCCAATAATGCAAAAACAAGACAAAAGCATGGAGCCAAGAAGGGGAAGAGAGTGGAAAATGCTAAACAGTAAACTATTCCTCTTAGCAAATGTTAAGCACCAGCAAACACACATTACAGCCAGGCTCTAGTCTCACCCAGCAGTGAGCTGGGAGCAAAGTAGCAGATGGTGCTGCAGCCAATAAGCAATTGCTCCCAACTGCCTGTCTGGAGGGCTTTGCTTGGGATTAATGACTTGAGAGTAGAGCAAAAACCTGCAGCAAGACACATCAAAATGTAGGGATCCTTGAAACAGGCTCAGGGTTCACGGAGATTTAATCTACCCCTATAGACTCCCCTGCTAAAAGCCAGCGTTGGAGCAAGCGGGGAGAAAGGGTTTGTGAATGTGTTACTAGAAAAAGTAACACGATCGGGTTACTGTTGTGAATCGGTGCAGCTGTGCTGGCAGCGGCAGCTCCGAGGCAAAATGTGTTAGCTGAGAGCCTGGCTTCGGGAACCAGGCAAAAAGCTGATAATGGTAATCACCTTGTGGTGGCTTTGCAAAGTGGTGGGAGTGGACAAGGAGATGAGAAACACATCATGGTCCCTGCATCTCCTCAAGGGTGACGCTAAGAATGGCTAGGTTTGTTGTTTGGTTGGTTGGCTTTTGAAAGTCTTGTAACATAACTCAAGTTAGACTGGAGCCTCTCTAAGAGGTCTGGTGGTCTTTACCTGTCCCCTCCCAGAGCCTGGAGGGCAGCGCACTGAACTACTTGTGTCCTGTCCTTGGGCCACAAGGATTTAGTGCATGGTCTGAGACTTCTACAGAAACACCCCTGTCGGGTGTTTCCACGACACCACATCCATCAGAGTGCTCAGATGTAGCCCCTTTCTGCAGACACCAACCACTCAGTCAACTTTATCCACCGATTCCCACAGTCCTTCATGTCATCCAAACCTCCACTAACTGAGAATGATTATGGTTTGTTTTTATATGATTAAGATCACCTTGAAGAAAGGGCGATGGGGTATCTCTTGGTGTGAACAATGCAGTTGGGCAGCACATAGACGGTCTCGTTTGCTACCTTCCTGTAGTTATTAACAAGCTGAGGAATTTGGAGGAGCCAATTCAACACTCGGCCAGAGAGCTTGGTTTAAGCAAGTTTAATGTTTTCTTGATGCACAAGGTCATCCTCATGTGAAACACTTTGCAATTAAATTCCCCTAACTGGCAGCAGCTGCTGGTATCTCAGTCCATCTCTAATTATGAGATGATTAACAGCACACCTAAGCATAAACTAAAGAGGGCAAATGAACCAACTTCAGACTTTACTGGATATAGTCTTTCCCTGCTCTGAGCAGAGATATTTTCCAGAACAGAGTGAGATGAAAGCTCGGGAGGAGAGTTACTGCATCAGGATGGGCAAATGTGCATACATTTATCACTGCAGCCCCTGCCAAGGACTCAAAGTGCCTTCTGCAAAGGGATATAATTTCCTTACTGGGTGATGTCCAAGCATCAACGCCTGTCATTGGCCTCAACTACTGTAGCAATCTGACAATAAGCAGCAGTGAGCTGCATGCCACATCCATCGGGCTCAACCAATTCCATCTACACATGCATTTTTATATGCACCTTTTCCCTGCACAAGCCTGTAATCCAACTCAGTGGGTTAGCACAATGTGAGCTAAATGGGATGGCAGAGTCCTTCATGTGGCTGGAGATCTGAAGCTAAACCTACTACACACTATATCGTTATTTCAGATATTTAGCTGTGGAAACAAGATCAGGATCTGGCTCATCACAAGAGAAATGGCCCTGTTGACCTTTGTCTTTCAAGAGTGAGGGGGAAAAAACTGCCATTTGAACGTACATAAGGTTTACAGATAGATTTCAACCTGGACCAAAGACAACCCAGTCAGCAGGCCAAATGTAAAGTCAGTGTAAATAAACATTTTACAGCAGTTCATATTTGGGGCCCCAGTGGTCAGTCCTCCCAAATGTTGACCTCATTTTATTGCAGCTTCTTCCAAGCAAAGCAATGTATTTCTCCTGTTCTCTCTGGAGGGTGCAAAACCCCAAGCAGCACTGCAGTTTTACTGAAAAAATACCTATATATAGATGTTTTACAATTGCACCCATGTGCTGGTATGACCCTAACTAGTTGAAGCACAAGTGTTCTCGTAATATTTTATTAAAAAAAAGGATGAGAAAGGGCTGTGGTAGTCATATTGGTGCTGAGGAAAGCTGGCAAAACACCTGCCTGGGTGAGCTGTAACTCCCTAAAGTTATATCTGGAGTGTAAAAAAAATACATTTGCCCTTAATGCAGGTGCTCACGGAAAGCTGGCATTTCCACATGGCATTTCCTGGTAAGATTTTGCTGGGAAACAAGTGAAGTGTGCTGGCTGTCCCACCAAGGGGGTTCTTGTGAGCTGTGGCAGATGCATCAAGACTTGTCCTCACTCCCTGCTATGGGGCCAGATCCTGGAGAAGATGGAGATCTCTTGGGGGCTGCTGCATCTCCTCCCAGCCTCTCAGCAGGCGGAGGCCAAAACCGTGGCCGCTCCATCAGCTGCAGAGAAACTACCTCTAATAAAACACGGGAGCTGGCAGAGCTTCTTTTAAAGCCAGCACTCTTTGTGGGGAAGGCAAAAGAAATCTGTTAAATGAAACTCCCCATTATAATGGTCTCTCTACATCAAAAGGGAATTTAGTAGCTTTGTTGCTTTCACAGCAGTTAAAAAAAAAAAGTAAAACAAAAAAAAGACTTCTTGGGAGACACAAATTAAATATTTGTTTTCTTTGCTGACAAAAAAAAAAAAAAAAAGGGATGAGGTTTCTCTCATGTGCTGCACAAGTAATTCGTGTGCGCTGCCCTCCTGAAACACTATCCTCTGCCACCATCAAAGCGCTGTGGGTAGAGTTTAATCGCTGCCCCTACTTGCTCTGTTTCCCAGCCTTCCCTTAGAGGACAGGTCTCCCTTCGGAGACGGATTTTACCCTCAAATCCCTCTTTTCAATGCCACACCCCCAGCACAAGATCACAAAGAAAGAGGATTGTTGGAACACAAAACCGCAGCCGTTTGATCACAGCGGCGTTATCACGTACAAATACCACAGATGCTTTCAAACCTCCAGGTATTTATATAAGAAATAGTTAATCTTGGCCCCACGTCTTAAAGACACATTATTCCCTCACCACCACCGAGAGCTGGCTTAGACTTGGAAAAGATGGATGGCATTTATACATGCAGTATATATAAAATCAATTAAGGGTCCAAATGAATTAAGGGTCCAATTTATATACATTAGAGGTCGACTTAAAGAGCGGTACAAGCAAAAACCAAAACAACCAAAACAACAACAACAAAAGCCACAAACCTACAGCATATATACTAACTTGTTTTGTGAAAACACATGGATCTGGCAGAACTGAGGCTAACCTGCAACAGCATTTCAAGGGGATAACCTACAGCACAGGAATCAAGGTACCCACTGAGCTAGACACAGAGTCTTGCAGAGTTGTTCTAAAGTTCAAACTTTTTAAATGGCTTTTTTAGAGCATCATGATCATTTCTGCACTCCTGCTGATGCCAACCCCATGCAAATTTAAAAGTTCACTGAACTAAAAAAAAAAAAAAAGAAAAAGAAAAGGAAGATTGGGCAGTTTAGGAGCATAATATTCAGAGTAACTTGAAGTGAAGAATTGCAGGAGTACAGCCCAGTGACCTCTTAAAGATGCACACTGAAAGCTTGGAAAAGCAACCAGCTGGGGCAACTCTGACCACAGAACAAGGTAAAGGGCCCAGGGACTGGCAGGATTTCTGTTCCATGTAAAATTTGGGCATTTCAACATCTGTTTTTTAATCCAGAGCATGCCTAAGATTTTGACAACTAACAATTTGTCAAACGGTTTCACATTCATGTTGGCAATCAAAATGAAACAAGCTTATAGTCTCAAAAAATAAATGCCTAGATCTACTGGAATAGCCAGAAATGCCTCCCTTTCTGCTATTTTGGCATAGAGTGGCACTCTTAGCTCCTGCACGCTGCCTTGTGGGAGCTGTAGTTCCCGGCTGTATTTCATGCTCTGTTATGTATGCACACCCGATGACTGATTCTTGGGATGGATCAAACAAGTTTGGACAAGAGACACGTGTATTATATTACAAAAGTAGCCCCAGGAAAGAATGTAAGACTAAGGTATAACTGCTAGAGGGTGATTCCAGCATTAATACAGACAACTTAATACCTTACTGAATTCCCTCAGAGTGAGCTGAATCAACTCAGTAAAACAAAATATTTTAAATTTGAATCATACCTATCCAAACACAAATATTTCTTTGAGCTTCCTCTCAACAGCAGGACTGATATTTCTGGCATCATCAAAAGTTCTCTGTATTTTTTTTCCTAGATTTATGGAAACTCCTTTTTCCGTTAGAAAATGTCTTAGGGGAAAAAGCTCCCAAACAGCTCTCCCAAGTGGCAGCAAACATCTTTGTGTTCCCTGAATGGTTGCTGGGCCCCAGGATGAAGCTCTTAGATGCCACCTTGTTACTAGTGTCATTAAACATGAGGAGAAACACACTCTAATTCTGTTTTTTAATAGAGCCCTTGAGATCACTGGCAGCGTAGTTGCTTCGGCTCCAGGCCGTAAGTCAGCTTGACATCCATGAACTTTCCTACATTGCTGTATAAAGAACTCAACCTTGGCTTACAAAAACTGTTGGCAAAGCTGGCTGCCCTCTTCCGAGCATGGTCCAAACGTCGTGTTTGCCACAGCAGTTCGCTGAGCAGAAACCTGGCCTCCATGTCGGGCACTTGGTGGAGACGCCACCAGAGAGGCCTCCTCCGGCAGGCAGTGACCCCATGTTGGACTTCACCTCCATGAGGAAACCGGCCTGAGGGAGGAATCCTCAGGGAAGGCACCGTTGCAGGAGCAGAGACAGCACCTGCACCTCTCAAGTTAGATGTGAAACCACATGGAACGGCCCATCTGGAGGATGACCTCGATCCCCCTTACGTCGCCTGCACACGCTGCCCCGAGGCCCAGCCAGGCACCTCTGGATTTATTTCCTAGCACCTGGAGCAAGTTGTTAGTGACTCTACACACTAAATGCCTAAGAGTCTACACACAAAGAGCCTTTGCAGCACCTGGCCCATAGCACGGTGCTCATTAAATCCCTTATCCTCCATGTACCTTCTGAAGTGCCCTTATTTCTCTCCCTTTTTGTTATTTTTCTTGCAGAGGATTATTCATGCGCCCAGTGGCAACATGAGAAACGGAGGACGCAGCATGCCCCGCTGGCCAAGCGACCAGAGCATGGTTCCAGCCGAGATGCTCTCCTCCACACTCTCTTTCATCCTTCCTGCCTGGCACCTTTAATGAAAACACAAGCACACCTTGGGCAGCCTCCTCATTACACCAGATTAGCCATTTATTTTCCTTCACTATGTGAAAAGCAGAGCTGCTGCATGCAGGTGCAGGCCAGCTGAGAGGGAATGCGTGCTTGACTTGAAGGGAGCATTTCAAAGCAAGCTAACTGTAACCTCCCATACTTTATAACAGGAGAAAAAGCTGAGATTTTGGGACATATCTTCCATGAAATTAAACCTTACAGAAAGCGGGGATTACTTGTGTGCACCATGATGCTTTCAAGACCTGTTAGCGTTCTCTTACCCTGTGTAAAAACTATTCACTTACTAATAGGCCATGACTGAGGAAGGCAAAGAGAAGAAAAGCTCTTCAGAAAGGCTTATTTTACAAAGAAGAGGAGGTACAAGTCACTTTGAGATTTGTTTTCTTGTACAAAGCAAAACAAACATACCTCATCAGCTTGACCGCACTAGCCTATGGCAACCCCAAGTCTTAGTGAAGCAAAGAAAAACAAAGAAGTGCTTTGTCTTCCCGAGCTTCAAGGGCTTTCACATTCAGCTTCAGACCCTAATCTACCTGGGGAGTCAACAAAAGCTGAGAGAATAAGGTATATGTTAGGAGACTTGTGGGTGAGTGGGAAGGTCCCAGCAAGTCATCCTCCCCTAGGGACTTGTTGACTTAAGTACTGGATATCCTAAAAGGAGAAACAGCAATGCAGAATAGCCTACATATATCCAGACCATGAGAAAGAGGAGGAGGGTTTTATAAGTTACCTGCAGCAAGCTCATTCCAGTGAGCTCAGGATGGAAAGATCATGAGGATCCTCCACAGAGCATTTATCTCCATTAAGGGACCATCTGCCTGCACTAGCACAGACAAAGACTTCCCCTTAAGCATCTAGTCATAGCATGTAAAAGAAAATCTTTCTAGGAATTATTTGGAGTATTTATAGGCACTCCATGCAGAGAGTAAGTTGCTCAGTGGTCAAAAAACTGTCTCAGCTAAAATGATCTATGAAAGTAATACTAAAGCATTAAGAAAAGACTATTCCCTGACAAACAGAGAAAAGAAAAGCTTGATGGCAAAGAATGTCTACTAGCCTTTAAAAACACAGCCTGTAAAATACCTAAAGCTAATGAAGTAAAGCACTGAGCCAAGCCCAATAAAACAGTATTTAAAAATCTATCTCCAGTTAAGCCTATTGCTAGATGGAGAAGGAAAAACCATCAGTGGTAGCACAGAAAAGAAAGAAGAAAAAGACGACCATGGAGACTGTAAATACTGTAGAAGAGAGATGACTGGTAAAGTATAATCTGCATCATCCACTTAATTAGTAACAATTTAGCAAGTTTTAGATAGAAGCAACATGTAAATCTTAGGACAAGCAATTCAACTTGAACTCTTGGGCAAACTCTGCTGAAAAGGGTTAATGTACGTCTTGGGCATAAGGAGAGTACTATATATAAGTAAGTATGTGATTTGACCATAAACAGCAGTTCCACACCTGATGTCATGCCACCAAAGTGGGCATGAACCAAGCAAATGAACTTGCTAACCTCTAACTCTGCACATGCACTGCACACTCCCCTGGACACGTAAAGTACATATATAGAAGGAGAGTTGGAATCCAGCTGAAAAAGCCAACTAGCTTTTGACAGCGAATCTTTTGTAGCTGCCTAAACCTGTCATTTTTCAGTAACTGAAATCTTGTGATTAAACAATATTACTTTCTTAAAAAAAAAAAACCACTCGTTTCAGCATTTTCCCAAACATAAGGAAATGGTGTAGCATAACTAACCATTGTGCGATATTTGAGATTATTTTATAATCTATTTTCAATCTTCCAGCTGGAGAGCAGAGACTGAATAGTTTGAAATCCATACAGCTATTTGATTTTACAGGCTTAATAGGCAAGTAAAAGGCAGGGCAGGCCAATGACACCAAGTTTCCTGTAAAATCGTAGTACACTGGGTCCAGATTTTGTATGTGTCCTCGCTGTGCTTATTCTGACACAAAGAGTTGCGGCAAACAGAAATATGTGCTGTCTGTGCAAGTTGGACTGGAGTTATGTCCTTGCTCACATCTGATCTGTTCACACAGAAGTCAGCAGGAGCAGCCAAAGGAAGGGCAGTTTTGGGGACAAAAGGTATTTAGCAACTACAACAACAACAACAACAAAAGAAAAAATTTGATCATGAAGGAAGAAAGGTCATGAGGAGTAGAGTATATACATCTTTATATTCTATGCATTGTATTGTAGTGTGTGACTAGCTCTTGTCCTCTAACTTAATCAGGAAGACATATTTTAGAGAGTGACAAGTAAGAATGAATACAGTCAGTCTTGTTTTCACCGCCGGACACAGAGATGGGGTTTGGATGTCCCTGCAACATTCATTTGCTAGGGAGAATGGGAGCCTGGAGGCAGAAGGATTAAAAACTGAAATATATATGTACACACACACACACACACACACACACACACACACACACACACACACACATATCCCCAAAGTCATCTGAAACAGAGGACTACATTGTCAGCTAGTGCAAATGATCATAACTCTACTAATGAGAAGGAGTATCTAGGGTATAAACCAGATGAGTATCTGCTCATGATAAACTGAAATGGTGACCTTGGTCACATCTGATCTATTCACAAAAATATGCATGCCTTCTGGGGCAGATTTCCCTATCTGCTCAAGCATGGCTAGGGAGCCTGTGCAGCGATGTCCTTTGGAACAACCAGGAAGGGCAGAGGGAGTGCTCTGGTATAAAACAGTAGCATAAATGTAGTGTAAATGACTACATCATTATGCATCTCAAGGAACAAATTCCACTCTCGGTGACATAGGGGACAATCAGTGCCCACTGGAGCCACAGATTCAATCCAAAGCCCACCTCTTAACCCTGTTGTGCACAACCTCCTGGTAGCTTCAGCTTTCTCTGAATGTGGTGTTGGCATAAAACAGGTAAAATTTGGCTAAAATCACCATGTTATCCCCTCTATCTTACCACTGCTGGAGCTGCTCAGGAGGAGAAGACTATTAGTATGAGGACAGAATTTATCTGTCATGAGTAGCAGTGTGCTGCAGGTCACAGCAAATTCCTTGTCATTTACGCATGCGGCTCTATGTGGTTTTAACCTTAGTGCAGTCACTGGTAAGTCAATAGTAACAGAAGGAGGTTTGGGGGGATGATTTATTTTTCCTTCTTGCTCCTGCAGAGCAACTGCATATTTTCCTTGTCAACAGCTGTGGCTCATATACACTACAAAGATAGGCGGAAAGAAGAAGAAGAAAAAAACCAATAAACAAGATGTAGGACTCTGAGGAATTGTTATTACATGCTGAGCATGCCAATACAATGCTATTCACGGTCTCCTCTCTTGGTCACTCTCAGATTCCAGTGTCCTTAGTCCAAAACAGTTGCTCTTCCCCAGGAGTCTGTGCAAACTCTCATCTTTAGGCTGTCCTGCTAAATCCCGATGAAGGTTTTTAACTAAGGAAGGCTTAACAAGTCCCACACGTGCACCTAGCTGAAACTCCTCTGCTCTTCACCCCAAATTGCCACATGCCTGTCCATACTCTTTGCTGGTATCCTTCTTCCATGCTTGTTTTATGCTGGCCTCCACATGACTGCTTGTATCCATAATCTCTTGCCCGTCTCACATGCTCCTGCTGGGATGTTTGCAGATGCTGGAGTCCACAGTGTCAAGTAATCACTATATTGAGAGGCAGCAACACTTCCACATCTTTTTCACCTTTTCCATACATGGCATTTTGCCTATGACTTAAGAGGCTCTGAGATGACTCTGGCTACTCTGCTCTCTTTAGCTGTGTCCAAAAATATCTGCCTCTTCACTATAGAAAATAATAATGTTTAGCCCCAACAGCAAATGAAACATGGGAATATGAACTGCTGTAAATGTGATGGAACAGAACTCCACTTTTGGTTACCACAGCTAGTTTTGTTATGAAAAGCCTGGGATTTTAGGCTGCTTTAATTTAACTGGAAATTCATTAGCACCGTACATGAAAACGCATGCATGTGATATGAAAAAACAATAAAGTTGAGACTCAGCCCTCTGCCTCAGCTTACTTTGGAACAGGAGAACATATAGTTGCAGCTGTCCACAAATATAAAACACAAGTGTTGACCTTAACCTTCACCCATCATCTGAGCCAAACTTAAGATGTATTCACTGTACTTAAAATGTATTCAAAGCAGTAGGATGTCCTTATCTTATTGTAAAACCGTCTTTAAGAATTTGGGCACTTTCTAGGACAGCCAATCTCCCAGTTTCATGACATTTCAGTTTGAAACATTGATTAAAATTTGTACTGTGATAGCGTCTCAAAGCTGCAACTCAGCTGAGCCGCAACTCAGCCTTCGGTCTGCAATGCTCTCTCTGGAAGCGTTCAACTTCACGATAAAATAAACCAATTCTGCAGCTAAACTGGCAAAAATGCACTTGCTGATACTGAAGGAGACCCCATCCATTATAACTGGTCCATAAAAGTCACCGTACAAATTGACATTCAGTTTTCCAGGAGCCAAATCCACCTAGCGCAACACAAATACACCCACCTGAATTGAACAAGGATTTGTTCAGCCTGGCTGCAGCTGGGCAGGGTAGGAGTCAAGAATGAATATTTACAGATCCAGTAAAATCCAAGCAAACTTACTTATCCATGCATATTGAGCTGAATTTTTGCCCTTCAAAGAGCTCAGCAGAAGCTCAGGTCAACAGAAAGAAGAACACTTGGTTTCTGACTTTCTTGGTTTCACCAGAGAGAATAATTTCAGGGGAAAAGGAACACAGCATCGAGCTTCTCACAGCCATCTCACTGCCCAGGTTTTTCCCTGTTTTTTCCACTTGCTATCTGCTTTCATGCATGCCATACCAGTCCCATAAATGGTTATCAGAGAATATCATCTTACAAATACAAATATGTCAGGAAAACATTCAATGTGCATGCAGTCCTGTGGAAAACTAGTTATTCTCAGTAGAAAAGGAAGCAGATAGGGCACCCAAAACAACTCTAATACACATCTTCATAAATAGATAATCCAAAGCAATGAGTCACAGATGTCCTGCTGCCAGGCTGAAATCTGGTGCCAAGCTAAACCTCATGGAAAGACGAGTAGCCGTGCTTGAGTTTCCACAGCACAGGTTGGAAGCACACTCTAACCACTAACTGACACTTGACTCCTCTCAAGTCACCTCCAGCAATTGCACAAACTCAACATCACTCCGCACCCATTTGCTTCCACTCCCACTCCCTTGACAAGCCCATTGGATCCTCTCGGGTGGAAGGAAGTTTGATCTTGGCAGCATCACCAAGGTGAACAAAAAACTGCCAAAAATCTTGCAGTCCTGGTCTAGGCTCTGAGCTGTGCCTACGTGCCTGGAGCCAGCTCCTTTCTCTCCTGACTTTCTCAATGCCAACTTCTTCTTTGTTATGCAACACGTCCCAGTCAAGGAACCGCATATCTGCTTTCACCCACAACACTAGATCACCCACACACTGAGCCATCCCTGAGCTTGGAAGGAGACCATTGGCTTTGCTCAGTGCGTATTAAGAGGGCAATCTTCCAACTTGTGCAACCAGCATATGATCTGATGAAAGGGATGCTCAGGTTGACAGAAGGGCTCCTCCTGACCTCTGTGGGCTTCAGCTCTTGCATCCTTGGTGTGCAAAGACCTACAGCCTTGACACTAAGACCCCGTGCCCAAGATAGGGTTGAGCGCATGACACAACTCTCACCCCAGCACCACTCTGATCCCCACCTGCTTCTACCGGTCATGGCTTTGTAGCTACAGGAGATGTTTACACCACGGTCCTACTGACACAGGTCAGAGTTCAAGGGAGCCCAGTAAATCATGAACCTAAACAGGGCAGGGCCACAGCTGGGTAAAGGAGAGAGGGGAGGTAGCTTCGCCATCAAGGCACCACCGTCTCTTTGAAGAGGAGCAAATGGGAATGTTTACAGGCCCCCTGCGCTGAAAACATGTTGAGACACCGGTTGGCTAATCTGCTTTCCCAGAAGCTGTGCTGCATGGTAAGAAGCCCTATTCACTCACAGAGATCTTGAGCTAAGCTTCAGTTTACCCTGCAAAAATCCCGCAGCTCGGAAGGGAGCCAACACATTAGTCCTGTTTTTCATATGCACTGGACCAAGCAGGCTTGACTCTCCGAGGTGTATTCCCAAAAGACTGGTGAACTCCTAGTCCCGGCACTCGGTGGGATTCTGTTCAAAAGGGAAGAAAGAAAAAAAAAAAAAGAAAAGGCCCAGAGAGCCAACAAGACAGGGCATGGTTCTGCACAAAGCAGAGTAAATAGTGTAACAATCTTTCACAAATTTCCATTTAGCATTAATCTGAAGCAGACTTCTTTCTCCCCAGCAGAGTACATAAGAACCAGCTTCATTAAACCGCATATTTGGGTTTCCTGCACTGCTTAGAGGATCTCAAAGATATTTGCACTGCCTTTAATTACTGCAAAAGGCATTAGCACTTCACTCTGTCATTCACTGATGCCCGCTGCCTTGCTGATGCTCCAGGGGTGTCCGATGACAGTCTCTCAGGAAAAGTGGGTACAAACTGATCAGGTGGCCTCATGGTTCATCTGATAATCTGTTTGTTGATCCAAGCTCTAGGGCCTGGAGGGGAAAGTCTGGGATGAAACTAGGGTGGAACAATGGTAAGAAGGGAAAGTTAATGTCCAGGTGTGGGAACATAAACTCGGCAAAATCAAATTCATGCTGAGATCCATGCAGCGAGGGTGAGTGTTGTGTTAGAAATGCTTGACCCTTCTTCCTTTCGAAAATAGTCCATGCTTTAAAGATGTCAGAGGAGCATTTCCAAGTGGATGTGCTCCGTCCACTTAGCAAACATAATTCAGTGTCTGTGTCTTCAGAGTGGCCTCTTTACTGGTGCCTCATCTATACTGGAAACACTATCCTTGCAGCGCTTTATTGCGAGGTCCCTCCCTGCTTAAGCAGATGCAGCAAATAAAATACTATGGGCAAAATCCCATTATTGCTAGTAAAATTGATTTACTTCAGCAGAGCAGCTGCTCCTAGGTTTCGTTTCCTCTGAAAGGAAGGCCTGGTGGAAATTCACACACAGAGGAGAGCCCCCAGGTAAAAGCAAGCATTCATTTGGCCATAGCCTTGGCTCAGAGTACTTTTATCAGATGGCTGTTTTAGTGAAGAACAGATTATTAACCATGTGGGCAGATGGCCTCCGTCTTGAGTAGCTGTTGGTGAAACCTCCAACTTGATTTCAGCCCTCCTAAGCCACAAATACTGCTCCTTATCAAGACAAGATGTTTCTTTATAAATCACAAAGGCAGCTATTGCAACACCAAGTTCTGGCCTAACTTTGCAACTCTATAACCATGCGACTCCAGGCCCACAGAAACTGGATCCTATAGTTCCTGGTCCCTGGTCAGGACGAGCAATCAGTGTGATTATGGCCACAGAACACACGTATTGCCACAGAGAAACACTTATTATTTCTTATTTATTCTCCATTCACTGCTCAGGCACTCTGCTCAATGCCAGTGTTGGGCCGCACTGCATTCCTAAGGAAAGTCAGGCATAAGAAGTGAGTGAAGGGCAGAGGCTGGGAGCAAAGCTCACAAGGTGACACGGACATACAAACCAGCCCTGTGCCTGCTCTGTACGCTTTGAGATATTATTATTATTATTTTCCTTTTAGATTACCAAACAGAACTTGTCAACACTATCAGTCATCTTTCCCAGGCCCTGCCTAGACACATGAGTGATAAGAGACACAATCCATGGTGTTGCTCTAAGTAAGGGAACATGCCCAGTTCCCACCTCCAGCTACTTGGAACAATATCCTTCAGTCTTATCTGCGCTGGAGAAAAGCATCGTGTTAGCAAACTTATTTGCTAACACAACATTCAACAGCATTTTGCCCTTGTGAACAATGATTATCACATTTAACAACACATTAAGTGATCTCAGATATTTGACAGAAACCCAAGTTGGTGACTTGGTCATGCATTTAACTCTGTCTTGGGTTTCTGTACACACACAGCTCAGGTTGTCTGCAATGATGAAGTCAAAGGCAAGCTTATTCTACCTGCAAAGAATTGTACTATTTTTACTTTAAAAACCACTGCTTTTAATATTTGATTGCAAAATTCCGTGCTGCTTTGCATTCTCCTTACTCATGGGCTGCAGCTATCCTTAAGGAGAGATGCTCACACACAGGTCTGGATAAACCAGTCTGGCATATGGTCTTCCCGGCTCACAGGAGACAGAGTCCACCAGCGTTTCAGCTGCAGCTGTTCAGACAACTTTCCTAACACCATCCCATGATGCAACGTCTCCTGCTCAGAAATTACTCAGAAATCCCCACTTACACAGGACACAGGAAAAGGGTTTTTAGGACACCAGGGACAGGCTGGCATAACTGCAGCTCTGTCAAAATGCGTGTCCCTCTGTGGACATAGTTAACGCTCTTGCACGGTTAAGTGATGCAACCTGCCGTGTGCACCAGCTGCAATTTTCTCCTTATTTTGCAAGTCACATGTGGCTCTCAAGATCCTGGCAAATTGTCAACCCAGTGCCTGCTGCAATTTAAGGGTCCTCAATCCAAATGGCATAAAAGGAAACAGTTACAGAAAGTCTGAAAATGAAGGAAGATGTTGGGTTGACAAGTTTGCCTAAATATTTCCTCAAATCCTGGGGTTGCCTTCTGTACACATCTACTTCCAGGTTAATATTATGAAAGCTGGAGCTGCCATCACTTTCCAGAGTTGCTACCTTAAAGGTTATATTTAGATCTTGTAAAAAAAAAAATGTTTCCTTTAAATCAGTCGGCTTAGTCCTTCCTAGAAAAGGATGTCATTTTATACTCATTTACTTAACTTTTAGCTATTTCCGTACATACACATACCAGCTTTTTAAAGGAGAGAGATGACTGGGCAGCCTCCTGAACTTAAATGAAACTACCATAAACCTCTTGCAGAGAAAATGCCACCTTTGCCAATGGGGCTTGGGGCTTATTTTTCAATGTGCCTAGTAAAAATTAATGTAGTATTTTCCTGGCACTGTGCAAATGACTGAGCCAGTCGTTGTTATCTTTGCAAAATGCTCCAACCAAGAAATTCTTCATTCACTGGCAATTAGTGAAAAATTTGGGGCAGAATATGGCTTACGTGATTTGGGTGCTGGTTAGCATCTCTCATGAGAGAGACTTGGGCTGAGTTTTCCCCTTTAGAGGGATTGCTATGGAGGAAAATGTGAAGCTATGAGGAAAGAAACATGTGAACAGAAGATCTAAGTTACTACGACTAAGTGTTCTTCAAGTGCCTTTAACTATCAAACATTAATGTGATCCTGCTTTCTTGGGGACAGATTAGATAATCTGTTTCTGTAAGTCTTTTCCAGGTCTTACATCTATGAGTCATACCTCTTCTGGGCAAAACATAAAATCAGTGTCCAGATATTCATCATCATTAAAAATTTCATTGCATTTTTTACGAAAGCAGCGATGTTTGCTCTAGCCAAAATTCCGATTTGCGTAATTACTGCATGTTCTGCCTACCTAAAAATCTCCCTTTGGTTTTAATCACAGAGGCATTACTCTGTAACGGTTTCCAGGCAGACACAACAGCCTTCATTCTTCATTTTCCTTAAGCCCATGCAATCATGCTCAGTTATCTAAAGCGGATTTCAAATGCTGCTTACACATACATGACACTTGTGCCACTTGAGCAGTACTGGGGTTACTCATCACACCAAATGACATCCAGGGGAGAAAGAAGCATTATACATGAAACAAGTGATAGAAGTCTGGCCACAAGGATAGAAGACGTCTTACTAGTTCTATTCCTGACTCTTTTTTTCTCACTGCAAGCTGAAAACCTCCTTTGTAAGTGCAGGACACATCCCTGTCAGGACAAGTCTCCCTAGACTAGTCATCCATCATGAACCTCAACTTTTCTGCCCCTACTTTCAGCTGATTCTGGTCAGAAAGGCCTACAGAAATATTTGGAAAGACATAAAGGTGAAGGAAAGACCAGGTTTCACCACCACTGTTTTGGGGCCCTTTTCCAGTGTTCCCTGCACAGTGCCCCTCTCACTACCATCATGAATCCATCATGCCAATGCCAAGGCAAATTCACACTGATTTCCTCAGTGTTGCTGCTGAGAATGTGCCAGCCCAGGTGAGGTCCAGTGCACTGCACACTGAATAAAGACACCACTTCTGTTTCAGGGAATTCCCAAGAGTAAACTCAGCTGTCAGCGTCTGGGCACGTAGATCAGGGGAATACCACTCTTTCTCTTGGATTTATTTTATTTTATTTTATTTTATTTTATTTTATTTTATTTTATTTTATTTTATTTTATTTTATTTTATTTTATTTTATTTTATTTTATTTCTTTACTTTTCCTTGCGTGTCACTACCATGAGCGTGGCTTGCAGTACATTGCGTTAGATGGGTCTGTGCTTTGACCAGACCTGGGCCTGTCTAGGTGCTAATGTCCCCATTCATAAGCCTTGCATGCAAAATCCTGTATTTGTGGAAATTAGCTCAGTGCTAGTACAGCAGTAGCAAAGATACCAGTGATGGTAATTTCATAATTACATACCACAGTGTCCAACACAGATCCTAAGCGCAAAGACTACTCAGAAAGGTACAACCTTAGGGAAAAGAAGTCATACTTCATTATTGTAACAAAGCCCTAAAATGCTGTAAAATTCTATGAGCAAACTACTGTTGCCACATGGTCAAAGAGAAGATTTATGGCACCTCAAATACATTAAGACCCCCTTTAGCAGACACTCAGACACTATGGGTCATTCATTTAACACTTAAAACATGGAAATCCTGGTGCATCTAAAATAAATTTGGACAAAGCACCAAGATTAAAGTGCTTTGGGATGCATTAAGGGGGAAAAATCTACAGCCAAGATTTAGGCCGGACAGCACAACTTTCTGGATTGCTGAAGACTGAATCCTCCACGTTTGGGCCAGGTACACGAGCATGCTTTCACCACTGTCTCACAGCCCTTTTCCTGCTAGAACATTACAACATGCTTTAGTTCCTTTATGGGCAACTCTGTCTGGCAAGTTTTGACATGCAATGCCTACCGTAAGTGTTAGAGAAGTTTCCTGAAGTACCAACAAATCTTACATTTGAAAGTGTGAGCAAACCCAACAGTCACCGTTCTCTACAATAAGCATGAGCTGACCACAGGAGAACACCAAAGCCAAGGGAGATCTGATTCTTTACAGTGTGCCCACTTTGAAAGAGCAGGATGAAATTCAAGAAGAAAATATTTTGGTTCTATTTCAGGAATTAGGGAGAAAAAAAGCTTCCTGGCAGAAAAATAATATGTGTTAATAAGCTCAAGAGGGGAAGGATAGACTTCAGAATATAGTACAGGGACTAATGACATGAGAGCTTGATTTCCAGTTCCTACACAGACTTCCTTCGTGACTTGAGGCAGGTTCCCTCAGTCAATTAAATAGGCTGAAGCCTGTCAGTCACCAGCTATCTGAAGAGTTGACTTAGGCTGTAAGATCACAGAGGTGATTTATTTCTTACTGCATGCTAGGAAAATGCCCACTGCAGCCCAGCCTTGCTTTCTACTTGAGCCTCTGAGCAGTCTCATATAAACAAGAATTTACATTTGAATATCTAAATTCCAATGCTTTGTCCAAAAAAATGCTTCGCCCAAAAAAAAGTTTTGGACAAAGAAGCAAAAAAATAGGCAGAATGAAGAAAATTCACCATGGCTGGGTTGCAGGTTAGACAGCCAGGCAGTCCTTGCTTCCATCCATGTCTTCTCCCTCCATAACTCCATACTCTGTCAGCAGAGCTGACATTTTTTTCCCATTTCTTCCTTAAACCACTCTGAGATGCTGCTGAGGGCTCTGTCACCACATCCTACTGTGTCTGCTAAGATGCAACCTCTTGGGTGACTCTGATGTCACCACATTGCCCAGCCTTGCTGGTGTGCCTTCCTCAACGCCGTGCCAAAGACCTGTCACGTGGACAGTTGTTGCCTGGTGGCCACAACTATCTGCTAGTGATGCCACTAGCCCTTGCCTGAGAGCTAAGAAAGAGCATGGAGAAAATGATGCCATGAGCCTTGTCCTCCAGTAGTATAAATCTGGGATGCTGAAAAATATATGCAGGGTTGTCTTTCACAGGGTAAAAAAAAAAATGAATTTTCGCAGAACTAGAGACTCAAGTTCAGCCTTGGCTCAGCTGAACTCAAGTTCAGCTTGGGTTTTCCCAAGCAAACAGACAACTCAGCCTAGACAGAAGCCCAAGGAACTGCATGGCAATACCCTGCTTTATAAATAATTCACTGACCTTTGACCGTTACAGAATCACACTGCAAAAAGAAGGCCAGTAAGAGCCTCCAATTTATCAAGTGTTATCAAGTGCTTCCATGTCATACAAAATTGTAAGTGACAGGGAGGGGAACATGAAGAGGGAGGGAGGAGAACCAGGCAATTAAGGAAATCAACTGCTCTGTACACAGCTGACTTAAGCACTAAATATTTACCCCTGTTTGAAAAACTAAACTGCTTCCTTTTCACCTTATCAAATCACCTTCCTAATCATATGCACTTGTTATTTTTCACCAAGGACAACACAGTAGGTAGAATATTGACTTAGGGAAGGGCGAAGAGTTCCCAATGTGACACAGATGGCTGGAGAACTGTGGGTCCGACTCAAGTGAAAGCTTGAGCCCTGGCTTTATAGAGATACTGAGAACAGAACTCTAAAGGTACCTCTCTTTGCTTATTCGGATTCCCCCACCCCTTATTAACCTTCAGCATCATCAGAACAACATTTCACTTCAGTTCCTAAGATAGGATGACTTCAACAAAAAACAGAGCTCAGATGCCTCTTCCTGAGTCTGAGATCCCCCACTTCAAATAAGGGGACTCCTTTCTCAAATTCCACTAAGAGGTTTTGCAAAGGAAGTTGTTTTTGCAGAAGATACGCGAACTCCAAATATTTCTGCAAGCTGGAAAGACCTGCAGGAAGGGAAGAGCTTTTCTCCCATGGCTCCTGTGTTGCTTTGAACAGGGAAGGATGAACAGGAGGCCAAAAGAGAGGCAGAAACAGGAACTTTTGATCAGTCTGTGTGCCAAGGTTTGGGAAGCCCCACCAGGAATTTGCTCTGCATTGTGCAGAACAACACAGGCCACCCTCGCAGTGTCCAGAAATCCTGCCCACCTCCAGCAAGGGCACAGAGAACCTACAACAGAGTTCATCCAGTATCCCATCTCAAGCGTTTAGCCAGGCCTCCTTCCACCCCTACAGCTCACTGGAAAAACATCCCAAACTATTGCAAGGAATTGCACAATTCCAGATAATCAGAATTCCAATGACCGAATACAACCCCTTGAGTTCGCTCATATCCAGAAGAAATGGAAGCAGAAATAATCTGCAATGTCCCAGTGCTTGCACATAGAATTAAAAGAAAAATACTCCAGAATTAGTCTTATATAAGAGCTCTAATGATGTTCTGAGGCCTCACTTGAAAACTGTTTAAAGAAATGCAATGTCTCATTGTTACAGCACTATTAAACAGTGTGAAATGGTTCCAGATGTAACGAGGCTGGAAAGAAACTAGGAACCTCACACCCCTTCACAATTATATCTTCAGGGGATTCCTTTGCTCTAGCTAAAGTATCCCTCCCTGCGCCGCAGCAGCGGAGGTCCACACCGCCTTACACACTGCAATGGCCAAGGTGAAGCTTGGAATAAATAACAGTGCTTTGGTTGCAAGTAAGCTCCAATTCCCATGCTTTCTTTTGAGATTTCTCTCCCCCTTCATAGCTTCTATATTTTGCTGTCCTTTCTCTACATATAAGTTTGAGCCAGCAAAGATTTGGCAACAAGTGTGGGACCACTGCCTCTTTGCATCTCCCTCTTTAAGGGGGAAAAAAAAGGATTTTGAAGAGACCGCCCATCTAACACAGAGAAGCTTAAATTGTAAGCTGCAAATTCTCAGAAGGCACAAAGCCATAAAGGGGAAGGCTCAGGGAACTGGAGATATTCAGCACACCTCAATATCTAGGTTCTTCATCATGCCGCTTGAAGTGGGATTTAAGAGCAATTGACCCATATCGCAGGGCTCTTAGCGACTCAAACAGCCCAGCAACACGTGCAGAAGTTTGTGCTCTTCCTAGGGAGGAAGGGGCCAAGCTCTTCTCAGTGGTGGCCAGTGACAGGACAAGGGACAGTGGGTGTAAGTTGCAACACAGACAGTTCCATCTCCATGTGAGGAGGAACTTCTTTCCTGTGAGGGTGATAGGTCCCTGGAACAGGCTGCCCAGGGAGGTGGTGGAGTCTCCTTCCCTGGAGATCTTCCCAACCTGCCTGGATGCCGCCCTGTGCCCCATGCTCTGGGTGTCCCTGCTGGAGCAGGGGGGTTGGACGAGGTGATCTCTAGAGGTCCCTTCCAACCTCAACCATTCTGTGATTCTGTGATAGTGCCTACAGAAAGGGCTGGAAGATGATGGATAGTCAAAGTGGGAGAGCTTTGGCTTGGCAAGGACCTAGAGGCAGTAGTGGAGTGGGACCACAGCTCGTGTCCTCTATGGACATTTACTCTCTTCTATCTTCCTGTGCCACCCAAAGGCCATCAGAGCCATGACACCCCAAGAAAGAGCCTCACCATTGCTGTGGTGTGTGTACGCTGGCCACACGCAGAATGAGAGCTTAGCCTTTACGCATAAAGCAAAGCACACAGCCCTGCACAGCATGCTGAAAACTAACCCTGAACACAGAGCTGCTTTTATGGGCAGGATTTGTTTTTCCAAATGGGATTTATTCAGGAGAAAATTAAATGGTTATAAAGAGCTCGCTGTAACAATAACACAGAAAATGAAGCCGGTGCTCGCTGCCTGCTTCGCCGTGCAGCAGGAGCCTGCAAAGGGCCTGCCCTGCCGAGCAGCCCATTGCCTGCGGGGAAGCGGACACCTAAAAGGAGCTGCTGTGCACATGGTTGAAGCTTAGGCAAGAATGTCACTGGGGGAAGATGTCGCCATGCGAGCACAAGGAAGCAAGGAGACAGCCCTGTCCCCTTGGTGCTCCTGGCAACTGTATAAAACCACCTCTGAGCAACCTTGCAGGCAGTAGGTACTCGTCTAGGGGTACCATGGAGAAATGCATCAAAAAAACCTAGCTGTCTGCAGGCAGGACATCTATAGGACCTTTCTGCTGAGCTGCTATAAGAGCAGTAGTACCAGCCTAGCTGAGTGAATCTGTGTGAGAGCTGCTCCCCACCTAAAAGATCCTTCTCTTCTGCCATGGCCACAGCAGCCTTTCCACATCATCCCACTGGCTCCTTTTCTTTACTGTGATTTACTGTAATTTCTTTCTTGTGATTAAACTACATCTGAAGAAGGTTTTGGAAGGTTTCTTGGTAGAAGAGGAGAACATGGAGGAGGGAAAGGGATTTCTTTTCTCTGCATGGCCCCCATATTTACTCAGACGGTTATCCCAACACGTAGTATATACCTAGTCTGAACATCCAGTAGCCCTCCACATAGGAGGTGCCCAACAAGACCTGCCTTGACACCACAGACTGCAGCAAAGCTTCTCCATCAAGTGTCCACAGCCTGCCCCACATTGCTCCTTCAGATGAGATCTGGGTACGTGAGGCTCTCGAGCATCACCCTGTACAAAACCTCTTGGCTTTCACAGAATCACAGAATGGTTGAGGTTGAAAGGGACCTCTAGAGATCATCTAGTCCCACCCCAACCTGCTTCAGCAGGGACACCTAGAGCACGGGGCACATGGTGGCATCCAGGTGAGTTTGGAAGACCTCCAGAGAAGGAGACTCCACAACCTCTCTGGTTTCTGCTGTCTCCGGCAGGGTAAACAAAATGCTCTTTCCTTTGGCACATTTGTTTCCTCCATCCAGTACATGTCCCAACAGGCCAATATCCTTGATCACCTACTTGCAGCTTATCTGTCTCAATAACAGCAGAATAAAAATAATCAGCCGCTATCTTTAATGTCCCCGACACAATTTACTTCGGACACTCCAGGTCTGTCTGCTTTTCTGACTAATTGGAGAGGCTTCTCCATGTCTTTCATCTGGGATAGATCAAAGATCTTCCCAATTAGGCAGTGGGCTCCACGGACGTGCATTGCACTGCTGCCCAGATTTGAATGCCACGAAGCAGGAGGAGGGGAACAGCTTTTACAGCTCTTACTGGAAACCTATTAAGGACAGGGTGTTGAGAAAGAGCACAGTATGGCCTTCATATTTCAAGCTTTGGAAATATCAACCCCAGATTCGTAAGATTATTTATCCTGGAAGCTGCCTGCTAGGCACCAGCCAGGGGAGAGCTAATCAAGGCACTGGCAGATCCTGATCTTCCCCTCGCCAGAGCCCGTGTGGAGCCTTGCACGACTGTTCCCCTGGGAGCAGCAGGCCACAGCACCCCAGAGAACAGAGGAAACCTCTGACCTGGTCCCCTCAGCAAGGGAGACTTGGGGCACCTTCATCTGGGGTGCAAACAAGCAGGTTGCCTCTTGCAGTGCTTTGCATCAACATGTGGACAGGGTTAAAGTCCTCAGCGATATCCTCAACTCCATCTTACTGTCCTTGCTTCGCTCCTGGGTTATCTGAGGAGTAATTCACTCGAGATTGTGGAGAGCTCTACAGAGATGAGAGGCTTGGGTGACTGCTAAGGTTTAGCAGGGCTCATGAAGCAATAGCAAAAACTGTTAAGAGCAGTGAAAATTATATAGTGTGCGTGAGTTGCAGAAGATAAGCAGAAGATAAGAAGATATCCTAGCTGCTCTGTAGATAACTTACACTTAAACATTTCTTTTTCCTTCACATTAGTGCATTTACTGAGAAATTCAACATTACCCAAGACTAAGGAAAACCTGCCAAAACACCACTGGTGCCTACAAAAAGGAATTTCCCTTACTTAACCTTTTGAGGAACAAGACGTTAACAGAAAAGGTAAATTGTAAATCCTTCCAATTTAGAAAGTGGGACCTTTTCAACAGCACTTCCAAGAAAACCTACTCCCCAAGTGTTCCCAGAATTAAAATGGAAAACCTGACACCTCTAACAATTTCCTGCCACTGTATAACTGTCAGCATCACATGGATTTTATCAAAGTCCAATGTTAAGTCTCAAGGTTAGGCAACCTTTGCCTGAGTATGCTTTTGAGTTGTTCTCAGCAGCTTTCTTCCTTCTGCAGGCCCTGGATATCTAGCCGGAGAAGGAAAGTCTGCAAGGTGTTTTCTGCAGCATCCTTCGTCCCCTGATCAGCACCGTGCAATAACGACCGGAGGGCAGAGCCTTGAACCCTGTCCATGTGAAGGGACCTGCTTGCATTTCCATGCTTCCCATGCATGCATTTCCATGGATCTCAGAGTGGGTACTGCAGCTCATTCCAGGTGCTGTGATGGGAAGCAGAGCCACGGGGCAGGTAGGACAGCAATCCCCAAAGCTACATGCCAAAACAGGGAATAAAATCCAGGGGTCCTCTCTCCATGCCTAGTGGCATCTGTCTTTGGGGTAAAGCATGAATTTGGTTTAGCAGCCTGGGCTAAATGCAGTTTGGGGCAGAGGGGATGGATCGAGGTTAGGTGCTGTCCTTGCTGGATTCATAGTAGACATGCATGAACACCACTCTTCCTATCTATTTAATCCATAAAACTTGTAAAAATCAGTCAGTTTTCCTGTCTCCCACATGCACTTCCTAGTCTTGATCTCCAAGATCAGAATAAACATACAGAACTAGCAGTGCAGTAAAAGATATGCTATTTTCCCATTCCGTCCTGTTTATTACAGAAAAAGACCTGGGTTTCTTCTTGCAGGATATTCTGGAGTCTCTGAGGATACCAGATATTCACGTGCTCGTGGCTCAGCCAAATGAGCCCACAATGCTCAGAGAGGTCCGGGCTATGATTTGAGAAGTTTTAATAAAGAAAGAAAAAACACATTAAAAACATATTAAAAACCCAACCCCCAATGCATCCCCCCTCCATGCATGTCACGGCAAGGACGGACTGGCAGGGAGGGAACTGGGGCAGTAGAAGGAGAATAGAGCTGTTGCAGCAGAGGTTCCCACAGTGCTATTCATTATTTTAAAGCCTTCATCACCATCTCTCCACAAGACACATTTTTTTTTTCTTTTTTTCTCTTCTATTACTTTTTTTCACAACAGAAAGAGCATTTGGGACAGGAGAAGTTGGTCGGTCCGGCAAAACCATGGGGCGCTCTCCCGCTTTCCACCTCTGCCGTGCCGGGAGTGACATCAGCTCGGCTCGAGGAGGCCAGCAAGCCAACACAAATAACTGCTCCTGACCAAGAGCGCTATTGCAAGGAATATTTTTGGAACCGTCCACTGCATTCCTCCAAGTCCCCTGCTTCCTAGTGCAAACATATCCCGGCCGAAAAATTCCTTGCATTTTCTACACAATGTTTCCTTTGGGCTCACACAATGGGGCAGTTCTTCGGCTCAGCAGCGCGAGCGTGTTGGAAAGGGAAGGGGAAAAAAATATATATCTTGCTGCACTGAATAACCCTAAAGGCAACCGCAGGGGCCACAGTGTTATTTTTAGGTGAGAAAAGCGATGAAGAAGGCAACAGAGTCACCTTCCATCTACCTTTGCGGAACAAAAGGCTACAGTGCTGGGCTGGCAAGGTGGTCTGGGGGACTCCCCACCTTGGTGGCCAGGAGCCGGGCTGGCCTGGGGGGTTTCCCTGTGGAAGGAAGTGGCCCGGCTGCTCCGGTGCCCCTGACGCACGGCCAACCTGGAGGCTTTTGCAAACAAGGATTTCTGGCAAAATGCGCCCACCTGAAAAATACCCCGGGCTGAAGCAAGCCATGGAGAAAGCTCTTAGTCCTTCACCCTGCATTTCTTCCACTGCCTCTTTCACAAAGAGAAAGCAGCTTTCCTTAACACTAAAAATAACAGCCTGGTCTTGCAGGGAGGTGTATGTACCTAAACAATAACTTCATGTTAGCACCATTCAGTCTCAAACAGATCTACCCTTTCTTGGTATGAATTTTTATTTTCATTTAAGGAACAGCAGAGGCTGCTCCGTGATGTGTGTTTTACTGGCCAAATCTCTGCTGCTCCTCTCAGCTGCCCAAGTAAGAAATGGCAGTATGGAGGAGGAACTCATAAGGGGTATAAACTCAGAGAGCACTTTTGCTCCTGAGGTTGTGCCCAAGCTTTAAAACTCCCTTTACCTTGTTATCTCTCTTCTTCTTCAGTCCTTCTTCTCCAGTCCTAACTTCATCACTTGAGACTGCAAAGTCTGGGACCTGTTTCCTGCACAGTGCCTAGCAAAATGACTTCCCAGTGGGACCTTAAGCAATATCCTCCTTAGAAATTACTCTTTTTTAAAGGCCATGTCCTCTAAGCTGACTGCATGCTCACAAACCAATGAGTTGCTGCAAAACTGCAAATGCAGGCAGAGCTAATGCGGTTGGGGTGGTAAAACCAAGGGCCAATGCATCATCTGGGGCAACGAGTGTTTAGGTGGAACTTTTAGCCACAACAAAAAGCCAAATGAGAACGTAAACCATAGCCCTCTTGTGGGATATCCAAAAATGGTTGAAGCATTTCAAAGATTCTCATGATCTGCTGGCCCAGTGCATCCATAGCTCAGAGAAAGCAGCATTTTCTGTCCCAGCACACAGCCAATCACCTCTGGAACAGCTCCCCAGCTCCTGATGTCCAGAGATAGAGAAGCATGCAGAATATATCTTTTACTAGCCTAATAAAAATCAGAAAATACACTGTATTTTTTTTATAGACTGCAAGGTCTATATTCCATAGGAGGAAACTAGCACTTTGGACTACTGTTGGTGCCACAACAGGGGGAAGGATATTTAGCAGCTGCTTTGGGAAACCCTCTAGTCTAGCGAATGAGAACAGGTAGATTGTGCTGCACAAAAATCAGACTCTTTCCAGGCTAAACAAGCCATCACTGACCCTTAGAAGAACTGTTCCCCAAAGCTTTTCACCCAGCGTGGAGAGCACTGACCACTCTCCACCTCAGCCAAGCCTCTAGGGAGAGATCTGTTGCAATGGAAGATAGTCGGGTATTGGTTGTGACCAGCTTCCACTTACGTAACTTCAGACTTAGTCCCAATTCCATTAGCTGATTTTCATTGTTTCTAGTAAGTGAGCAAATAAAAACCCTCACAGGATTTGGAGAAAGTAGAGAGACTGCAGTAACCTTGAAAAGTTTGGAGGAAGGGAGAAACTGAAGGCCAAGCTCCCAAACAGTATGTCAAGGATCTGAAAGGATTTGAAAGTTGTGTATAGGCAGGACTTTCTTTTTCCCTCAAATTGTCTGCCTGCAGGACAGCAAAGACACATGCTTCCAGGCTTTACAAACACTCACAGTCTTAAAAAGGTACGAATTCAGTCTTATTCATGCCAAACCTTCTCTGAAGGTTGCAGGTAACTGGAAGCAATTACATGCATACAAAAACAACAGTCATGCAGTATAGTCGGTGCTCTGCTCCTCTTAACCTTTCTGAATTTTTCTTTCCAACTCTCTTACCCTAAAGCAAGCCCAGGAAGACCACCTGTGAACAAATGCCTTTCTTCCCACGTCTGTTTCTGGTAGTTCATTTCAGTGTTTGCTGCTTCCAAGGACAATTTCATGAATCTCACGAGAGGCCTCCTACACCTCAAAAACACCTACCAGCAAAATGGCCAAGCACTGAGTGACAGAAAACCTCCCAGAACTGCTCTTTGCCATCTTAACTACCGTTGGAGTCAACAGGACTTTAGCACTGAACAGAATTAAGACTTTGAAAGTACATTCAAGTTGGGTGATGGTCTGATGCCCACCGTCCATGATAACTACCATTCCTTTAGTGAGAGCTAAGCAACACCCAGTAAGCTCTTTATTACTTGAAAGGTTGCCCTTTGCTGACAAAGATAGGTCTGGGCCTCCCTGGCAGTCATATTCTCACAGTGGCAAGTGATTTCAGTGCAGTTTGAGCCTCTGTATCAAACCTGTAGCAATTCAGGGATTCTTAACCCAAAATAAGTAAGTGTCCAATTCATGAAAAACTGCATTATCTAGGAAGGCTTTGCTGGAGGTACCCACGAACACTGGCTAGTTTCTCCTAGATCTTTGGGGATAGATGGCCATATGGCTAATATCTGCATAAAGGGTACAGAATCAAACATCATTTTTAATGCAGTAAGATGGAAGACTGGAGAAAAACAAGAACTCTGTAGTACGGATTTCTACATCTGCAAAGTCAGACTTGTCCAGAAAAAGAGGTAATAGATGATGGAAGATATGGGTGTATGCATATACACATATATAGGTATATACATATAAAGAGAGATATACATGGGTTTTAGTGCTAAAAGATGGAAGAAACAGATCTGGCTCATGACTTTGACATTTGCTCTGCTATCATCTTCAGTCCCTTCTGATAGGATGACACGACGTAAGCTGTGGTAGCCAGAGGAAATGCAATGCTAAGGAAATGGACATTCATTTAATGTTTATCTAGGATCTGCTCCACCAATGAATTCCAGATGTTGGCTTTAATTGTCACATTCTGGTCTGCTTAAGCAGCAGGAGTTCGTAAGGCCGATTTGTAAATCAATCTGGCAGACTCAGACTGAATCCCATCTTTGCCAGTTTTTCTGAGTAAGAAGATGCTCTTAAAATATTAAGTACTTAACGTGTCTGCAATACAAAAGGAAGGAAAGCTTATTTTTAAAAAATCCCTTTCCTGATGTTTTTCTCCTTTCACGCTCCTTCTCTCCTCCATTTCCCCCTTGCCAAACTGCAATACTTGTCATGCCCCTCCAGTGAGTGTATGAATTTTAGTAGTCCCAAGGGTAAGGAGGCCCCACTGTCAGGTATTGGAGATGTAGCTCCTCCTGAGCAGCTCCAATGATTCCCACCCCAGCCAGCAGCAACTACAGCCATGGACTACACCCAGCACTAGTGTTCCTCATATTTGAGCCTGGAATTTTCTTAAAGAAAAAAAAAGATATATATATATAATTACTGTAACTTTGGGAAGGTCACAGGCCCCAGCTTCCAGGTTCTTATTAACTGGTGCTTCACAGTTACAGCAGTTTTAGCCCATATGAAGAGCTGCTTCAGAAAGGTTTTTTGTTCTCCAAATCCCAAAGCACCCCACAAGCTCTTGGTTAGACACAAGCAACCCTCACAGTTGTTTTAGGCTCAGCACGTGTTCATGCAACAGCAGAAGGTGTTTGATGGATGTCACTGGGGATGCTTATTGCCACGGTCAAATAACCTCACAGGTCTTGATCAGAAGAGGGATAAAAATATGTTTAAAAATGACTTCTGCCTCAATACTATGTCCCCATTCATTGGGACAGAGACTCCAGCTCATGAAATCTGCTTCAGAAACCTGTTTTTCCAATTTTCTTGTAATACACCCACTCCTGAGAAAGCACCTCTGTATTCAGTACACATGAACCCTACTTACATTTTCCCAGGAATGTGTGTTTAGCACACACATTTCTCAAAAGGTGTCAATGCCTGTCTAGGTAGGGTTTCAAAAGCTTTCAGCCTTGGTAGTGCTCATCCCATGGAAGTTAATGGGAATTCCTCAGGAGGGGTTGACACAGTCTCATCTGAATGCTTTTGAAAACCTCACTGTTATCTTCTATCTTTGCTGGCCCCAGAGATAAAGTGCTCTAAGTTGTTTAACATCCTCCTTTAAAATTACAGACCTCTCTAGGGAACTCACTCCTTTGCACAGTAGGAACACAATAAGTGTTTTGCTCACAGGCTCAGTCACGCAGGACTTGAAGGGAGCTTGGAGAAAAGAGGTGCCTTAACCACTCCAATTACTTACACCGTGTGGTGACCAAAGTATCATGAAGAGCTGGCCAGAGCTCGCCAGCTCTACACAAGATTAGCACTTGCAGATAGAGAAGATATCTGCCTGCCTTGTGGTAGCACAGCTCCCCAAAGAGCCAAGATGTAGTGAGCAGCCTTGGCACTAAGCAAAGCACAAGAGTGGCACCATCCCAAAGAGCTCAACTGTTTTCACTATGTGCCCCACAGAGCTACCCACTCATCCTCCCCATGGCATGTAGACTCCCTGTGCCAAGAGCTGAAAAAGCTGGCATATCTCCAAGGAGGTAACTAATGATAAGGGCAATAATACTGTAAAAATACTGTAAAACCATCTCTGGCGGAAATAACAGGGAGATGTGCAGGCAACTTGTTCTGCAGTTCATAGCACAGGTGCAAGGATGCAATGGATTTGGAGAGCCCAGTCAGTCTTCTCCAGAGTTTGTCCTTCAGGACATGCCAACGTGGCCTTGGAGGAGCAGGCAGGGACCACTGTTACAGGAGCTGTAAAACTCCCCCCACCTTGCTGCAGAAGCTGAAAAACAGCAAAAATGTCCTTGGGAGCCAGACGGTGGGCAGCCTACCCTCCTGTTAAATGTGAAGCTGTGGACACAAAAGAAAAGGCCACTAATCACTGAGGAGAGCTAACACGGGTCAAACAAACAACAAGCACTGACCACATACAGGCATAAGTTCAGTACTTGTGGTTCACGGTTTAATTTAGAGCTGAATGCATCCATGACCTGGGTTTTGCCTAGGACAAGAGTAAAATGCATCCAAACCGTTCCTGGCAAAGGGATGGGGAGAGACACCCAAGTACTGATGAGGTCGAGGATGCTGGGTGGCCAAATTCCTTCCTGATGCAATTCCACCGATCTGTCCCTGGAAAACCCTTGGACTTTTGCCTGTTTATCATGGCAAGGTTTCAAGGGGCCATCATGAAATTCTCTATCATTACCAAGGATAGAACGTCCTAGGAAAAACCTCTACTTCTTAAAGACCACATAGACACGTTTTAAAATGGTGCATATCAAAGAGGAGCACTGGTCCTTGGCCAGCATGCTCTGACAACCATCCTGTAGGCAATGGACTGATAAGAGTCCCTGAAGATCTGCCAACAAACAAGAATGGGAGTAAGTCTGCCAGAGCGGATGGAAACACACCTAGCACATCACTTGCATGTCAAGCCAGAGGCACGGACCATCTTCTTAAAATTAATCCTCGGTATCATTCACTTTGCACAGTAGCCACAGGTGAAGGCTGATGCATCACCTGAGCCTCCATGAAGGAAAGGAATTAGCAAAACACTGTTCAAAGCAAAGCAGCTCACGAAAGACCTTGGCTGAAACCACCAGTGGACTTCAAACTCCCACAATTTTCTCTTGGGCTGGCTTTTTTCTCCCGACAAAGTGCACAAAGGCTTCCAGAAGAAGTCAAAGTGGTCATGTAGTTGTCAGGAGACATTGCAAAGAGGGACCACAGGGTTGTGCTGGGGGTTGGGGCGGCGCCTTCCTTCTCCATTAAGATTCCAGGGATTTCTCTGGAGAGAGCACTGGGCTGGTTTGAGAGACCCACCCAGCCCATCAAGTGAATCCAGCTCCCTTCCCAAATCTCCTGTCAGCAAACTGGGAGAACCATCAAAAACTCTTCTTTCTCTCATTGGCTGCATTTTCTACAGGGATGAGATGAAGGACCTTGCTTACTTTGGCAGGAAGGTAACTGTAATTTATCCTATTAAAAAAAAAAAAGAAATCGCCAACCCATATGGCTTCCCTTAAGAGAAGAAACATCCACTACTGGACCAAAGAAAATTCCCCCAAGAATTTGTTGGTGGTGCCTTATCCGAATCAAAATAATTTTGCAATAAAGGGCTAAATCCCAAATGTTGCAAAGCCCTTTGTTGCCAACCAAGCAGAAAACCAAAGCACATGCTCAGCTCAATGTACTGACTTTACAAAGTTTTGTAGAGGAACAATGAATTAGAAGTCAAATTAGAAATGGCATTAGAAATGGCAAAGTCCTGTGCAACATTTGGTTGTGTGATCAACTCAAATTTAGTGGCATGAAGATGTCAGAGGACCATCTCTATCCCACATTTTTCAGTCAAGAAGCCTTGCAGCCTATCTATAAGACAAGTCTGTACACATAGGAGCACATATATACATGGCAAGATGAATGGGGAGAAGACAAAACGAGAGACATCGATTGCCTTTGTTGCACTGACTCTTTTTCCATGGAAAATAAAACTATTTGCTTCCCTTTAATTTTCATGAAATATTTTCTGCGCAAAGCTGTTAATAATTTTGGCAGCCATTGGACAAGAGCATCACTCCTGCTGCTTGTCCCTGCGCTGTTCTGCCCCTTGCAGCAAGCTAAAACAGCCCAGAAGAAATCGCAGACAGATGCACGGCGTGGAGGACAGATGTGCTGACCCGTACAGTGCTTTAACAGCTCGGCTCGCGGGATATGTTTACGTTCCTCGCTTTTACTGCACATTACAAGAAGGTCCTCTTAAAAAGATTAATTTGAGAGCTGCAAAACCCATCATGGGAGCAGAAAGTGAAGGGATAGCGGCTGCGGTATCTGACCCCTTTTACTGGTTGCAGGGGGGTTATTTCTCCTCTCTTTTCACGGGGTCCCATCAGTGCAACTGGACTCAGAGCGACGTTTTATGAGTGGAGACGGTCCAAGGACAGTGACTCGTGCTCTGTGCACGGTGACATCTCACAGGGGACGCGGGGCACCTTAAAAAAGACGGCGCAAATCAACGACGCTTGCAGCCCTGCTGGAGCCTGGCAGCCCTTAACAAATACAGCAGCGTCTGGGTGTTAAAATACATAAATCTGTCATCGTTACCGGGCTAAGGGGTCGTCATCCTATTCACAGAATAAAGGAGCTGTGCATAATCAGCAGGGCAGGGAGTTCAGAACAAAGTGCGCCTTTTACAAACTCGCGGCTGCTGATAGATGGATGTTTGCAAGGGACTTAATGTCTTTAACAGGGTACGTTTGAGAAGGAGTGTAGGTTTCAGAACTCCTGGGATTAATGCTTTTTTTTTCTTTTCTTTTCCTCTTCTTTTCCAAATTTATTGCCAAGAGCGCATAATGTAAACACGCCAGTCTTCTGACTATGAAACCCACATTATTATAAAGCAAGAAGAATCAAAGTGCTTCAGAACAATGATATTATTCATCAAGTACAACACAGAATATGTTCTTTCTCTCCCCAAACAAAAATAAACTGGATTTAAAAATAGGTTTGTACAATAACTGCCAGAAGGTGCTTATTCCTTTTCTTTTTCTTCTATTTTTTTCTTTTTTTCTTTTTTCTTTTTTCTTTTTTTTTCTTTTATTTTCTTCTTTTTCTTTTTCTTTTTTTTTCTCTTTTTCTTTTTCTTCTTCTCTTTCTTTTTTTCTTTCTTCATCTTTTTCTTAGCATGGATGACAAAGAGAGCACAGGAAAGGTAGAAAACCAGACTCCACAGGAACGCAAAAATACAGCTCCTAGAAATCCATACGTTTCAACGGGCAGCATACTTCCATGTATGGACAGAGCAGCACGTGAGTGAGTGATGGTGCGTGAGTGTGTACGTGCATTTACATACAGAGTCTCCAAAATCAACAGTCAAGTCACACCTTATAAACTAGCCCGACTTGGTGTTTCTTTCTCTATAATAAATGTTATGTGCTGTGCTTTACTTTACAAGCATGCCTTTTCTGTATTTCTGGGTTAACTGATATTCCCATGACTCAAATTGGGCAAAAAAAAAAAATCCCACTATCATCTCCATTATGAGTGATACACATAGCATGTAGTGGGCAAACCAAGGAGATCACTTCAACAAAAGGTCTGCAGCTGCATTGGACCTGGGCTGGTAATTCAAGGCCTTCTCTTGTGCTTTCTGCCTGCATACATGCATCTCACCTGCTCAGACCTGAACTGGCCTTCAGCTGCAATAGAAATGCAGTTATTTCTATGGCTTATGGACCATGAGATGTGCTCAGATCAGCTGCTGGGCAACACAGCATCACTTTGTTAATGTGGGCTTAGATTCTGGCCCCATATCTGTATACAAAACACAACAAGGAACCCTTTGATTAATAAAGCAAGAGACAGGTATATTGATTTAAAAAAAAAAAAAAGTATGTGACATGTATGCTGCAAGCAAATAGGATCTGCACCTAATTCTATTAATATCATTTAGCGGAAGGAAGCCACAAACTGCTCTGATCAAACTCACTTTTAATGTCAGCCCACCCGACATGGCGCATTGCTTTCACACCCCAGCAATGTTCACGCGGGCAAAGAGGGATGCAGTTTGATGTGTGCATGGGTGCAGCAATGCGTTCCGGAGCATCTGCAGAGGCCTGTGGGCTAAATGCATCCATATGTCCCACATGCCTTTGATTCACACTGGTTGCAGCTCTGGTTTGTCACAGTCTACCACAGGATGGAGTACAGGGGGGAAATTATATATACATACATATATGTATGAATTTCATGCTTACATCCATGGAAAAAAATCTTTTCATTTCCTTTAAATTGTGAACAGGTGTTGTCACCTTCTTAGCTTGGCTTCTATGTTACAGCTTCGCGAGCGGGAAAAAGAAATCTCCCCGAAACAGTGCGGCTTTTGTTAGCCAGAACATGATGTATTGATAAGCGTGCCGTAAAGTTTGTTATAAAATCAAATGAAACTAATAAAACCTAACAAAGATCTTGTAAAAACTGTCGACATTATGCTGCATTAGCGCTGAGCTGCAGTACAGATCAGGCCTTGGAAGAAACAAGAGCGCCATCCATTCGTGATGTTTTCCAGCCTCTCACACTCCTTCTTTGAGAGCCATCAGTTGAACATCTTGGAATGATTTGACTTTTGCTGTCATTTCTAAGATGGTTACAGCTAAAACTGGCACTCACATACTCACCTCTTTGTGCAGAAAGAGCTTTCCAAGAAAATATACTATGAACTACTGCAACGTCAGCCTAATGCAACGCCCATCAAAATGACTGAAATTAGTGATTTTTTTTGCAGCAATCAAGAAATACTCATATTTTCCTTTTTCAACTCTCTCTTTTCTTCTCCCACTGGACATTTTCCAGTACCCAACATGCAGCTCATTGGGGCAGCCTTGGACCAAGGCTCTTCAATCAAGGAAGGAAAGGAAGAGCCATTGAAGTCCCAGGAAGGGAATAGCTATTTTGTTTTGGGTGCCTGGCAGTCCAGCCCGGGACACTGGGCTCACACAGGGTGTGTATCCTTATGCCTGTGCAAACAAACATGGAGAAGGAAGAGCCCTCCCCGGGGATAAGCGCGCTGTTAGTGGATGATGAGTCATTCCACTGGAAAAGGAGCTTCATTACCAACAGAGAACTTGATGTTTTTAGCTACGAGTTTAAACCGAAACATGAAAATATGTTTCATGCGTCAAGCCCTTTGGATTCCTCTAGTCGACAGGACTGGCTGGACCAGTGCCCATGTGGTAGGACCTAAAGCCTGATAGGTGGAGATGCCTCTATGTAAAGGAGGGTGGTGGCCCAGAGCCACAACACAGGCAGGCCTCAAGCAATGCCTATGACCACCAGGCCTCACAGAGCGAATTGAGGATCCCCCTTTGCTCCCAAAGGCCCAAGATGATCTGAGCTCTAATTAGCAACATAACCATTACTAAGCATCAGCGACTAGGGCCAGATCTTCATCTGGTGTTAATCAGGCTGCACACGCACGGGAGGCCACCAGTGTAGCCCCAGCTGCCGGGTTGGGGCCTTTGCAAATTAAACATGATAACTTTGTCACTGTTTATTGTCACAAGGAATTCTTCGTTTCCATAGAACAACCGAATAATCATCGTTATTCATTATTACATGCTCAGCAACTGTGTTAACGGTCCCACGCTGGATGGGCTGCCTCTCATGCTTCACACTGAAGCCAACGTGTTCAAGCAGAAGTGCTTGCTCCATACCACGACTAGCACGAGCTAAACCACCTTCTCTCCAAAGCACCTTTCCTTTTCTCAAGAGTTGACTCATTCCAGGTCCTGCTCAGCGCGAGCAGTCCCGTGGTGCACACACTGCTGACTCAACGTTGATTCACATCTTATTGCTGAGCACATCTCTCTCCGATCCCCAGAGCTTATTAGGAGGCCAGAACCCAAACATAAATGAATTTGTCATGCTTTTCCAGAATGGCTGGTTGCACCTGACTCCGGACTACAAATGTTTTCTCAGCTTTTGCACTAGAAATGAGTTCTGAGACATGGATTGATGACTTCATTGGAGGACTGTAATGCAAACCATATTTTACTGTACTTGACTTTTTTCACACAGTCTACTACTATGAGCAGAAAAAAAAGCACATTAGAATAAATATCCATTCAGACATTGCCTTTTTTTTAGGATAGTTATGCTGACTGTTTAAAAAAAGTTACTTTAATGCAAATTTTTCACACATGCCTGCTATCAAAGACAGCTCTCTCTGGACAAGTTGTAAAAAAAAAAAACATAAAATAGCAGCTGGCTCAGCAGGAAAAAAGCTACTTGAAAGATAAATCTTCTGATGTCATGAAGGATTCTCAAAGCAATCTATTGCAGCAGACAGACAGCAGACGTTTAATAGTAAAATTGATTTGTTTGAAAGTGAGATGCGGTTCAGTTTCCGAGCAGCCTAGCAGAGGTTTGGGACAAGAAACCACACTCTGCAGTTCTGGTCTCTGCACCAAAACTTTACTGCTCTGAAGGCCAAAAGGAAGCAAAAGGGACCACTCAGAGTGACAGGCAGCAGGGAGGAGGGTACGAATTCAGAAGTGACGGACTCTTCACTGAAATCTCTCTCCAAATAAACTCAAAGAGGAGAAACAACAAATACAGCAGTTACCGATACAGGGCAAGGGGAAAAAAAAAAAAAAAAAAAGGAAAAAAAAAAGCGCTGGAGCAGCTGTTTTGTGGACTTAAATGCTGTTCTTTTTTGGAAGTTGAGCTGAGAAGCACCCTAGCAAGAGGTGTCCTTGGCAGCTTACAAACTCCCAGGGAAGCAAGAGACTACCAAGGCAGGGACAAATCTCTCTTGCTTCTGTATCTCTTTTTCTTTCCAACAGAAGGTAATAAAAATACGCACACATGAGCAAAAATAAACAGAGAGACGGTCTGAACTTTCCTCCTGTGGTGGAGCGCGAGTGCGAGCTGATGTGTTTATGGGGCAGCACCTGCAGCAATAGCCCCGTGCATTGCAGGATCTGGTCCATCACATGAAAAGCCCTCTGTGTTGTGTGTTAGTGAAAGAGGTCGTTATGCCGTGGCATAAATATTTACTAATAGTTCTTCCTACTGCTGTTCACAGACCATCTCCCCTGCCAGAGACTGCTGGAACAAGTGATACTGTTTATTATTGCAGGGCGAGAAGGTGATGGAGCTTTTGTAGCATTTCCTTATTATCGGTTCTCAGTTATTTGCACCTCCGGCTTGTCTCACCTTGTTGGGCTAAGATTCCCATGGAGGGCCTGACGGCTGGAGCTTGCGCTGACCCACCAGCCACAGGTACCCACCACAGGTACCCACACATGGGACTGGGAACTCCTCCTCCAGTGGGGATGCTTGGGAAGCCCTCTGCGCTGGTGCCCGAGGTGGATGTGGGATAATATGGATAATCAGTGCAATGGAGGAACTTTACGCTCTTGGCTGACCCTATAGAAAACTCGAGGACTCCACAGCCATCTCTAAAAGAAAAGGATGTGCCCTGAAGCCCACGAAAGCTGTGAAATGTAAGAACTACCATTGCACTGTGTGCAAACTCACAGTTTCTCTGAGCTGGCCACATGCACTCTGGCACAGTCTTTAATTACATGGTCACGTGCTATTTTTTTCCATAGCACCCACCTCACTCAACACATGAGGTGGACAGCCTTCATATAATGAGCAGTTATTCAATATTTTGTTTCTTCCTCTTTGGCCTTAGGCCTTCTTTTATGGCACCCTGGCAAAGGAGTGTTATTCTGCAGTAAAAGAAACCGCAGGTTTCAACCAAGCATTTAAAACCAAAACAAAGTTACTATTCATACCTGTAGACTGCAAACCAACTCCCCTGAATTGATTCAGCTTGAAAAAATCTTTGGTGGACAATCAAAGATAAGACTTTCATGGGCATCATTATACAAATAACTTGCAAGGGAGGTACAGCACATTTGTTTTGATGGGCTACAGATAATTCTCCACAATAAGGATCCATTGTACTTAATAACTGCAATGCTGATTTAATACTGATTAAAGACGAGTTCCTCTTCCAGCATTTTTAAATCTGTCTGCAGTGTAATTGGCATCCCAAATCTTGTGGTAAGCCACAAAAACTATTACGGCTGGCTAGGAGAGGAAATTGTAGTTTTGACTTATATTGGTTATCTGCTTTTACTGGCTTACATTTCATGCAGGGATATATTACAGCAGGCTTCCTTGGATCTTTGGGATCCAGGGCCTGCTGTTGGAGAGGATGGGGAAATAAGCAGGGCAGAAACCAATTGCTACCATCTGGTTTGGCAGAACCTTTGTTTGAGATCAAAACCCCAGCATAAGAGGAGAAGGTTCCCTTCCAACACAGTGGCAGGAGGATGCTGAACTAGGAAGAAAAGACTTTCTCAAGCACCATGAAGGAGAAATAGTCTTTCAGGGGCAGACTTGAGAGGTTTAGGCTCACCTCATCTTCCACACCTCATGTATTCAGTGGTTTCAGATCAATGACTTGATTTTTGCCTTTGATGATCTCTTTGCCTTAGTTGCCCTCTGTAAAAACCACAGCAATCCATCTCACATGTGCACGCAGACAGGAGACTCTTCCAGACAGTAGCAAGATCTGCTACAAAAGTCCCAAAGTGACGTGAGAACAAGGTCTGACCCAAGGTACGAAACCTCCTGAGACCAGCCTGCAAGGTGGCCACACACCTGCCTCCTCCACCAGTACCTACTGATGTGGACACCTCCTTTGGCTCTTCTCACACACTTGGGTAATGGTACAGACTTTTGTTGCTTCTCTATGTTCTAATGAAGACTAATCTGTTCTAGTGAAGACTAATTAATAAGATTTAAAATAAACAAGTAAAAGTCCAAAATCTTTCAGCAAGCACTATTGAATGTATTCCAGAAACTACTGCTCCAACTCCCAGTACCTTTTCATGCCAAATGGATTTTATTTTCTCAAGCCTTGTCAATTAATGAATCATTTGACAGGATGCTTTTAAATCTCTCTTCTGTCCCAATCTAACTTAATATCTTAACCACATTGCTAGTATCTGACACTTGTGGTTTATGCGTGTCTGGTGTCAGTAATAAAGTTGGAATAAGAGGACTTCTTCTCCCTTGAAGGAGTGGGAGAAGGGCAAAGAGAGAAAAGGCCATATGGTTCAAAAGGCAACTGCCTAATGAAGTTTGTGTTTTTTAGAGCACAAACAAAACAGCTCCATTAATTTGATCTTCATCCCTGAAAAGGACATGCGGTTGAATTTGAAACACTGCCTCCTTCTCAAAAACCAGCAAAGGCCCTTTCTCAACCAAAAGTGTCTTCACCAGGATGAACGTGAGCATCTGGACAAAGCATTAAAAAGGTTTGAATCCTTTGAAAGAATAAGTCAGTGATACTCATGTGTTTACTTGCAGATTTTGGCAAGAAAGACCCAAGGGGGCCATTTGATTTCAGGGGAAATTTGATTTGATACATTACAGGAAAATACATCTCTGGAGATGAGGTATAAATGGTAATCCATCAAAAATGGGCTGAGCAGCAGCACCACCACATAGGGACACTGCATGAGAAAGGAGGGAGGTGAACAGAAGCTAAGAAATGCTGTATTTAGTCAGCATTAGAATAGAGACGCATGGAGATGACTGATCACTGAGCCCATATGTCTGTCACACGTGTAGTGTAAAGCTGCCTTTTTCTTGGCATGAGGTAATCGATATTTGTTTGCACAGGGCTCAATCTCACACCCACAGAGGTTGGTGGGAGTTTTGCCATTTCCTTCCACGGCTGCCTGAGGAGGCTCCAAATACCTCCTGTTTGTGCCCAGGGCTTTCCCGTGCCAAATATAATGAACGCTATTGTTCTTGACACAATTTAACCTGATAATCCAATTTCCCTGAGCAACTGAATTGGCGTTTTTGCCTCAGTCCTTCCTGAATGCTAGCCCAGCTTTTATCTGCTGTTCCCTGCCTTTTCTCTCTTGTTTATTTTTGCTGTGCTATCAAGAAAAGTCGGGGCCTCCTGTCACTCACGGATGCCAAGGTGTCTCTGTCCCTTGGAGAAATGTGGAGCCCTTGGGTCCTGAGTCTTACAGAGGGCACTGGAAGAGGACACAGAAGATTAAAGAGTTCAGTGACGTCCACTTACTGGAGAAGCAGAAGCAGGACTGAAGCAAGCTCCTGTAACATTGCCTTCTGCAAGGGAGGGACCAAGGCACCTCCAAAAGGGGCTTCGTCCACCTTTATAGACTATATCCACTTTACCCTTTCTGCAGTGAGTTGTGAAGAAGAGAATGAACATGGATAGGAAGAAGATGAACAAGGAAAACCAAAGCCACAAACTCCACCTAAGCTGTATGCCAATTTTCACACATCATCCTACTGATGCTACATGAGACTTAAAGCAAGAGCGTTTCCCTCACCTAAGCATCTCTTTCCTGATAAGACATTTGTGCTCTGGTCTGGCTTCTGTAATGGCTCTGCAGCAAAGTGCAGTCATTACAGAAGTGCCTTCTCCTAGAATTACCCTGTTATCAAGCATTGCCAAGTGCTTCCTACATTCTCCAAACCCACAGCAGTCCTACTGTGGAGGGGAAGAAAGAGCAAAAAATCAGGCAAGTGCTAAGCTGCAGACAGCCATATACTGGCCCTAAATCTGCCATTACTTTTACCTGTCCCTTTGCTTCCCCTGTGTCAAAGGAGGCAAATCCATCTCTCTGCAATGCACTGCTCCCTGACCTCGAGAAGGCCTCTGCCTCCTCACTCCCTCACTGAGCACTGTCCAGTGCTTCATCCTGAAGCTCTACCCACAGGGAAACCCCTGCTTGCACCCCTCCGTGTCACTGACAAGCCTTTCAGCATCAGTGCTTTGTCTGGACACGTTTGCTGAAGCTGCCGTCAGACCGGGCAGCTTGTATAAGTCCTCCTTTATAATTTTGGTCATCAGCACTTTCCCGAGCGTGCTTTAGCAGTCAGAACATGCCAGGGTCACTCACAGCAGACAGTTTGCTCACAGACATTGTCTCTAGAGGCTACATAAATTTGCTGGCATAAATGTGAGCCGTTCAGGGCCAACAGGCACCCAGCAATATTCTCAGACACGCACACTTCACTAGGGTGGACACAGGCCAAGGCATACACCAAAAAGGACTTGATTCTTCAGAAAACTATATGGGTCCATACCTGTCCCACCACCCCTCAGATAGGGCTTTACAGCTGTTAAGGAATTACTCTGCTTCCAAGAGGTAAGTCTTGTGATGGAAAATAAAAATGTGCATATTGCATTCAGACTCTTCATTTGAGGGAAAACTTCAGGTGGTTAAAGCACATCACCAGGGTTTGCCTCAATTAGGAAACTCCATTTTCTTAAGAAATCAGAGACTAATTTTTCAGAATTCTCAATGTTCCCACTTATCTCAGCTGTGGCGTTCCAGATGCCCTCGGCATTCCTGGTCTCCTTATGACCAAATCCAATCTTGGCCAAATTTGTCCATTCAACCTTCTCCCAGCATGTGTGCTGGCCTCTGTGTTCCTGTATTTAACTGGCCAGCCCTGCCCACAGCTCCACTGTAGGCAGCTGGGTCTGGGCACTGTATGACTACAAGCACCTCCGCAAGACACAGCTCAGAAGATGCCTGTTTTTGAAGGACTTGCCAGGCAATGAGTTCCTCCTCTGTTATCCTGTCTCCTTATGGAGCGCCAGAGACATAGATATAGGCTTGGAGACATTTCCTGGCCAAGTACTGGCAGAACTGATTAAGAAGTATGGTGAACTAGATACATGATTTCATCACACTTTGTACCCTTTCCTGTTGCCTCTTCAAAGTTTTCCACCACTCAGATTTCACCCAGTTGCCTTCCAGCTCCCCCAGCTAAGAAGCAATGAAGATACTTCTGTAGCAGCAATAACGAAAGACTCGCTAATTAATCAGAAGACTCTCTGGGTTGGGGGGGCAGGATCACTCACCCCAACATGCTTTCTAGGCCAAGCAAACCCTTTGAAATTAGTCAAAATCACAGCCAAAGAGTGCATGTCTCCACAATGACATCTGAATTTTCAAAAAATCCTGCCTCCACCAAGGGGTCTTCTAAGAAACTGAGCATCTCTGGGTCATATGCCAGCTCTGAGCCTTGTTTTGACCTAACTATTATTATTCCCGGAGACACCACACTTTGCAAAAGCTCAGCACAAGGATCCCCCAGCTGTGCATTTTTATATGGGTGCCTTAACATTTGTTTTGAGAACTCTCCGCTTCCATCAGCAAACATAAAGATCAGTGTGACCTCCCCTTATCACCCAGCCTTTCCTGTGTGGAATTCACTGCAAACCATGCCCTGGTGAGCCTTGCATCACTTCTGTTTATTCATGACCTTTGGCACTCCGCAATCTTATCTGCCTGCAGAAGACGTGCGGCGGCACGGCCAGCTCTGGCAACCCTCAAATGCTGGAACGGGACAGCTAAGAGCAGAGGTCGGCGCACGATTAGCAAAGCGGATCCGCAGATGCTGAGCGCTGCGAGGATCCCCATGGACTCACCAATCACTATCAGGGTGTAGTTCACGTTGGTGCTGCCGAAGCCGTTGGTGGCTTTGCAGATGTACGTCCCCGCGTCTTCGCTTTCCACCTCCTTGATTTTCAGCCCTTGCTGAAGGATCCGGAACCTGGTCCAGCCGCTGTGGATAGTGCGCCCGTCCTTCATCCACATGGTGAGGGGTGGCGGGTCACCTTCCACCGGGCACAGGAGCTTGATGGTCCTGCCCAGCCTCACGGACTGCCGGTGGATCACTTTATCAGCAACCCTTGGGGGACCTAGGAAAGAACAGGAAGGGGAAGAGTCGTTATTGCTTTTCTTAGTAGGATGGCACTGATTTAAAGGCCAATCACGATTCAGGCCCATCTTTTATTAACTGTTAGAGATACTGTCAAAAGACTAAACTCACTTACAAGCATGGCTAAAACTGGAAGTGATTACAGAGGGATACATCAAAAGAGATATGGGTCCATGCAAGACAGGTCCATGCAGTGGAACAGGCTGCCCAGGATGCTTTTGGAGTCTCCTTCTCTGGAGGTCTTCAAAACCTGCCTGGATGCCACCCTGTGCCACATGCTCTAGGTGACCCTGCTTGAGCAGAAAAATTGGACTAGATGATCTCTAGAGGTCCCTTCCAACCTTTTAAGATTCTATGATTCTGTGAAGACCAGAACCTGCAGCGTTGGCATCACTAGCAGCTCACACTAACCAGCAGTTCAAACCTAGCACAGAAGCCCAGCTCCCATTCTGTCTTCCTTTTCCAAAATACCCCATTTTCCTAATGCAAGGAGGCGCCTGATACCCAAACTGCAGGGTTGTTGCTGGTGAATCACTTGTGGTTGTTTTAAACCTAACACCAATCCTGAAGGCAAAATTAGGAGCAGCACTGATACTTAAAACATTCCCTTCGCCTCCATCCCTCAAAGAAAAGTTATCATCCTTTCATGTTATGTGTACAGCAATTCCTTTAATAGTCACCAGATGGGAAGGATACAGCATAGCCTGACATTGGTTAACATTGAAGGCATCGAAGAAGAGGATATTTTTATACCTTGCCTTGGCAATCCTGCCAGTTTAACCTGATGGACAAACATTTGCACATTGTAGAAGGTCATGGTTTCATGCAAAACAAAGTGTCCCTGGAATGCCACAGAGGGAACACAGTGTTTGCCTGATGGTGACAGTACATACACGGACAGGCCAACGCTCAAGAAGTAACAAGGACCGCAAGAGTGGGAGCGGTGCCTTAGCTAATTCCTCCAGGAACTTCTTCCCAAAGCTCCAAAGTGCTGAAGCACAGTGTATTTTTTATCCCTGCATCTTTTCTGCCTTTTCATCAGTCTATTGCACAAGTTCCCCACCAAAACTGCAATAGTAATGTTCTTCCCAGAATACTCTGTTAATGGGTGTGATATTAAGTGCCCCACTCTTGCATAAGAACCAAATGTTTGCTGAGTTGCATCCAAACCCCACAAGAAGTCTGTGGGATTTGAAATTGCTTCTTCATATGATATTTCTATTTCTAGTCTTTTAGAGGATAGCACCCACAGGGGATAAGCTATGAAGATCATACTTGCACTTCCTCATGACTAATTCGTATTATTTCAATATTTGCCTGAATACTCCCCAACATGACTCAGGCAGTACGTACAGTCCAGCTCATGAATGACCACGGAGCTGCTCATGTCAAACAGCATCGATGAGTTTCACATTTGCTGCTGAACAGAAATGTTTCTCAAGCTGAGAAAAGGGTCAGCAAGTAGCACTGAAGTCATGAATTACTTTAACTAAGAGCCTGGTTAAACCAACAAGTTTAGTTCGGACAGACTCAGATTATGACAAACTGCTGATGTCCCAAAGTAGGGGTTTTTTATTCTGAAAAAGTCAGTCCTAGACAAAGACAAGTCATCCTGGTACATCTTCTGCAGACACTGTCAAGAGAGGTAGTCTCAGAGGCAACAGTGCCTTCCCATGTCCCAAGGGACCTGGCAAAACACCATGAGGAATATCTGCCTAGGCAGGACTATCTGTGTCCCTCAGTCCACACTCCTGATGTTCTCCAACTTGGGAGATCTCTAGCCAGCTCTGTGGATGGAAATATTTCACCAATGATCCCAAGATGCTCTGAACATTGATCTGATGCAAGCCCCATTCTTGACTTTTTTTAAAGAGAAGATGCACTCATCCAAAGGGGTTGTGTGCGTAGGCTTTGATCAAGCAGAATTCACTGACACCAAGTGAAGATCCAGCCCCAGATTCTGCTACTTTTACTTACTTGGCACAGTGCCTTACTCAGACAAATGCAGAGTCTTGCTGAAATGCTAGGTCAGCCCTTGTAGAGGTGCCTTCTGATTTGCAGCCTTACCTAACCAAGCCAAACTTTAAGATTAGTTTCATTGCAATCTATCTGAGAGCCAGGCTAATCTTCAGTAGATATTCAGATGGCAAAAACAGACCTATAATTAGTGCTGGGGAAAAAAATGCCTGGTGCAGGGTGAGCAGGGACAGTGGAGGGCAAGCTCTCTCCTCCCAAGCTGGAAACCCTGCTGCAGCTCCTTCAGACCCCTTTTCCTTCCGACATTCAGGTTGACTCCTGACAAATTTTTAGACCTGGAGGAGTCAGATAGTTTCCCAGTCACGTCATGTGCCTCGCCGGGACAGGCAGCGCAGGCGGCTCTCCCGATGGCACTGGAGTTGCCTCTGGATGTGTCACATGGTTGGGTCAGCAATCAGCTTGGTCCTCCTAAATGCCATTTTCCTTTGATTGACCTTTCATTCTGAGGAATTGTTGGACCGCTCTCTGTCACAGGATCTACGCGCAGACCTTTTTGGCATGTAGAAAAGGGAGCGTTTCCCCGAGCCTTTCTGCACGAAAAGACAAATGCCAGCGGGGTTCTTCAAGTCCCTGCCCTGCCACTAGTCCCGTTCCAGGGACTTTAGCGCCTTACTCAGGATGAAGAATAAAAATTTCCCTGCTGTTTTCCTCTCCCTGCTGTATATGTTGTTGGATAGAGCTGCACGCATCTCTCAGCGTGGCGCAGAGCACAGCAACTTAAACCTTGTTTCTCTTCACTGGGAGCTCTAAATATTCCCCAAATATTCCCATTTTACTGCCTATCACCTTTATATTGATGACTGCCTGCATAAGCAGGGCTTGCTCCCTGGAATCAGTCCACTCCATACACCAGAGGCTTCCGAGACCCTGGCAAGCTGAGGAGCTGGACCTGCTGGGGATGCGTATGGCAGAATCAAATGCTGATGCCATCGTGGATCTCCCCCTTTCCTTCCTTAGTCTTTTGCCCCGTGCAGGATGGCACGGGATCCTCTCTCCTCCGCACTCTTCCTCTCCTCGCGAGGCTCCGGCCGGGGCACAGCTGCGCACGCCGGCGCGGGAGCCCAGCCCGCCGCCCGGCCGCAGGATCCATTTCTCCAGCTGCTCCGGGTGACAAACTCCCAGGAAAGCACCTGCTGCTTCACCTACAGCTGCGGGTGAGGTGCCAGCGGGCCGAGCGCTGGGTGCTGCTGCCATCCCACCGTTCGCTGCCCCCGCAGTGACCAGCATGGAGTTTTTACTGTCGATAAGTAACATCTTCCTGGCTTGCTCCTGCTACCGTTACTATTGGAGGGACCCTGAAAACTGCCCTGAGGTCCAAGGTTGCAAATCGTGTCCTATCACAAGAGCAGGAGAGATGGGTGCCTTGGGGACCAGGGTGAAAAACCCTGAGGAAGGATCCCTCTTCCATACACCCCTTCATTTCTTTGCATGGAGAACCTGCGAGCAGAGATGGTGCTGGGGACAGCGAGTAGCCCTTCAGAGCTGGCATCAGGATGCAGGAGAAGTGACTGAGATCCAGGGAGATATTCCACCAAAATTGTCAACAAAGATTTTCACACATTTTTCTAGCTGGAGCTAGAAAATTGTTGCTTTTTGCTCCCATTTCTGCAGTCTCCAAAAGCCCAGTTGCCAGCTCCCCCTGCAATCCAGCCAGGGTTGGGGACCACAGCCTGGAGGCCACAAGTGATGGTCACAATAAATGAAGCCCCCTCTGGTCCCCAAAGCAGCAAGGACCGGTGGTCTCCTCCAGCTCCTCTCATCCTCAGCTCAATAATTTGAGTCATTTCTTAATATTCCGGCCCCGGGTGGGGTGGGACAGCCGTGTCCAACGGGGCCCGGGAAGAAGGGAAGGGAATGCAGCTGCCTCCCCCCGCACCCGCTTGTTATTCTTTCTCCAAATACAAACTAAATATAACTTTGCCCCGTAACATTCAAATCATTTTAGTTGCTAGAAGGGATCATGCCTGGAGTTCCAAGGGCCCGGCTGCAATCAGGCTTAAAATATAATTTAAACAAGCCGGACCCTACATTTTCCACCGGCTTTTTTTTTCCTGCTCGACGTTTCCCCATCGCCAAATATATATAAATACACACAGAGAGAAACCAACAGATGCAGCAAGAGGCCAGGCTTTCTGCTCAAGATCATCTAAGCCCAGTCAAACATTAACAAGGAAATGCTGTGATCACCTCATTTGTTTTAAATATTTCTACTCCTCTACACGCAGACAAGTGTGCAGATTTATTTGCCGCGTTTAGGAAGACAAGCAACTGGAATGTCCATTCTGCTCCATTATATAAAAGACAGATCCGACACCTGTCTCAGGGAACAGCTGGGCAATTTTCAATTTATATCCTGCAGAACTGCTCTCCACTACCCTACACCATGGAAAAGCCCTGCTAGGGGCTCTGTTGCTGATGCTGCTTTGCAAATAATCCTTCCCTTTGCCCCGCCGCCAACCAGGGCCTGGAGGCCACTGGTGGTTGCCCCTTCCTTGGCAGTAGCAGCAAGACCCAACAAAGCCACTTTGCCTTAATAAATGGCTATTTCCAGGAAGCCACAACAACAGTTTCTGGAAGCGTATTTAAGACACGGCAGCAGAGCGGACTGGAGCTTCCTGTCCACATTTCTCACAGTCAAAACCACGCACACATGTCATTATATTTTCCTGGACTGCACTGCAAAGTTCATGCACTCGCTTAACTCATACACGCAGTAAACGTGATTTATGGCGCTGCGCGAAAACCCTCTAGATATATGGTGTTTTGATAGAGACCCGGAGCTAGCGCTATAATTTAGTAACACCTAGCAGCGAAAGCTAAATGATTTCCCACTCCACATTCCTAACTTTCCGTGAACCCCTTTTACTGCTAACCTGGGGAGGAGATACTGCTTCGACAATTGTTTGGCTGTGGCCTTGTTATTCCTCGAACTAAACCACGCGCTCGCTTCAAGCTTCACATATGGCGAGCACACCAGCGCTGACCCATGTCCTATGAGACCATTTGCCACGATACAGTTCAAAGTGAACTTTATTAACACATTAAACATAATTACAAAGAGGAAATTCCAAGGAAGGTCAAGCAGCCCGGACAGTTTCTTGGAATGGAAAGTAATTTATAATATCCACATACTGTATTGTAAAGTTTATAAAGAAGTTAAGTAAGTTTTAGGAGCCCCATGGGTTATGTATATTTTATTATTTAATACCAAGCACATTCACTTTCCATGAAGATAAGATTTCTTTTGAAGTGCTGTGTTAGCAAATTAGCAAAGCCATTTGCCAGGAAGCACCCAAACAACCCATCAGCACATGCAAAGAATTAACATCACTGACTATGGGACCCACACACCATAGAGGTCCATGTCCAGAGGAGACAGAGCAAACTCCAGACACATTCCTTATTGCAGTGACACAAAGGAGTAAGACAACGTCCATCAGCCAAAACACTTGCTCAGTGTGAGCACAGTCTCACTGGCCAGCACTAGGCAGCTTCATATAGTTCATGCTATCCATCACTGAAAACCATGACCTTCCAACACCCTTAGTACAAGGGTGGGCCACGCTCAAGCTGGCTTTTGTCAGTTCCTCCACACTGCAGATTTAACGTAGAAGGCTGAAAACAGCTTTCTGAAAGCCATATTTTACACTGGTTTCCTGGGTTGCTTGATTTTGGGAGTTCATCGCCAAACAGCTGTGCTGGATGGACAATTCCTATGTGCAAGAGGATGAAATTTAATCCTCTCCACCAGCCTCAACAAGAAAACCTCATTCCTTACACTCTCCACACATCATCAGCACCATCATTTGTATTATCATTCAAGGCCTTGCTATGTTGGAGTTTGGATAAACACCTAATCCAAATCAGTTCCCTCAGCAAAGAACCCACTATGCAACTACAGCGAGAGCTTCCATGGACATTAAGTAGATGCTCCTCAACGCTAGTGTTGGCTCTTTGCTCAGTGGAGAATCATTACATGGAGAAGACAGTCGATAACCATTTTTCTTGACCGAGATAACAGGACAAATGCTTTGCCCATGCACACAGTTAACTACTGGAACAGACAGTTTGAAGGACTGGTGTATCCAACAGCTTCTCGTAATTTCAAAACAAGACGGGCTGCTTTTCGGGAAGGTATGCATTAGTCAAATAAAATAGGAGTCAGGGTAGGGGCAACTGGGCCAAACACTTGGGCATGTGACAGAAGGAGATCAGATTAGATGAGCTAATGGGTCTTTCTTGGCTTGGCAACCGGGCAAAACCCACAGACCAAAACAGTGCTTATCAAAACCAGCCAAAAGATTAAAGGAAAAAGAAACCCAGCAGCATCTCTGCCCAGCAAAGAGAACACTCAAAAGACCTATAGAGAGGAAGACAAAAACACCACAAGTATTTGCACCAGCCCCCGTGGATGGCCAGGCCCAGCTTTGGGACAATTTACAAGAGCAGCTTCTTGGCTGGGGCTACACAGCTGAGTCCAGCAAAGCAATGGAGAAAACAGCTTTGCAGATTCATTTTATGGCAAGTGAAGTGACATATTTTCTCTCTCTTTCCTACCCCCGTGGTAGGAGCTGCCTTCCCAACAAAATGGCTATTTATTGATAGCACAAGAAGTGCTTGCCATATTTTTACATGAGTAATAACTGGCCCCGTGGGTGACGACTGCCAGTAAATTCTCTACTCTGGAAGTTCCAAAAATAAGAAAAAAGAGAATATTTGGGAACATGTTGCATGTAATTAAGTGTCCTGCATACACATTTCACTGCAATTTAATAAAATGGTTATTGTATGTTAAACAATTGGCACTTGGTTATTGCCCAGATTTATTACTGTTCAACAACAGTAGATGAGATACATATCTCTTACATGTTTTTTAAATCCTTTGAGCATATGCTTTCAATAATCGGCTGGTATTTATTTAACATGAAATTACCATCTTATTAAATTAAATGTGCATGGGTGACATTCAATTTTCAGTGTTGCAGACTATTTTTTCAGCAGCAAAAAAATAGCAACTTTATCCCTTAGGTCTTGAGGTAGCAAACACAGAGGAGAGTTAGGATTATTTCCAATAACTTTTGAAGAAACGTATAATTCTAGAATGTTTCACTTCTAGTATGGAAGAAAAAGGTATTATTTATTGTTTCTAAAGTGCTGCCAGTGAGCTCAGCATGGTCCAATAGTCAAGACTAAAATTTTTACTCAGAGGCTAAAAATATATTGACAGGGAGCTTCAGGTATCGCAGATGACCAGAGAGGTTTCTTTAGAGAAGAGATCAATACATTTACCCTTTCGTTTCCTCTTCAAGAAAGCAAACTGACCTGAAGGATGGTCTATTTAATTTGCTTTTCCTAAAAAATATCTTCTCAAGGTCCCAAAATTAAAGGCTCTTTTAGGCCCCTGTTTCCAGGCAGGACAGAATGCCTGAAGGAAGAAAGTTGGAAACCCTGTGGCTCGAGCGAGGCAGGAGGATCCAGGATGCACTCAGGAATCCTGCCTACACACTCCAACATGAACCAACCAAGGTCACCACCAAGCCCCAGCGTCCCCACCACGAGTCACCACGATACCACGTCTGCCAACACGAGGGGTTTGTTGCTTCCCATCAATCCTAACTCTGATGATCCAGGCCTGAGTTAGTGGCTGGGATTAATCTACTCCAAATTTAAGACAAATGCAATCGTGCCCTGTTCTTCCAACCGCTTCTCCAGCCCAGCAGATTTCCCAGCCAAATCTCCCACCAATTCCAAGACTTGTAGCAAAACAAACCAGACACTCTGCAAATCTCAGTTTAATTCGCTTCTTTTGTAGAGAAACTTCCTTGTGAACCACTGGTTGCATTCGTATCCCCAGATCCAAGGCTTCAAAGGAAGACAGGGGCTCCAAGACTTTACCATACCCTGTTTGTGGCTCCCCGTGGTTTAACCTAGCCCAGGCATGGAGCGAGGTTTAATAAGTAATTAGCCATTTCCCTTATTGACAGGCATTTGTGCATAAGCCATGGCAGCAGGAATAAGTGTCACTGCTGATGCCTGCAGGGAAACAGAAGCCAGGAGGGTTGACTCCATGCTATATTCGTGAACGATGGGAGGGAAGATCTTGGAAGTGCTGCTTGCTCTTCCTGACAGCCCTGGGTGGCAAGTCCTCTGCAGCGACCATCACAGGCTCCTCCTGCATTTTTATCCATATTATGCATTGCTTTTCCAGTAGAGGTGCATGCAATACCCAGTACTGTATGTGAATTTTCCTCAAAAATCTCTTCTTTTAGGGAAGAAGCTGGAGAAGACTTGATGCTTCCACCCAGCACTGGTCCCTACCGACCTTTCCCAATGCCCAAGGTGGAAAAGTTGCAATTAGGGCACAAAGGCCTTGCACCAAGCAGGCTTGAGCAATCAGCATCTCAAAGCGGAGACGCTGCCAAAATATCCCCGGGCGTTTTGCTGCTGGGCTCCCTACATGGAGCGGCGGCTCATCCGTTTGCTGGGCCCCCGTCAGAAGGGGCTTCTAAGTTTGGTCACCGCAAAAACGCAGGAACAACTGTTTGTTGGTGACCACAAGGAGATAAACACCACGGTATTTCGGAACTGAAGATATTTTCGGAGGCTGCTCTAAAACAGAAGGCACTTCGAGCTGTGCCACTGTGGAGCAGGCTTGCTAGGGAGTCTTTGCAGGAAGGTTTCTCTACTAGGAAATGGTATTTTTGTCAAGAACCAAGATTTGTGAAGATTTCTGTTTCCAGCTTCCTGCTTTACAGCTTGAGACATCCTTTGCTTCAGAATGTTAAGCTCATTACAACGAAACGCAGGCGAGCAAAGAAGCCAGTATCTTGAAATTGCATGAGTTAAGCAACTTTTTTTTTTTAAATGGATTGCTGTATCACAAAAACATGACATCAGTTTTGATTCAAGTCAGGAATAAATTAAAATACTGAAAAAAATTCATACGATCAAAAATTTAAAAAAAAAAAAAAAAAAAGCCTGGCCTGCTCCAAAAACCAAAGCTGGGTGGAAACCAGCTACCAAGCCAAACTACCAAACCACAACAGTGGCAGGAGATGGGACTTGGTAACACATGAAGCCTTCCCATCTCAAATCTATTTTTCCATGCATCTCTTTTTCCAGTTCCCAATTCTGGTCGCAAAAGCTTGGGCTATGCCCACCCGACAGGAGAAGACACCAGCACACAGCAGTGGCTAAATTCCATCCAGGGGCAAATATTAAAGGTGCAAAGTACAAAATTGTTTGAATTCCTCACGTTGCCAATATTGAGGGCGAAATTTGTCATGTGTGGGCACGAGTGCAAAGCACCTGCTGAAGGTTTTTCATCTTCTCTGTTTCCAGCACTCACATGACTTGAGCTTGGTCTTGAGGCCAGCACAGCAAACGCATGTGCTGCATGACTGAGATTAAACCTCAAGGTCAAAACAAGGCAGACATGAGCGCCTTGCCTACCTGCGGCCAGAAAAATCAGCACTTTTCTAATCGGCTGCTAATCCCCTAATCTTTATTGCATGTAAATGTCTGAGAAACGTTAATCTCCGATCTGGTTATGGTGAAATCTACTCAGAAGTCTCATTGATAAAAGGTGGAAATGTGCAAAATCGATTTGCAGTATCTCACAAGCAGTGCTGCACTCCCTGCTACCACTCAAGGAGCTGCCATAAAACACAGACAAATGAAAGGACTCCCAAAAAAAGGTGTTTCTCGAGTAATGGCTTTTACTGCTTAGCAAATGGCAATACTGCCTGGCAAAGAGGACAAATGCACTTTGCAACCCTCGCTCTGCAAGGAGCGGAAGTGCAGGATAAGCAACTCCCTGGCATTTCAGTCCATGCCTGTGGGTAAATGACAATTTTTGGCTCTTGCCCCTGTTTCTTCTGGTCTCAGGTGTCTGTCCAGTGCATTTGACTTTTGGTTTTATCTTGCTAAGAAAGGGCAACTATGGGATGGGCTGAGCAAGAACTCTGACTTTTGGTACGAATCTCCCTGGAGCTTCGAGCTGTGTTCTCTGTCTTGCCCAGGCCCTGTGAAAGAAGGGCATACCTGACTACTTGGAAAGCTGAAGGCCCCAAAACATCAGTTTCTCAGCCAACCAGAGGACTTCCAAGACCCCCTCCTCCTGGAATGCCAGCTTCACCAACTTCATTGAGCTACTACTCCAAAAAAGAGACATTCATCCACTCCGCTGTCCTCTTCCATCTCCAAACAGATCTTCTCAATCAGCATCTGAAGTGTTTAGAAGGTGCCAGTTCACCTGGCCACCCCTTCGCTGTCAACAGCAAGTGATGACAGAAGCAGATACATCTGGGGTACAGGGGTGAGCAAGGGGGATTGAAGCTCCCCAGGAACAGTCTGGGATCCGCAGTCACTCTGCACAGTGCAACTTAGTTATGAAAACACTGGAAAAATTGATAACACTTATAAAAATAAAATATCTTGGCAAGATCTCACTCTCGGATCATTTTTCTGCAGCGAGAGGAAGGGGAAGCCAAAGCCTCCTTCACGAAAGCCACCAAAAGACAGGGAAAAATACTAAGCAAAAAGCAAGCAGAGCCCAACCTAACTCCTGTGTTATATCCATGGAGAGGAATCCGTCAGTGCTCATGACTTCATTTGTTAAATCTAGTGATACTGGGTGGGTGTTGCTGGTTTCTGCAGGCATCAGCTGAAAGGAGCATCTCCTGTTTATTTGAACAGGAAAGGAAAGCTGTGACCTTCGTGATTGTGGGGAATCACTAAATGCTCTAAAAACAGGAAGCAAAGGAATAAAAGCCAGTCCACCACAACTCACACACGGCTGAAGCCAGACTCCTGGCTTGCCTGACCCCAGAGAGCTGAGCACGCATGGTCAGCAAATGAGGGTTTCCCACACAGGGCTCCTATGGGATCCACTTAAGCGCTTTAAGTCCTGCCATGAGAAGGCTGTGGGATCTAATACATCCAGGATCTGCAGGAGCTTGGGCTCCATATATCCTCTCTGTATAGGAGACAATGAGCAGGTGCCGCTCAGAGAGAACCTGGTGTGGCACCATCAGCAGGGATGTCCACATGCATGTCCATCAGCAGCTCCTATGTCCACATGTTCGGCATTACCTCACTGGGGAAAGGGGGATGCTGGGGTCAGGCAGACCAAGCTGCAGTTCTCGCAGCACCTAGAGCCCACGGGAGACTTCAGGAGCCACGTTGTGCCACGGATAGACTTTTACAAGAGCTCTGCTCCCAGCTGCCCTGGAATCCAAGGTCTGTTTACTTGGCCTTTGCTCGCTGGGCTGCAGGGGAGCGCAGAGGAGATCAAAGCGGGGACTTTGCCAAACACATCCAAGTACACAAGTGGCAGATCTGTTTATGTTGGATTCCCGCGCACCGAGCGCGCTGCTGCCTGTCAACACTTCGGGCTCATTTTCAGTAATATTAGGTGAGGAGAGAAATATTCAGGAGGGACTCGCAGGTTTCAGTCCTGAGGAAGCGAAAGCAAATTCAAGACGGGCAGCTCTGCTGTTCATTGGGCTGCAGAGGTCAGAAATGAACTCTTCACGGGAGAAAAATAAATCAAAACAGACCTATGGAGTGCTACACTCCTAAATACAGATTTAAGCTGTGCGAAGAACTACAAGAAGCAATGACTTTGCTATTATCTAGGTGCATTTTGCTTCAGTTTTAATACCCAGTAGGGCTAAGGTAGCCAATTTGGGAGATCTGGCTACCTGGCGAATGGGGGATGCCCCATTGACCTCCTGTCCTCGGAGACACCCAATGCCACCAGCAGCAACGTGCATCCTCCTGCAGCCTACACTGCTGCCTCTCTCAACAGCTCTACAATTCAGAGAATCATCCTTTATGGTTGGAAAAGACCTTCAAGATCATTAAGTCCAACCGTAAACCCATTATTACCATGCCTGCTAGACCATGCCCCTAAATGACTTATCTACATGTTTCTTGAGGATTGCCATTGCTCCTTCTCAAAGAAAAGTTGCTGCAGATGGGCTATGAATAGGCTTGAAAGCCAGGAGAAGGGATTGGGATGGGTCATCCTCCCCAAAAATGTACCCACACAGTCTCATCTCCTTAGGAAACCTGGCTGAAGAATAACTGGATATGGAGAGGAAGGAGGGAAGCTAGCAGTTATCTAGCTCTGAAAATAGGGCTCTTTGGAAGATTTCCACAAAAATGTTTATGGCAAAAAGTTGCTTCTGCTTCCAAAAGTTGACTTTCTCTCAAGCAGTAAGTAGATGAACAAGACATTGCATACACTCTAGTTCAACATATGCGGGAATTCACATGTTCCAAGTGTTCAAAAATTCACCCAAAAATCACTGCCAGGAAGAGTTGGGCAGCACAGCCCACTTCACTCCTCCTCCCTTGTCTGCCATGGGTTAAATCCTCTTCCACACTCCTAAAGCATCGCCCTCCTCAGTGTTTAGGTATCTGTCCCTCCATCCACCCCTGCAGACAGTTATTGTCCCCTCAGGTGTCACTTAGCCAAGCTATACATATATTTACAAGCAGCTCATTTAATCTTCTCCCATAAATCAGCCCCTGCAGTTGTCTGATGGGATCATCCCGGGCTGCCTCTCGCTGGCCGCCCTGACATCCCGCAGATGTCGGGCTGTCAGCTCCGGCTCAGAGCTCTTCATCTTCCTCTCCCTCGCCAGCGCCTGCTCCCCTTGCTGCGGATGCCACATCCCATCACGGCTCCTTCTGGACCCGACACCATCCTGCCTCCTTGGTGCTCATTTTCCCAGGCTTCTCTCTGGCCACCTCTTCTTCGTGTCTCTTTGCCCCTCGCATCCATCGCCTGCTGCTTCCCTCTGCTGTTGAGGCTCCTCTTGGCTTCTCTGCTCCAGGGCTGTCCTCGGGGTGGGCAAAGTGGGGTCAGATCCACCTCAGACAGCCCAACGCACAGCAGCACTGTGGGTTCATGGCACTAACCGCAAGGACAACGTTACAAACTGCACCACAACAGCACTTGCACTGAAACAAGCTGATTTTCATACTTGGCTGCGGTCGGGCTAAACAAAGTCCTGGCACCCTCAGAAGCCTCATGTTGCTCCTTTGCTGCTCAATATAATTTTCCAGGCTTCTGTAACCTGATTTGTTAGGAAGGCCTCAGGGCTGCAAAGCTTTTCTTCTGTCGTCCAAAAGTGAAGGAATAATTTGTCACGGAGCAAGGCAGGCTGCAGGGCAGGAGGAGCCCGCGCACGGCAAGGCAGCCACGCAAACCCTCCTGCACCGAGCAGCAATGCACCGAGCATCTCTGCCCTCCCGCCCACCACCCGCGAGCCAGGCCAAAGGACAACCAAGACCCCACCATTTTTTTAAAAGCACCTTGGGAAGAGAAAACTTTAGTTTCTTAGGAATATGAAAGAATGAGTTGAGTTAGGTAGTGTTTGCAACACTCTAGATATCCTGAGATGGCTTTCTGAGTGCACTGCTGCATAATACATTAATGTATCATATAATAAAGATAAGCATGGGGTGTGCTACCTGGTATGTTGGAAAACAGCATCATGTGCAGTAGACACCAGGAGATCAGAAAGATGTTCACAAGCAGCTACCATACATTGAAACCATGCCATACACTGAAACCATCATTTACAGCTCAAAAATTGTTCGTGTAGCCACAGAGAGATACACGAAGAGAGAAGTCTCGCACAATAGAGAGCTGGAAGTAAAACCAGCATTTTATTTCTGTAGAGCTCCAGGAATATTTTTCAGTCCCACCAAACCTTTGTAAGCTTTAAATTCACTCCAAACTTTCTCCAGTTATGTCAGTGACATAAAAGCCCAAACTTTCCCAGGCATTCCTGGAAAGATGCTTCCTGTTTTGGTGAGGGAAAGAAGGTATTTTAAAATGAAAACCCATTTGACAATGCTCAGGGCGACTCAAGCCCGTCACAAAACCAGAAGTACTTTTGCAGATGGAAGCTGTTACCTGACTTGTTTTCATTTCCCCCCCTTAACATCCACAAAAGCCAGACGAAGGAGCTGCTAGCAAAACCCAGTCACTGTTTCCAAAGCCATACATAGGAACGGAGCAGCAGGAATAGAAAGCTATGGAGGATCAAGAGCTGCAAAACCCCAGACATCTGCCTTGCGACAGCAGAAGGCCTGGGCTTTCTGTTCCTTCTCCTCCTTCTGTGCCCACAACGGGGTTGCCACGAAGATCCATCGCTGCTGCAAATCTGATGAGCCCCGTAAATGCTGGCAATGCCCAACTCCTGTTAATTTATAGGAGCATCAATGATGCCCAGTACTTCTTTTTTCCTGTTTTTAAGGAAATTATACATTTATGAGTTCCCATCTCATTCTACCAGTGGTTTTCCTCCAGCAAACTCCTCTCACGTTCTGTTCATCCACACCAGCCACCTTCTCCATTCAGGCTCATGAAGCGAAGCAAAGCAGGGCAGCAGCAGCATGTTCATCGGCCCGGCGCAGCTTTTACATCTTCCTACCATTATTTTAACATCCAGAGGTGGAGGAAAAACTTCGCCCGTCCCCACCTTCCTCCCCCTCCGCCAGACAAGTACGGCATTCAGCGCGTCTGCATGTGGATTTTTATTGGAGCGGCTCCAGCAGCCAGAGCGAGCTGCTCCAAGCCAAGGCTCCGCTTCCTTCAATACACCTCCTTCATTCGCGCTCCCTGCCTTCGTGCCGCTTTGGTAATCTCAATCTGTGGTCAGGGACGGGATAAAATTTCAGCTATTTCCCCCCTCCTACTGCAGGGAACAGGGCTTGCTCTTAAATCAAGAAGCCCTGCACCCTAAACCTCTGGTTAAGTACTTAGCTATAGGCAAGTTTTTTAATGCTTTATAGGCTTTTTTTTCCCCCCTCTTTTGCTTTTTTTCCTCCCTTTTTTTAAGATACACCCCTGAAAGCCACAGAAGCAAAGCGAGTTCTCAGGAACATCCAAGGTATTGAGGGGAGACTGCGAGATGTCTTGGGGTGGCAGTCTTGGGACTGGCATTACCAGTCCTCCCCTTGAATCCAAAATTTCCTCCTTTACTCTTTAGCATGAAAGAAATATTCTTGCATTTTCAGGAAGAGAGCACCTGGAAGGCAAGCAAAGTCCCCATGACCTCCTCCTTTTTGTGCAGCTCCCACATATATTCTACTAATATTTATATAAATATATATATTCTTTTCTCTGTGTGTTTTTCTTTCTTTCTCCCGCTCCCTCTCCTCTCCACAAGTAGTAATCCAAGAACCACGATCAGCCTGTTGCTTGGCTTCAGGTCTCTTGCCTGGGCTAAAGTTACCTCCAATTCTCCAGCCTAGTTTGGGGAATTTATTTATATTCACTCTTCTGGAGATAGACCTCATGTCTTGCCAAGGGCTCGCTTGGGTCTTACAAAAGGAACATTGACAAATATTTATGGAACCTAAAGTGAAACTCAAGACACTGTTAAAATAAAGTTTGCCTTAGTTTTTCTTTTTTTTTTTTTTTATTTTCCTGAAGAATTGACCTGGCTTTCTTGGCAGAAAGTCTAATCCAAATGCTATTGGTATCTTAACAGCTCATAAGAACCACATGCTTCAAATAAAGCCATTACTATCAGACACGCTGAATGGTTCAATTAAACAAATATGAAAATAGACACTTCATCCTGCTTTAACTAAGTGGGATCATTCCACCTCTGAATCCAGACTGACAATGAAAACGAGAGAGTATTTATAGAGTAGCTTTTTATCCGGAAAGATCCCGAAGGATTAGGGCGACTCCGCTTCACACGCTGCCGAGGTGCTGCCGCTGCTCGGGAGGAAGACGGCGGAGCATCAGCGGAGCGGGGAGGAAGCTCACAGGCAGCCCAGGGCATGGAGGAATTCGGGAGAGCTGGATGGGCCCTTGTTTGGCCTGGAGAGCAGCCAGCACGCAGGAGCTAGCACTCCACTCTTTCAAATAATAAATGCGGGGGCAAAAATATATAAAGTTCTGGTGTAAGCCATTCCAAAGTTATATTTTAGAGCAGAAAGTCAGAGGACATCTTGGAGATGGACTATTCACCCAGTCCCACCACTTCATTTCTAAACAGGAGGTTCTCCAGAAGATGCTCACCTACACTATTCCCCTCACGATTACACTAATTAAGACTACTAATATTAATGCTTTGCATAGTTTCCTGTGAATGTAAGGCTCCTGAAGACTCACAGATGCTTTGACTGGTAGTTACATGCACTTAAGAACAAAACCTGGGTGCAGGTAGAGTCCAAGGCTGCCCAAACATCCATGGCAGCCACAAGAACCAAGTTTGGAGCCCACAGGATGCTCAGATGATGCTTCCCCTCTGCAGGACATAAGCCTTGCTGTGAGACTTTGGTCAGATATGAGTTGCTCAACAAACCCCAGGGCTTTGCAGGGTACAGGAAAACTCAGTGAGAACTTTCTGCAACAGGAGGAAAAAGAAATTGCTCATGTGCAGAGTCACAGCATGGCAGAAAGCAGGGGAATAAGGACAAGGCTGAGATATGCAGCACTTGCTCCAAAGAGGGCAACAATTTAACACGGCAAACTAAGGACTTGAGTTTTTTCTTGAAATATGCATCTAAAAACACTTCTGTATCCAGCCCAACACTGTTGCTGGGGTTTGGGAGTGTTTCATTTCAACCTTGGTGGTTGCTATTCATTTTTAATCTTTTGGCCCTTTTTTGGTAGCAGTAGACTACATTTAAAATCAAAAGCAAACCATTTCAAAGCAGAAAATGGTGCTTTTCACTTGAAGAAAGTCAACTGTGATCACAAACTCCCTGGGTAAGAGGTGATGTTACTGCTGCCATGCTTTACAGGTGCAAGCGTTAGCCTGTCCTGATCCAGGACAAAGACCTTCAGATACACCTGTGAAATGGATGATAATAGTATTTTTTTTTCTTTTTAATGAACCTGACGAAACCTATCTTCTCCTCAAAGATTCAGTTATCATGAACTGTATTTTTCACTCCTCAAAATTTTACCCTCCTCTCCTCCCTCCCCCCAAAAAATCCTAAGCTAGACCCAACAGTGCAACAGGAACAGCTTAAATTTCCACTGGAACGGCCACTTGCTGCTTGGTCCTTAAGCACCAAATAAGCAGGTTTTCACAGACTTTGGCCTTGAAGAAGCAAATTAACTTCTTCCCCTACGTGGCAATGCCAGTGACAGATTAAATCAATTGAATTCTTCCAAAAATCTGCAATCCCAGTTGATGTGCTTTTATATTAACAAGGCTCAAGAAGTTGAGAATCCATCTCCTGCTCCCTTGGCTGTGCTGACTCTACAGGATTCCTGGAAAAAGTCAATGGAACAAGAAGGTGCCACTTCTCCCTCATCTTTCTCTGAGCGGAGCCGAGCCTGTAAATGTCAGTGTTTACGTAAAGCTCTCCAGGCTGCCAACTGTGGGCCTTTCATCCTGACTTTAATTATATTTAGGATGTTGTCATGAAGCCCCAGCTTCTGGAGTCATGGGATAACATGAAAGCATAAACTTTAATTTTTTAGCCTTTGTGGTGACAAGCTTTAGGGGAATCTTCAGAATATGAACCTGCAGACTCAGTAATAAGAGCCTAAATACCATTTTTAAGATATCGTATCCGTTTGGGTGTTGGAGTTGCAGTCCTGCTTCTGGGAGGGACAACACTGCATCTGTATCTTGTGCTGGGGGACTTCACTATGATAAAATCAGAGATCTTCTGCAACAGTTTTGGATGTCAGTCTCTTGAATGAAGGGAATTACAGCTAATAGCAGAGGACACCTACTTATTGAAATTCATAGTGATTACGAGCTTCTCTAAAGATCTGAAATGGGCAGCACTGCTTCAATATAGGCCTAAGCACCTATGCATGGATTTAAGCATCTACCATTAATTAAGCAAGTTTGAAGGCTTGGGCCTTCACTTTTTAGTATTCTTTCTTCCTTCTGAAGTACATTTATATCTTTATCTCACCATGGCATCAAGGAGTTACACCAGTGTCCACAGAGAAATCTGAGATTAAATGAGAGGTGCGATATAAGTGTGCTTGTCAATATTTCACAGAATCACAGAATGGTTGAGGTTGGAAGGGACCTCTAGAGGTCACCTAGTCCAACCCCCCTGCTCCAGCAGGGACACCCAGAACATGGGGCACAGGGCGGCATCCAGGCAGGTTCGGAAGATCTCCAGAGACGGAGACTCCACAGCCTCTCTGGGCTGCTTGTCCTATATTATCAGAATTTTATAATTCTGATATATAAGAATATCTTTTAAGAGGGCCCTTCAGCTCCTTGCCAAGCTCTCAGCTACACACTACAAAGCAACGAGCTTGCAGTTGTGCAGCGTGGTGCAGAGACATGTTCTCCTGCGCTGCACACCCGCAACAGGTCTGAGCTCATCCAGCTGCCCCAAAACAGTCCACAGTCTCCTCTGGGCTTTCCAGGAGATGCTCCAGACCTTCTACTCCCTCTTGCAGAGCCTTTGGCCAATGCTTGGCCAGGAGGTCTTCCTGTGCTTCGCAGAGCCAGTTTTCAACTCAAGAGCTTTCCACAAGCCCATGACCAAGCAAGGAATGGTTTTCCCTTAAAAGCACCCACTGATAGACCCAAACTCAACCTCAAAGGGCACAGGCAGTTTACGTGGCGCTCAGAGGGACCAGCCGAGCTGGTTTCTTTGTTCAGACCAGGGCAGGAACCCAACAGCACTCAGATCATCACTCATCTTAACTACGCTCACAATTAGGCGCAGTGAGTGGGTTTTCCAGAAGCACCTGAGCCTGGCAAGCAGGGCTGGCACTGACAGACAAAGGGAATTTTGCTCCTCAGCCAGCCAGGCACTTCAAAGGCTTCATCCTTCATTCAGCTGCTGGGACCATGGTGCACGGGTCCAAGGGCTGCAACACTACGGGGAACCTCAGCAGGCTCAACACCACTCCAGCACCACTCAACACCAGCATGGAACAGATCTCTTTTGAAAAGATGCAATAGCTGTTTGAAAACAGGTGTTTTGCATCCAGCAGAAATGAGGCAGAAACTACCTGGGGATGCTTTGGGAAGCAGGCGGGGCGGGAAGGAGGAGGCTACAATGTGACAGGTTTCCTACTGCAGCATCAAGCAGCAAGAATAAATGAAGCAAAATCTATTAAAACTCTTTGTAGGTTGTTTTTTTCTTTTTTTTTTTTCCTCAAAAAGAGACAAAGAGATGCTCAGCCTTGCAGTTTTCCCAGGCTCATTCACCTTGGGAGCAACTGGAAGATGTTATGTGCAGAGCCCGTCCTTGGGCTGGTTAATGCTGCACCTCCTCAGCCACCTCCGCGTTTGGGGCCAAGCAGCACAAGGCTTTCGGGAAGGAGCCCCGGGGCTACAACAGATGTCCCGAGCCACGTCCTACAAATTGAAAAAGGAAAGTGGCCCCTTCAGGTTAATTATGGGGAGAGGCCACACACAGAGCTGCGCAAGGAGCCCATGGGACGAGGGCAAAGCAACTGCGTCGGGTTGGGTTTCAGGAGCTGGAGCGTGAAATCCCTCTCGCTGACTGTGTGCTTTCAGCCCTCAAAGTAATGTCCTCTCCTCCATGGCAGACATGGCTGCGCTGGAGCATCGAGGAAGGTGATGCCCACGTTGCTCCCGTGACATGTCTTGGCATCAACATCCTCCCCAGCGATGGCCATGGGCCGTTCTCCTTCAGGCCAGCAAGTCTCGGCTTTGCACCTGCCCCATTATTTACACAGGTGCACAGCAGTTATAAATCCATATATATATATATATGTATAGGATTAAAGCATAAATGCTGGGGACTTGGCTGACCTGGATGTTGTTCTTTTGCTGGTGGGATGAATAGGCAAAAATCCTTTCATCTTTCTCTGCCTCATTTCCCCATCCATATAATGGAGACAATGCCATTTATCTTTTATCTTTTCTTTTTTTTTTTTTTTTTTTTACATATATGTATATTGGTAGCTCAGGAGCAATAGCCAGATAACCAGACATGCAAAGGGCTTTGAGGCACCTCACCTACAGAGGTGACTGCAGAAGTCAGAGCCTCTCACAAGCCAAGGTATCTTGTAGTCAAGTTGCTACAAGGGTCCCCAAGACAGAGGCAGAGGAAAAAAAAAGAGATTTCCCCAAATAATGTCGAGAAAGGGTCTAACTGTGAAATTACTATCTATATCTGAGCAACAGTTCAGCAGATGCTGGACTTGGCCATACAAGCAGGGGCGCGACAACTGGCCAAGATGCTCCCATGTGATGCAACGGAGAGCAGAGCTGAAGAAATCAAATGAAAAGAAAAAAAATGAGTTATGGTTGTTTTCTCTCTTCTCTCTTTTCTTTTTTTCCACAAGAAGTTAGTCCAGGGCATGAACTATGGGCTCGTCTAGGAGCCCATAGTTCATGAAAGTGCTTCTGCAGGGGTGGATGCTCATCTAAGGTAAATTGGAGTACCCGGGCAAGGGCAACTGAACTCTGAGCCTCAGCTGAAGAATCAGCCCTGTGTTTCTTTCAACTAAAATATATGTCTGTGGTCAGGTTAGCGTGACCTGACAACATGGATGAAAACAGCCACCCAGCAATAGCCAGCCAGCCTGCCTACAAGATTTATCTTTGAGCGGGGGGAAAACAGCTTCATGTTTATTTAAACTATGATTTGGGGGTTGAGCGTCCATGGATGATGGAGTCATCTGTGAAGGAGGAGAATCCAAGGCTACGGCTTCACCCTGGAGATCACCCCTGCCATGAGGCGCGAATGTTCATGGAGCAAAGCAGCGCCACCCTGGCAGTGCCGCACAGTGCCAATATGGCTACACTTATTCTTGAAGAAACAGAGGGAAATAGCAGCATGTTTTGATGAACTCATATACATGTCAGGAGGAATGGAAAAGCTCATGATTCTCAATCCAAAATGGACATTTTGTTGACATTCCATTTTGCGAAAAAAAATGTGAAATATTTTGGGCTTGTTCCAGTAAAGAACTTTTTTCTTCTTCTTCTTCTTCTTCTTTTTTTTTTTTTTTTTTTACTCTCAAGAAAGACTTGAAATAGAACAACCAACCCTTGGACACCTGCAATCCCAGCATCTTTTCAATGTGTCCAAATTGCTTCTACCACATTCATCAACATTGTGCTCAGAAGAAAGGACAGCTACTTATTTACTATTGGAAAGGTTTGAATAATTTGAAACTTCTCATAGAGCAAGACCAGAGCAGTAATAACACAGTCCCCTCCCTGACAAAAGCACCAAGGAAAACTTGATCAGGAGACTTTCATCAGCATGTATTACTAAACCAGTAATCCATCCAGGGACATGGGGGAATAACCACAAATGCACTAAAATGACCAGGGATGAGAAAGTACATAATGAAATATATCTACCTTTTTTTTTTTCCCCTCTTTTTCTTTTCTTTTTTTTTTTTCTCCATTCCCAAAGACCAACCAGCTATCTCCAGGCTGGAACCACCAGCTTGCACTTCCTCCTTGTCTCTTCTTCCAAGAAATCCTACCAAAGCCATCCTAGTTTCCCTAGGGACACGAGCAGCTAAGTAAAGCTGATTTTCCTGAGCAACATTAGTTTGAGGTGGTGCTGAGATAATGTTTTTGCCCTCCAGGCACCCTCTAAGTATTTAGTCAGCACCTACTGGTCATCACAGTTGTGTGACATCACCCTTGCCCAGTGGAGCTACTCAACAGCAGGATGTGGGTGAGTATGTTGTGACTGGGAAATATCGGGAAACAAAATTAAAGTCCATGGTCTTCCCTATTTCACTGCTTAGACTGCTTAGAAATTCCCAGCAGGAGTCCTCATCTTCCTGTCCCAATAGCCAAGGATGGCACCTGGTGCAACCAAGAGATAAAAAATGAAATGAAATGAAATAATGAAATGAATAAAATAAAATAATAAAAATAAGATTTCTGACTTAAGCCCAGCTACCATGAGTGACACCAGCTGCCAAGCTGTCTCCCTGACTCTCCTGGGGACCTGCTCGGCCGCTGGCCAGTGCGCTTGGCTTAGCCATGGCAGTGGTGACGCTCAGCTATGCGTGACCACTCACCATCAGCTTCCTGCACCGTGACAGGCTTTGAAGTCGGGAGCGCTTTGCCCTCCTTCCACAAGCCATTTTCGCTGCGAACAATAAGTATTTAAACGGGAACCTCACCAAAGCCCTTCGGAAGATTTTTCTTTACCCTGCTGTCAACCATAATATATAGTCGGGTCGCGGAGAGAGAGAGACCTGCCCACTCCATCGCGGCTCTGAACTCAGCATGGCCAGGCTCTCCAAAAAGGAACTGCCCCCTGCATTTTGCAGAGCTGCAAGAGAAGGCACTGCTGGCTTCACTGCAAAGTTATAAAGAATAAAATCCAACAAATGCCTCCTTTCCGCTTTATTTTTCTTCTTTTTTTCCTCTTTTTGCTTTTTTCCTTTTTTTCCTTTTTCCTTGTATTTTCTTTTTCCCTTTATTCTTTATTCTTTTTCTTATTTTTCATTTTTTCCATTTTTTATTTTTTCTTTTTTCCCTTCATTCTTTTTTCTTTTCCCCCCTTTTTCATTTTTTCTTTTTCCATTTATTCTTTATTCTTTGTACTTACTTATTTTTCATTTTTTCCATTTTTTCTTTTTTCCTTCTTTTTCCCTTTATTCTTTTTCTCCTTTTTTATTTTTTTCTTTTTCTTTTTTTCCTTCTTTTTTCTATTTCTCCTTTCCTTTCCTTTCCTTTCCTTTCCTTTCCTTTCCTTTCCTTTCCTTTCCTTTCCTTTCCTTTCCTTTCCTTTCCTTTCCTTCTTTCCCTCTCCTCCCCTCACCTCACTAAGCAGCTCCCTCAAGACGCCCACGGACAGCAGCCTGCTCCCGGCCGCCGGGGTTGCTCAGAACGAGGCAGGGCACCCTTGTGCCGCCCGTTCATGGTGGACGACATCACCTGCGGGGAGCGGCGAGGGGTTAAGCGCCGGCAGCTCCGTGTTTTCCGCGGCGCGGCGCCTGGCACCGCAACACAGGCGCCGAACAATGGCGGGGGCCGCGCGCCTGTTTGCTTTGCCCTCAAAGTAACATTTTTGCTGCAGTGTCATCTTTCTGCTCCGCCAAGCAGGCACTCTGGGTCAAATCAGCTGCATGAAGCCGTCAGCAGTTTTTTCTTTTTTCCCCTGGCCCTTTCAGAAAGGGCCTTCGGGTGGTGTAGGAAGAAGCCAAATTGGCGGAAAAAAAGAAAATAACAGAATATAGAAAAATGGACAGCTTGCCCACATGTTTTCCCGGTCAGGCGCTTGCATGACTGTGAGATAATCGGCATTCTTCTTGGGGAAATGGAGCAGCTTTAAGCTGGAGCGCTGGCTTCGCTCGCAGGAAAGCAGCAGGCTGGCCTGAAAGGGCTAAAGCCTGGGACTTATAGCCTGGCAGCTTCCAAATTCCTGCAGTGCCTGGAGGAACTGCTCACAAAAGAGCGCTGACTTGATGGTGGGGATGAGGACCCTGCAACGGGAACACCTGCAGAGACCTACTGCCACCCATGGCCTCCTCCTCGGGTTTGGGCCCTGGCACCTCGCTGTTGTGGACACACTGCCGTAGCAGATTTGGGGCCTGCTGGCTTCCTTCCCAAACAAAGCCTGGTTTTAAAAGCATAATTTATATCCATTTACATGGAGGTGAGTGTCCTCCAGCAAGGACAGGCCCAATTTCAGAGTGTCTGGCCTACCAATCCTGGGATTCCCAGGACCCACCACCACAAGCACCTCCAAAAGAGCAAAGGACTGAACCAGCCTCCTCACTATTTGCCACAGTCTCATAAAAGAATCATTTAAACATTTAAAAAGAAGCATTTTTAAGAAAAACACTCGTACAATGCAAAGTTTCCACAAGCGCAGTTGCTATCCCAAAGCAAAGAACTGGCCAAGTTACATATGGGTTCCATATAATATCCACCATGAATCTCTGTAGCGAGGGTGAGAGTCAACAGGTTGTTAAAATTGATGAAGATTTTAGTTGCTTATAATTTTGTCACAGATAATTCCTTGGGCTAAGATTGTCCCATGCTGGGGACACATAATTACATTTTCATGAGAGAGAAAAAATAGTGTGAGAGCATCCAACTAGAAATTGTATTATTTGGCATACACACATGGAAGCTGAAATAAGGCAGAAAATGCTTTTTTCCAGTCCTTTTGCAACTTAAATAATTGGTTTAATGATGTTTTATGTGTTTATAAATACACTTAATGGATGGAAAAATTAAGGCTGATTCCTGAGTGCTAATTCCTGGTACAAGTGAGGAAAGGAGTTCGACTAATCATTTCCACACATTAAAAACAGAAGACAGACTTAATTTCCACTTGTGAGATACTAAAGTGGCGGGTCTCAAGTTTGCCCCTTCCCTGCCAACTGTTCCAGCGTTGACACCGTCCATGCTTGCACTGCAGTGACAGACAGACAAAAGCCCCGCTTAAACCCGCCAGAGGCCTGAAATGCAAATCGGAGGAGGAAGAAGTCGGCAGGGGCCTTTGCACAAATTCATCAGGTTATCGGGACTTTGCCCACCTGGTAATCGATCCCGATCAGCTTCAGAGGATGGACGTGGCAGGAGGACAAAGGCTCTTTCTCTGCTCCGCTCGCACCGTGGCTCTGCTGTGACGCTTAATGCGCCGGGAAGGGCAAGGTGGAGCTGGACCTGGGGCCTATCAGGTGACGTTAATGTTCAGCCCAGATATGGACCTTGTGTTTGGAGGAGACAGACGGTCTTTGAAGAACACGATCGCTCCTGCCGACAATGGCTGCAGCGAAAGGGACTTGCTCTGGTTACCTTATGGGGTGGGCCAGTAAGGCACAGGTTGGATTCTTATCACAATGTTGGGTTTGGGGATTCTTTTTTTCTTTTTTTTTTAAATCATTGATTCATATGGTAATGGCTGAGAATGCAAAATGCAACAGCTACAAAGGCAGAGAACACAAGAAGGACACAGATTTAGCCAGTTCACATTAAGGTTGCACACTTTTGTTCTGTGCGATTTTTTGCCTTATATTCTTTATATATATAGCTTTTATTTTTACATACTATATATATTATTTTCCTTATCTATATATTCCTTACCTATTTCCTTTCCTATTTCCTATTCCTCAGAGCAACTAATCACAGCCATGCCTTTGCACTGCCCCTGCAGTGCTGGTTGGATGTGGGCTCACCCCGAGCAGCTCTCCTGGGGCACTGCGTTTCTCAGACTGACTTTAGCTCTGCTCACCCTTGCTTCCAAAGTTTGCTCCAACATCTGCTAAAAAAGCTGGAGCACTGGGAGCAATGGGAGTGGGAGCTAAAGGCTGAAAAGGCTGTTCTGAAATGTGAGAGCTGTACGGAGATGGAGATGGGTTGAGCAGGGATGCAGTTCCCACTGAAATCAGTAGAAAGGCTTTCTCTGATGTCTCGCATTGAGTTTGGAAACACAGAATACACCTGCTCAAAGCAATCTTGAACGTGCAGTTGTTGAATGCTGCACCTCGTATTCAAACAGCAGCATCCCTTTCCTCTGCTAGCGGAATTCAGCTACGGCAGCCAGCAGCAAACATGGGCGCTAGGAAGGTCAGCATTCCTGTAGCCCTTGGCACCTTCACTCCACACATTTAGCCCCTCACTACCAACAACCACACTGCTCCACAAGCAGGCACAGCTGCTCCCTGATCAAGGAGGTAGCTACACCTCATTTCAGACCAATGGCTTCACCAGCATCACTATATTAGGACCATGACCCCACCTCCCAATGCTCCCCGCAGGTACAAGATTCAGAGCTCTCTCTGCTCTTAGGAAGTGCAACTAGACCTGAGGATGCTCAGTGCTTTGCCAAAGGAGATCAGCATCTTGCTGGATCAGACCCTTTGGAGGTTTTACAGAGATTTTTGCACAACAGGTAGATGTTATGGTCAGATAGATCTCAGGAAAGTAAAACTGATACAGACACACTTTGCACCTGCATCCTACCTGATCTGAATGTCTTGCCTGCTGGATATCTCATCTTGGCCCTTAGGCTGGAAGTCAGCAACACCAAGAGGCAACATGTCCTGGTTGTGCCTCCAGACAGCCAAAGAGACCAGTAAGTGTTGGATGCTACCATCTGCTAGAGCAGCACTGAAGGGGTTGCACATGAGGGATTCCATAGTGACTCAGGAGGCTCCTAGCATACAAGAGAAAACCTACAGCTTCTTTAGTGCTCATGGCCAAATTTTTAACTACTTTCATGGCTTTATTGTAACTGCTATGCAGCTAGAAAGCAACTGACTGCATAGCATACCATTATATACCAGTAAAGCACTCCATATATAACCATATCCTCAGTATGCAGCATATGCCTTTAAAGCATCAGGATTAATATCTCTCAAAAAAGAAGTAAATCAAGGCAGATATTCCCATTATCAACGTATCTACATATTTTTAATCCTGACCAGCACTTGGTCTGATGGTATCTCATGGCAGCATGTTCCAGAATTTATCTAGAATGGCTTGGCTTTTTATCACCTTTGAAACTCACTGAATATTTCCTTGTTCTTATTTCAGGCTGCCTTTGGCTTCCTGGACAGCTCTGTTCATGCTCAAGGCATCTAGAAAAGAAACATCACAGCTGACTCAAAGACACTGTCTAGAAAAAAAGGCAAACTAGGCCTTCCTTGCAAGTATCTGCTACTCGTTTCCATGCCTAGCAATGCTGAGTGTAATCTGAGGTGAGGACATGCCTAAAACACAGTCCCAGGGTGAGGCAGGGATTTACAGCAAACCTTGAGGCCTGGAGGAATGCCCTGCAAGTAGCCAAGAAAATGTGTGAGATGCAGCATTGCTTTATCACAGGTAACCACCTAACCTTAGACTTGCCATGGTGGTTATGAGCCAGAAGGGTCCACCTTGGGTCTCCAGCACGTTCACTATTGTGGGAGCAGAGCTAAAGGCCACGTTTTTCCAGAAGAATCCACTTACAGGCAGCCTGACACTTCCTAGGGTAGTTATTGATGTGAAGCAACATTACCCTTCCTTTATATATGGGAAACGGATGCATATGCTGCTGATGGCAAGGACAAATGGGATTCTCTCACATCACTGGGGAAGCCTGCTGATGAGTAAAGATTTAAAACACAGTTTAAGTTGCAGGCAAGAAAGGCAATCACTAAACCAGTGAATGGAGAAAGAAACCTTCTTTCTCCATAAAATCCTTGATTTTTTCTCCTGGAATTGATCTGTATTGATCTAGCTTCAGGTTGGGATATTCGGGGTTTAAGCAGTGCTTACAGAGTATTTTCTCTTCTGATGGTAAAGAGTGGAAAATGCATTACAAATAAAATCAATAATAATTGCAACGGAAATTCTAGGAATAACTGTAGCAGCGGGAACACCCTAAGCTCTATTTGTAGTCAAACCCATCAGAACAGCAACATAAACTCACTCTGTTTACCTTCAAGTGAAAAAAAATGGCAAGAAGCAGGGAGCTAAAATCTGCATCACTTGCTAGCTTCCGGCAAACACTTCTTGGCTTTATGGTTATACTTCTAAATCCTCTTTATTTAATGCTGTATGTTTCCCTACGTTTAGATCCCAACCTAAGGCAGCTCTGATTCTTCTCCCCATGTATATAGAGAGATAGATGTTCAATAACTAAAAAAGCTAGAGAAGGGAAATCAAGGGGCTCTTGGGGTCCCCTTTGCTGGCCCATGCACAGGTCTAGTGCAGCCTCGTGTGGGTCGCCAGCACGGACCCACACCGAGACCCACACCAATGATTTTGGTGGCAATGCAGTAACAAGGGAGAAGGTGGCACGGGCCACCTCCTCCCTGCCCGGCCGCGGGCGGCTCGGGGGCGCTCAGTGCCGGGCGGGCACGCCGTCCTCCAGCTTGTTTTGAAACAACAAGAAAAAAGCTTATCGTAATCCTCCTGGCAATTAGAGCCCTGGCTGGCTGCAAAGTGCAGTGCATTTATCAAAACCTCCTTTGAAGGCGCTGAGGGAAGTGAATTTGAAGCCGGTAGGAGTAAGAGCCCAGCTGCTCCCGCGGAGCCCGAGACGGGGCAACGGGCAGAGGGAGGAGGGAGAACTCCCCGCTCTGGGACACGCACGTTTTCCACCAGCCTGCTTGCGCAAGGATAAATAAAACGTTATCTTTCGGAGCGTCTCTCTGGAGAGCTCGGCGGATTGCAGCTGGCATGCTCCAGGGACTCCTCCTGCAAGGTTCGCCAGACTTAGCCACCCCTGAAGCCATAAATCATCCCAAACCAGCCTTGCTCTCTCCTCCTCCCCATCAACATGAGAAAAACCCAAGCTGTTAAAACAGAGAAAGAAAGAGAAAATTGCCAGTTGTGTGAAATGTCAGGAAGACAAAACTGGCAGCTTTTGCCTTTTTCACAACTTGCATCTGCAGCAGTTTCCCGCAGGCAGTTCACGCACAGCAGCATGTGAGCAAGAGGCATCATCTCCCCGTGCTACACGGCGAGTCCTTGGTCCAGGGCCATGAGGTGGCTTGTACAAAACAACTCGATGAGTGTTAACAGGTTGGAGATGACTTCCCAGACCTCTGCCTCCACTGACCGGGTATTGGCCTCTGATTAAACTTTCCAGTCCCTTTCATTTCCCACACATGTCCTACTGCTTTTCCCCACCTAAGAACCAACTGGCCAACTGACCTCTGGACATCATCTTCTCTCTTCCCTCTCCTCAAAATCGTTTCCTTCAAGGCAGGGGGAAGAAAGTTGCTGAGGATGCTCTCCCTCCTCTTCTGCTTGCACCTGCCCAGCGTGGGCATCCAAGCACTTTGGACCCATGACACTCTCCTGCCCCTTTGAGCAAAGGCCATCGATTTTTGGGTTGCAAGGGTGAAGGGTCTGCCCAAGACAAGCAAGGTGGTCAATGGTGACACCACGAAGGAGCTCGATGGTGACACCATGGCTACCCTTCCTCTGGGAGACAGGTCTGACATATGGTACAGTCATCCAAGACCATTGGGGCTCTTTAAAGAAACTCATGGGCCTTAGGTGGAGGGGAGAGGAAGAAGAAATTGAGGTTGGGGGGATGTTGCAAGGCCAAATATTCAATTTAATAGAAGTCAGGAGAAGTCACTAAATCCAAATTCAGCTCCTGTCATTGTCCTAGACCCTGCTGCCTTCTGAAGGACCATTTCCTAGGAGCCACAAATGACAAAATCACAGCGAGGCTGTGGAACAGCCTCCGCAGCTCAACCCCTCTTCTGCCAAAAATGTACACACAAGCACACCCCCAGCAGGGCAGAGCACACAAGGACAGAGAGGAGAAGGACTGGAAGAAGCAGCTGGGAAAGTAAAGATGAATCAAATCATCCCGAGAGACTCCATCCATTCCCTGTCTTTCCCCCACAAGATGGGATTTCTCTTTACAGTCCCACATCCCCTTCCAAGACAGCTTCCCTTCTCTGCAGCCTTATTAATCCCCAAGCGCTGAACAATCGTTGCCTTCAGTAACTTTTTAATCGCTCCCAAATCTCTTGCCTTTTCGGGATTCGTGCTGCGAGCACAAGCCGAGCTCCCTGCCGGAGCAAATCAGCGTGGCGACGCGCACGGTGCCGCTGATTTACACCCGCTGGAGACCTCCCCGTGCCCGGCAGCTCCGCTCCCAGGCTCCAGCCCCAGCTCCAGATCTCCTGGCGAAGGCATGCGGCGCATCCTCCCCTGCACGGGGCCGTTCGTGGGATTTCAGGAATGTGGGCATCTCGTTGCTTAGGAAAGGGGCACTGTGCTGATCTTGTGCAAGGGAACGTGGCAGCGACAAGAGCCAGGATGTAGCAGCCTTACATCGGTGACAACGTTACAGGGGTGACAACAGCAAAAGAAAAAAAAAGAAAAAAAAAAAAACCAAGAAAAACCCAACTTTGATCATTCCCAGAGTACAAATGCAGGTTTATATTCTTGCCATCTGGCAGAGTATCATGTTAAGAGCTGTGCAGACAACAGTGGCCGCTACTGCGCAGTGTGCTATATACCAATAAAAGCTGAATGGATCCACAATAAAGCAGACTTTTGAAATAGCTGTGAAAGGAAAATCTAGGCCACTAAGTGCTGCTAGAAACAATGTCTTTATATTTTTTCCTTTCCCTTACTATTCTCCTCTGTCTTGCCTCTGCTCTTGGGATTCTTCTTCCCTCCCTTTTCCCAGCCCCGGTGGCTGCACAGAGAGCTATCAAGTGAAATGCTGAACCTCAGCTAGAGGTTGTGTTCATTTAACAAGCATTAAATAACAGTCAGGAGGGGCAGACCAGCAGCTGCCTTTGCAGCTGAGGCCAACCCCCCTTCATAAACGATGAAGCGAAACATCCCAATGACTGCAGGGGACAATTTTTTTGGGGGGGTGGGGGGAAGAAAAGTCCCAGATGCCGTTTGAGCCACCAAAGCATCATACCCGCTGGATACAGACAGACACAAAACATTTTCAGTGCCAAGACGTGCTCTCCAGTGGCACACTGGCAGAAACCACATGGACAAAGCACATTGTCTGGAGGACCCAAGGGATCCCTTCTCTCTGGTTTGAGGATATATCTCCCATTTAGATGAATAAGAATATTAGCCAACAATTAGAGGGAAGAAAAATTTAGTCTGGCAGCTAGATCTCATTGTTAGTAAGTTTTCCTATCAGGAAATACCATGTTCTCAGAAGGGAAGCAATGGAAATCATCGCTCAAAACAAATGAACAGGTTGTTAGACTAGATGCTACAGGGAACAGTACTGATCTGGCAGGAAGACCCAGTAGCCCAACTCTTCCTTTTTGGCATATGCGATTTTACAATTGCTCAGTCATTGCAATAAATCCTTCAGCTCCTCTATCAAATTTCTTTTTTAAAAAAAAATTTTTAGGGGCTTAATTCTCGAAAGAACTCACTGTGCAGTGTTCAGGCCAGCTTTTCATCTTCCCCTGCAGCTCTGAGCTTTCCAAACATGCTCATCACCCAGGAGGCTATCTTCAGAAAACCCCAGAGAAGGTGGTACTGATGTGCCAAGACTCTGAAGTACTAAGATTATGTTTGATGGCTGTATGACTCTCCAACAGGAAAAGATATTTGTGTGATGTTCTTACGGATGTTCACACTGTCAGAAGAGCCAGATATTATTTTCCCAAAGTAACATGACCCATCTAAAGAACTTCTCCGGGAAAGCCAGTGCAGTATCTCTGACATCTGCATTGCCACAGACACTCTAGTATTAACCATCCTCTTTATCTCTTTATATTTTTGTTGATAGCTCAACTATGCAGTGCAGTGGTTCTGGCATCCCAGCAATGGCTAGTTATCAGGAGCAAGAAAGCACGAGGTCTGGGAACTCACTGAAAACATTCAGAGGCGATACGTGAGGGACTGGGAGAGATTAGACAGGGTTTGCTGGGGCTCCAGGAATTTCAGCAATTCAGGAGTTACATGGTGAGGTTTCTTTATGTATGTGACAGCAGCGAGCAAGAAGATGGAGTTTCCATTTCTCTTTAAAGCAATTTCCCCAATTCCGTCAAACATACATGGCTCCTCCTGCTTCTTCTCCAAAGCTTCAACCAACTGGGGTCCCCTGGGCCAGTACTCAGAGTAACAGCCCTCATGCAAACTGGGAAAGCTCAACAGGGCTCTCATTTTGCCAGGAACTAGACTTCATTCTGAGTCACAACATCCATAGTTACCTCCCCAAACAATTCACCACTTAGAAAAAGCTAATTAGTATGAGCTAATTAGTTTTAGGAAAAGAACGCTTGAAAAATAATCCAAGTGCGTAAGGTCAGACCTTCTATGTTTTGCTCTACATACTTATTTTTTTTCCTGCTGCTGAAACAGATGCCAGAAAGGTGATGTAAAGCAACTAAACCAGGCAGATGCTGGAGGTTCACAGAGTCAAGTGTCTAAACGTGTTAAAGTGCTTATAGATTTAAGTTCAGCCCTCAATGCTTCTGACGCAACAGAGATACTAAATGCAGCAGTTTCACGGACAACACTAACCATGCAAATTGCTCATCTCCTTTTCCCTTGCACCCCCAAACCTTTCCTTGGCTCTCGCTTTGCCCTGGGAAACCCAACAGGCGACACAAAAAGCGCTGCATGTGCCAACGGGGCGGTTTTGCAAGAGTCGTGGCTACATTCATTTGCCGTTGGGCCATTGCCTGCCCGCGGGGCAGCTGTGAAAGCAAAACTACTGGGAAAGCACCCGGCCAAGCGGGAATGGGAATGGAAATGCCGACGCAACCCAGAAAGCGGCAGCAGCCAAGCCCAGCCAGGGAGCTTTCTCGCATTGTTGCTGTTTTTCCCCTAAAATAGCCTGTTAGATAAAGGGAGCCTGTGATTAGCTAAGTGCCATCTCCCCTGATAGGCATTTGCCCATTATCTGCTCCCGACACCTAATATCTAATTGCACTGAAACGTCCCAGCAGCACAGCCTGTTCCGAGAGGGACTGAATAGAGGGACTGTGGGAAAAGGAAAGAGGCCGGCTGGCACATCCAAGAAGGAAAAAGGCCGAACTCCAGCAGGGTTAGGATGTCAGCATGGGGATTGCAACAGCATGGGTGGAAAAGGTTAGTTCTGCTGGCGACCTCTCAGAAACACGTCCAGACCCCAACTAACAGGGTCTGCCCGCAAAAAATCATCGCATTCTGTCATGGCTGGGGCTCTTCCTTCCACCCTCCCTGCTTACAGCACCACACTTGAAGGATGCCAAAGAGAGCAGAGGTTCACGGTGCTCCAGGGAGAGACAGACCCTGACTCACCAGGCTTCAAACTTACACAGAAAAGCAACAAGAGAGAGGAAGCATTATCAGTTCTTAAGGGTACTTCTTGTTGCTTTTTAAGATTTCTCCTAGCTTTATCATTTCACTTAACCTGTTCGCCAAGCAAGCCCATGAGTAAGCAGATAAGCACAGCTGGCAGAGCAGCACATCACAGCACTGAGGACTGAGGATGAAGGAGGCGGAAGAATGGACCCCTTTTACATCCACCTTCCCTCTCAGGCCAATGCAACTTGAAAAAACAGCCTGAAGTAAACTGGCATCAGTTGACATCTCCCAAAGCAGCAGAGGAAACATACGGCAGAGCCCAGGTTCCCCAAACCTCAGCCCATCTGATGCAAGAGATCCATTTGTTTTTCTGTCCTCGGGTAGTCAACCAGTCAGCAGCTCTGGTGAAAGGCCATGGACTAATTCCACCAAGTGGCTGGTAATGCCAAGAAGGAAGAAACCAGCCCTGCGGACTCGGGGATGGGGACAAATCATCTTGCCACCGACTGCAGGGCTGAGCTTACCTGAAACACTCCATCATTGCAGTGTGTATCCTGAAGTCAAGGTGATGAGCCTCACCACCTACGGTGGATCAAGTTTTATTTGCTTTGTTGTAAACCAAACAGGAAGGTATGGAATATTTCTGAATCTTATGCTATTCACGTTGGAGAAAGAAAATTCTTCAGTCCTTAAAAAGCAGCACAGGATGATTCTGGAGTCTAGCTCTGCTGACAAATCTTGGCAATAAAGTTTGTCTTCTAGGCTTTTTCCTGTCACAACAAAGTGCTTCTGGGCTTCCCATGCACCTGCAGATGCATGGAAAAGGCCTAACAGTCAGAAACAAGGCAGATGTTTGATGATTAGGTTGCAGAGTGATCTTCTTGCATGCCAGTGAAGCAACAGTCATGGTAAACACATGCACTCCAGCAGTCATGACACAGCACAAAAGACTCACTGTCCCAAAAACTCATGTGTGCCATACCTCTCCATCCTCCAACACGCATGCCACATGCCCCTGAGTGTTTTGTTACCCAATGTGCTATGTTGTCATGCACTGCTCTCAGGGACGCTGCTTTACTTGGCTTTGGAATCACTCTGGAAGCATCTCAGTTATCCAAAGTTGGAAGTGCTCACGACGCCTTAGACTGATATTCTGCCAAAGGTCTGGTAAGGATCTTAGTGCCCTAAAACCACTCTGAGTCCTCTAATCTAAGCAGAAGCAGTAGTGTTGAGTCTTGTGGCAGGCCAGATTTGCCTATGTTTTAAGATTTGAGATCTAATTATAATTAGGCTACAAAGCATTATTTTCATGATGCTAGAATGTCCTAAACTAAGTATTCACTCTTATCAAAATTGAACCATCTGGCAAAGCATAAAAAAAGCTTTCAAACTCCCAAACACACTATTTTTAAATGATTCCTGCTCTCCTATTCTGCTGATCATCCATGTAACTGGCACCAAACTCAGAAAAGAGATGCCTCTGTTCATACATTTCAAATCCAGAAGCAAAAACCATAAGCATGGATTTGGACTTTAAAAAGAAAGCCTTTTCTCCACATAAAAATTAGGATGTGGCCATAATAGACAAAGACTTCAACAGACGCCCATTCCCTGTGAAATAATATGTCATATACAGTAGATTTTAGCTAGTTGAACTTTGCAGAAAAGTCCCTGGTGGTCCTGGCAGACATCAAGTCGATTATGAGCAACTGTCCTTGCAGCAAAGAAGGCCAACAGCATCCTGGGCTGCACTAAGAGCAATGTTGTCACAAGGTTAAGGGAGAGGAACCTCTTCCCAAGTATGGGGCTTTCAACAAAGCACAAAAACAATTTCGGAAAAGCTTCATTTCACAAAAACGTTCCCATCACTTCCAATGGTGACTTAACTTTTTCTAAGCGTACGCAACATGAGACCAGCTGTGATCTGTGTGTTGTGTAAACCTGGTGTGGCTCTGCTGAAGTCAGCAGATGTGGTCCAGAACTGCACTGCTTTCTTGGAAAGAGGAATTTTGCCTTCTATTTATAACATACTTCCTTGCTAAAGAAACCTCCTTAAAATGGAACTCATTTTTCAGTAAATGTTTTAGAAAAAAGAAACAAAAGGTTCATCAATTACTGAAAGACTTCCCTAGGCAACAGTAAGGAGCAGCACGTAGGCCAAGGTTTGCTGTCATGCTGACACATGCTGTCATTAACATGATTGCATATCCACTCTGATTTAAACCGTGTGGAACACTGTTCTAGTGCAAATAATACACAAATCTGCCAAGAGTCAGTGAGACTTAGCTCAATTCCATGCCCACATATCAGACAAGCACCGATGATAAATCATGAGAATGAATGAGAAATGTGTGTTTAGCAACCTAAGCAATTAACAACTAGAGAAAGATGGACAGACACATAAACCCATCAGCAGATGCAAAGGATCCACTAATTGCGTTGCGTGGAAGCTGCTGAAGTGGACAGGGTTTTTTTTTTCTCTTTTTTTATGGTCTCCAGGAAGGCAAACCAGTAAGAAAGTTTGAGAAATGCCCTTCAGCAAATGCCCTTCTGCTCTGACAAGGTCAGAGCCACCAGGAACACTGAAGTGCCCTAGTCTGCTCCAGCAGCACCCCCCACACACCTAGACTTTCCTCCCATTAGTCAGGAGACTTGCCTGTTGACTTAACTTCCTTTTCTTTAAAGTCCCCAGGGTTGATCTTTCCGACAGAAGTCCCATTCATATTTAATCTCTGCCTCTGTTTAACTTGTCAGGGCTCTAACAAACAAGGAGAGCACTTGGGGCTGAAAGTTTTCCTCTGATCTACTTGCTCCCAAGAGGTAGGTGAGAATGGATGGACTTCACACAACGTCCCCAGCCCCTGTCCCAGACAAGGCAAACAAGGCAGCAGTGGGACACAGGTCTCCCAAGGCCAGTCACACCCTAAATTTGACCCCGCAGGTACCTTTGGCCTGAGGAAGAGGACAGGCTCGACTCCCATCAAACCCTTGTTCTGCCCATGTCTCAGCTAATTTGCACACTACCTTGAAAACTAGGGAGGGAGTTTTCATGGGGTTAATGTGGCTGCTAAGCAGCACAGTCAAAGCCAAGGTCCAGGACTTCGGGATGCACCATGGTCTCCTCCAGTGCTGACTCAGACAACATCTGGGGGGGTGGTTCAAGGACTGCAGGGGACAAGAGTGTTCCCTGGCCATGGAAAAAAGGTCCTCACAGCCACCTTTTATAAATCCAACTTCCATACCCAACCTCCATACCCAAATTCCACTCAGTGGCAGCAGCTCCCTCGCGATGACTCATCTCCACCTCTCCCATCCCACAACAAGCACGCTGGACTGGTCTCCTTGACTTGGTGGGATCCAACCTTCTCCTACCTAGATGCCCATTTTTTCTCTCCCTTACCTCCACTAAAACAGTGCTCCTTGACTTGGTGGAGTCCAACATTCTCCCACCTGCATGCCCAATTTTTTTCTCCCTTCCCTCCAGTAAAGCAGGAATTTATCTCCATGACTGAAAAAAAAAGCCACCTTTAAAGCCAAAAGCCCAGTTCCTGAGAAAGCCTGTCTGGCCCCAAGCCGGGGAGCCGCCGTTCCTGAACGCCTTTCAGCGGGGGCCGTCCAGACACTGCAGCAACCGGGATTATCTCAAACTTGGCTCCCTTCCCGAGGCCCCGGACAAACCTGGCTTCTCCCCCGACTTGCTATTTAAAAACCAGCTGGAAGATCGGCACACGGCATTTTCAGATTAACAGGTTGCAGCCACTCATGCCGGAGTGGGCAGTTTCTCCCGGCTCTGCCAACATCTGCACCCAGGCACCGGGAGCTCCTCCCGATGAAAAAGGTGCTTGTGCATCTGCCACCAGTTTAATTTTCTTAAAGGCAGCGTTTAGACGTTAATTTAACAGAGGATCACTTGCTAGAGCAGGTTAAAAATTTCTTTTCTGAGCAAGAGGAGGCTGAAGTTATCTGCATACAGGTATTATATGGATTTGGGGGTTTGTTGCATTTATTTGCATATTATTGCAATTATTTTGTATTATTGTTTTTATTTGCATATTATTGTGTTTATTTTGTATTACTGCATTTATTTATTGCATTCTGTACTTTATCTGCAGAAACTGAGCTTTGCAACTGTCCTTTTACCTGGTCTGAGCACAAATCCAGCCGCAGACCTGACAACACAGCACCATTTTCTGACTCCTTGCTGCACAAGCTCCTTCAAGGCACACATAGGGTCCAGGATGAACCGCGACATAGACAAATAAAAAGCCTCATCCCATCCAGAGGCAGGCAGGACACAGTCTGTTTCACGAAAGGTTTTAGAAATTTTGAAACTTGGCTTCATGTCAAGCACAAACAAAACCTGAAACAGGAAAATGCTCTTAAAAGGAAACACTTCTTTTTAGGAGGAGCATTTAGGTCTCAAGTTCAGCAGAGCTGACACCAACCTGCAAGACATTCTCCTTTCAACAAGTCTGATGGAAAATTGTTCTCAGATTGTTTTCTTTTTACATTGCATCTAATTTAACTGTATACATGGAAAGAGAGAGTGCACATACATGGAAATAGTGCAAGTCTGCGATTCTGTTACACCCAATACAAAAATTTACAAGGATGCAAAATGAGCCAAAACTCCACAGCATCAATGCTTTAGGGTTTTATATTACAACTATTACTATAGTCCCCTTGAGATCCCAATCAAGATCAGAGCCCAAAACAAACTAGGTACAACATGCAAGAATCCATCCCAGTATAGAAACTGGACCAAAAATACCTGAGGAAGAATATGGCCATAAAATAGGTTAAACAAGTCAATGACAAGTCAACACAGCAGCTCAACTGAAAAGGGAGGGATACAGCTCCCAAGAGCACCATCATCTTCTGCATGGATTTGCACAAGCATAAGCAATCACACTCTTGAAAACCAGCCTCACTGTATGATCCAACTGAGCTCCCCAGCATTAGGGCACCCAGATCCAGACTTATGTGGAGGAAAGGAGGAAAAAAGAAGGAATGGCAAGAGGATTGACAGTGGGAGTGATCAAACCCAGGCACAAAACAGGCTTTAACATCTGGAAGCAGCTGGTGGAAAGCAAAGAAACATGGGCAGATGTTTATGCCATGGCGTGAGCAATAGGCAGCTCTGTGCACATGGATCCGCTGCTCCGACTGCACCGCCAGGGCCAGCCTTGGAAGTGGCAGTCCCCAAAGGCAGTGCATGGGAAGATCCTCACTTGCAGCTCAGCCCCTCATCGATTTGTGGGACCAGTCAGCAATCGTACCCTAGAAGCTATGGTGTCGTGATCACTTTGACCTGTCCAGCAACACCACAGCGCAGCAGGGGAGGACATCCCCTCACAGGCAAGTGACAGCAAGTCACAACGTGCAGATGGAGCAGCTGGACACCAGAGAGGAACTTACGGGGATCCACTAGTTTTGTTACCCTCAAATTCCTAAAGTTGTTGGTTGATACTTAAAAAAAAAAAAAAAAAAAAAAAAAAAAGNAAAAAAAAAAAAAAAAGCAACAGCTACAGAAGACATCCAATTAAAGTAAGAACAAAAGCAGCCACAAATCACGTTTTGACCCAGAGAGGTGCATGGCTGAAGTCCATGACAAGGGTCAAGGATCCTTTTAAGACAAGCCATGTTGTAGGCTCAGAAGCTTCCTACAACAGTCCTTCGGGAACAACATCTTCCTGCCAATCAAGCACCCTCTCTTTTAAAATACCATTTCTCCCAGGCAAAGTGCTCGTATTCTCCTCTATCAGCGTGCCACCTTGTCTGCAGCATCCTCCAAGAGTGATCTCCAGAGCAGCCCCAGGCTGAGGACCCCTGTTAACACCGGAGGCTGCTCCTGGCTGTTTATTGCATTCCAGTTACACGTAAACAAAGAATATAACCTGCTTCTGAGCATTTAAAAGCCTGAGGATCTTACTGTCAATGTTAAGTTGCTTAGCCAGTGTCACCAGACCCAGCTCATCGGGTCTCATATGCTGAGCTATTTTTTCCCCTACAGTTTTACAGAGAGAGGGAGCATTAGAGGAGGGAGAACTGAAGTTGCTTTCAAAGAACTGCCTGACATTAGGGAAGGCAGAGAAAAATCCTTTCTGCATCAGATTAGCAGGGCTGGGTTTTGAGAGACCTTTTGCTACGGGCACCCTCCAGTGCACTAACCCAGCCCAAGATGAACGTTCAAACCATGGCATTTCCAGCATTGCTTCCCTTGAGAGACTACCTAGAAGCTCGTAACTGCTCTCCTAATGGACAGAACAGACATAAGGCTGAGCCCTTAAGCTGGGCTCTGCAGTTGGATGCTCACAACTAGCCCTGCCTTGCCCTGGGACTGGCATTCAGCCCAGCTCAGCCTCCCAGTACCTAGAGCGCGCCGGGCAGATTCCCGAGCCGGGCACGGTCTCAGCAAGGGCCGAGGCGGCGCCGGGCTTTGAGCGGCTCAATGACGCGCTGTCACTTCCCAGCTGGAGGCGGCGAGGAGCCCGGCGCTGCTTCCGGAGGCTGTTATTTGATTATTGTGCCCGGGCTTCCCCTTCCCGCTGGCTGCGTGTCACAGCGAGCCGCGCCGCGGCGCCCGGGGGGAGCGCGGGCCGCCCCGCGCTGCCGCCCGCCCCGATTTCATGCTCGGCTGCGGCACGGAAACCGGAGCTGGAAGGGACATGGAAAGGCGGCCCGGGCGGCTAACAACTCCCTCCAACAACTCCCATTTAATTCTGAACTGTCATTTCGCCACAGTCCTGTTTTCAGGAGCTGGTCCTCCATGTACAAGTATATGCACTAAGTTCTGCACCTTGCAATCTGTTTTCCCCAAAAAACCACTATCAATCAGACTCTGTTCCCCCTCCATGTCCTTCTACATAGCACCTTAACCCATGGGTGAAGGGCAATGCGGGAGCGAGGAAGTTGGGGCCGCCTATCTCCAATCCGACCCAGGTGGGTCACATTCCCACCTTTGTTGAGCTTCACTGAGGGACATCTTTTCCCTGGATCTATAAAATGGAACCAGTGATGCTGGTCTCCTTGGTAAGGCATTTTGAGCCCTATTCATCCCCTATTTGTTGGGATTAGCACCCAACAAGTGCAGTAAGGTAGCCCTCAGTACAAGGATGATCAACACAACCATCTCACTGCAGCACAAGCCAAGAAGCGAGTGCGAAGTGAGCCACAAGCTCGGAGAGCAGGCTGGAAAGTTAAAATCATCCTTTGTTTTTAGGCAAAAAGCGGAAGATGCAATAAGGAAACTCTGTGTGATATATTCATTCTGCAAGGGGGTTTCTTCCGCCTGCAATTGCATGAAGAAGAATTGAACAGCACCCACTGGGGCAGAGTGGTGTTTCCTCACTCACAACTTCCAGATCAGAAACATCTAGCAAAAGCTGTTGTTGTTGTCAGGAGCAGTGAAATTTTCATAACATTTTCAATTTTGTGAGCTCTGGCAAACCACTTAATCTTTCTACAGCCCCTCATTTGATCCCGTTCCTCATAGGTAAACTGGGATTAAAAGCATCCTTTCCTTCTGTGTTCAGAGACTTTGGAAACATACAGCACATGGATCACCCTCGTATGTTACATGGATCCCACTCACTATGTCCACCAGCCCTGACCTCACCAAGCACAGAGTGAGGCCTCAGACACCTTTGGGTGGCAGCCCCCATACACAAAGCTCCAAGAGGCATTTTCTGCAAGGACATGGACTCAGTCCCTCCTCCTCTCCATGGGCTTTCCCTCCATCCCGTCCACCCCCACGGCCGCTTCATTCCATGCACTAACGGGGCATATCTAGTTTCTCCCTCATCCGCTGATTAAGCCGACATGGTGCTTTGCACAGTCTTTCCCGGGCTCCTTATCGCAGGAACAAGAGGGAGGAAAATGCGCAAGGACAACTTCGAGCAAGGCAACACCATCTCCTCGGCCGGCATCGGCATAAGTGGTCTCTGCTTCCAAGATGTCCACAGGACATGTCCCAGATCTCGGGGAGCGCCTTGCTCTGCAATTCTCCAGCATGCCTGGGAAAACTAGGATAATTTTCCAAATTTCAGGGGCACCAAAACAACAACTGGGTGCTGCTACTCTACATCACTCCAAAATACATTAGATAGGTTTTAATAGTGTGATTTTTCCTAAAATTGCCTTTTCATCTGCCAAGCTCTGAGGCTGTTGAATGCACTATGGCCATCTTATGAAGATTTTCTGGTCAACCTCTTGTAGGACTGAAAAAAAATACTCAAAAATCAATCAGGGATTTTCACCTAATCCTATTTCCTTGGTCATTTAAATGATCAGAAAAGCAGGAAGATGCTAGGGCACACAACAATTGCAAAGTGAATTGCCATCACAGCCTAATAAAGCAGTGACAGAGTAAGTTTCAGGAAAGAGCTCTCTTGATTTTAGGTGCTTGGGTCACTCTGCACCCAAAATGTCTGGTGCAGCTGAAGATGCCCCATCATCACCCATGCGGGGCTGGCAGATAGGACACTGAACCTACAAGAAGCCTGTATTCTTCCAACACAGCACTGTTTTGGGTAGGCTCCCCCGTGTACAGGCTATCTGTGCTCGAGAGATGAAATCATTGCTTGATTTCTACAAGGCAGCTGCTACATCCAGGCTAATCCCCTGCACAACCGGAATAGAGACGCTCGGTTCAGCTCATGGTAATGCAGGCACTTAAAGGAGGTCAGATGATCCCCACACCAGGTCTGCTAGCCCAGCACACTCTCAAGTCAACAACAGAGCTATGCACGCAGGACCTGTGAAACTGCTTTTGGAAAACACAAACACCAGAATATGTCATTCTCATTTGCCCCCATCTTGGGCTGTGGCCAGAAACAAAACTGCTTTAGTAGCCCAGGACAGGCTTTTCACTCCTAAGGGACTTGCAACGCACTCACGACTCCTTTCAGCTCACACTAAAACCCTTCAACACCTTTACACGTTCCTTGGCTTCCCAGAGGAGCCAGCCCAGCATCTCCAAAGCAGGCTGTGCACGTAGAAAAGAGCAGGCTCTGTTATTGGAGAACCTCTGAATCCATCACAGCATATTTGCCATCTCCAAATTTCCAAGTGGAAGGAGAGGAGCAAATTCCAGAAGGGGAATGCCTACCTGGGACACACATTACTGATGCAAATGGACCATCTCAGACAGCACCTTCCTCAGCAGTTCATTCACTTCCAGCTTAGCTGGAGGTGAGACACAGAATTGACCCACTCACACATAGGCATCATTTGTGCAGTTTTAAAAAGAGCTATTTCGAAAGGAAATATCTTTTTTTTTTTTCGTTTTAATGGGGCCACAGCATTGCAGCTGGTATCACTATTGAATGGAGCGAGGCCAGGTGGGTTATCGCTCCAGATAGCCGTCCTGCTGGAAAGTGCTTTCACACACACAGTTTGGCCGGGCTGGCTAATAGACCACAGCACTTACAGCTCCTTGAGGCCTATGAGTTCACTTCTAGGCTCCAGGCCAGCTCGGAAATCACATAACCCACATGAGCAGCAAGGTTGTACGGAGACATTTGTCAAGAAAAGAGATAGTTCCCGAGTGCCGTTCCTTGCAGGGCATATCTCAGCAACCCTGAAACGAAGATAGTAACTAGTCAACAGTTTGGGGACTAGCCTTGGGGAAGTCAGCTAAGAAATGACTGCCCACCTGCACAAGTAAACGAGAGGGTTTCCATGAGGGAGCTAGATAGGAGAGGAGAAAGCACCTCCTGGACCTAGCTCTTTTCTGCAGAGAAACACAGAAATTTGAGCTCATACTTTAGCACTTTTATGCCAAGTATAAGGACCAAAGAGGCATAAAGGGGCTCCCAATCACTTGTTCTGTCTAGGAAAGAGAGCTGAGCATGGGGAGTCCTCTTCCAAGGTGGAGAAGGATGGCATTTATGTTAAAAACACACCAAATGCAGAGCAGATCTTTACCATGATGAAATGGCCTGCGTGAAAATATAGCCATTGGTGTCACCAGCCTTTCCAAACACAGCAGTCATCCTTTACTGCTTTTCCTTTGAATTATTTCTGTTTATGGGTAGCTTGCCACTTGGGGGAGAGGGGAGGGAGCTTATTTTGTTTCATTTCTCAAATTAAATGGTGTCAACGGTGTGCGGTGCGGCACGGCACTTCCCTTCTCGCCCCGGTACGCTGCAGCATAAAGGCCTTGGGGCTGATCTCACATCCTCTTAGACAATTAGGCCAGCAGCTCAGCCAAAACTTGACACGCTCTTTAGAGAACAAAGGTCGCGAGATTGAAGTCTTCACTCCCCGCTTGGGCTGAAGCAGCACAAAAAACTCTTGTCCTCTTCAAAACCTGAGGCAATTGAGTCTTTATCAGGTGATGATGGCTTTTTGGAGAATAAGGAAGACTGACCTCAGCGTCTCCCTCCCTACTGCTCACAAGAAACCTTCAAGCCACCTAACTGGTATAAATTATTGCCCAGTAAGTGCTCCTGCCCCGTGACAGCGGCCTCATCAGACACTCGGTCCAACAATAACATTCCCGATGTCTCTGATAGAAACTGGGCCAACTCTGGGCTGTATGACTAAAACAAGCCAGAAGCTGGAGGTTACAAGCTAAGCCACTCCATGGCTCCATGAGGAGAAGCACGGGATGGCGTGGCCATTACAGAGTGTTGAGGTGGCCTCTGCCCAGCTGCAGGCCATGCCTCTGATCCGCTGGGAAGCCAGGGGCTGCAGAGGACAACAGCTGGGCAGTAACTGAGACAAAGAAATACTGCAGGACCAACCTAGCCCTCCTCGCGTTTTTGCATAAATAGCATTTTTGGAAGATTAAATAAAATAAAAAGTCATTACATGGTTAAATGGCTAATTTCACGGCCATGCTTACAGGCGTCTTGAGCGTTGCCGCGGGGTGGCCGTGCCCAAGACTGACAGCACCAGTTCCCCCCGCAAAGAAATGAGGCTTCACTAAATAATTCGGTTTGGGCTAATTTAAAACTAATCCTCAAAGCTCATTGCTTGGTCAGCCTGGAAGTCTCTGGGAAGAGCTCCAAGAGAGTCAGGCTCCTACGACAGACGTCGGTCACCAACTTGCCCATTGAACCAGGTCTTCTCTCCATGCTAGGAGTTAAATCTGAGCCGTTTCAAACTTGGCCTCAAAATTGCAAAGACAAAATCAAGCAACTCCCTTACCACTATCAGCTGGGCAAATGTAGTCAGATCTAAGATCACACAGATCTAAGCCCAAACCAGACGCAACGTTTGCTCTTTGCTGAAATGTGGTTTTAGTTGGCAACACTGGGCACAGAAATTCCCACGAGAGGAGGCGAAACACAGCAGAGAGCTGCTAGGGCAGAACTTCCCTTGCTCCATTCCCAGCTAAATGGAGCAAGATAGGCTGCAAAAGCCAGTGCCACCTCCACGGGCTCCAAATAGCCTGTAACCAGAAGGCAGCAAAACATTTCCAGCCAGGCCCTTAAATAAATAAATACTCCATTTCACATATTGATCCATTGTACTTTTACCGGGCCAAAAGCAAAATCCACATCCAATACCACTGAAGTCAGTGGCATGAAAATGTAAGAGGGGGGGAAAAAAAACCTCCAATTTTCTTCAGCTTTCGTTCATGAGATGTTTAAGAAATTCCAAAAGAGGAGTGGGTTGTGCAGAACAAGAGAAACTGCATTTCAGCTGTGCAGGCCCTTGCTTAATACTCCTAGCATCCTCCATCAAAGCTTCTCCCTAAAAAAAATGGATTTACAGAAAATAGATTTATCCGACTTTAATTACCAATGTATTAGGAAAAATCCCACCGCCTGCAACAGCTAATGATTATTAAAAAAAAACCACCCTGATAAAGCAGTCATAGTGGATGAGCCCGCGCACACATCCACACACATGCAGCCCCTAACAGGAGGCAGCGGCAGCTGCTTTCAAACGCGGCGCCTAAATGGGCCGAGAGGCTGTTTTCTCCAGACGCAGCCAGGCATTACCGCTGCCACAGCCACTTTCAATCAAGCTTTTCCAGGCGGAGCAACACAAAGGAAGAAGTTAAATCCATGGGAGATTTCCAATGAATACCTAAAAAACCGCTCGCAGGCTGCTCCCTCGCACCGCGAGGGTTTCGTTAGTTAATTCACGGTCTTGCACGGAGCAGGACGGAGTCGGAGCAGCAGAAAGTGTGGCTGAATTTGCTGTTTGCTCTGAATTCCAAACGTGAAGGCAGAGATGCTTTAGGGGGTTGTTATTTTGCAAGAGGGCAAGATTGCAGGCATCGAGGGCTTGGGGAGAGCAGACAGTGCTGCATTTATCCCAATGCAAGGGGAGAAAACACATGAGCGTATATATATATACACACACACACACACATATATATTGTATTGCATTGCATTATATAACATTATATTATATTTTATATATATATATATATTTTTTTTTTTATATATATATATATATATATGCCTGCTGCCCCAGTACACCAGGGTTTTTTCCTCTCCCAGTGATTTTTTCCTCCACGAGCTCTTTTTACCAGCCTGAGCAACAAAGCCAGGGGTTGAAAGACGCAGCCGAAGCGCCTTGTTCCACAGAAGAAAGAGACACTTTAAGGCGGCTGTCAATAAGTTTTGCCCATTTACATGTGTGCACCGCGCTCTGAATGCGTTACGCTCCCGGGATTTAGCGCCACGACAGCAGCCCAACAAAAGGGGACTTACAGAGCCGGCCAAGCGGACGGGGCAGAGGGGGGAAATGCATTTTGCACAGGATAAAATCCCTCACCAGACCACGAGGGTTGGGGTTTTTTGCTTTGCAAAGCGTAGCTGTAATGTCGCTTCCCTGTTATTTGCAGACATGCTTCCCGCTCGGAAAAGCGCGCGTGTTATCGGCTGCATTTTTATGCAGCTGCATAAAAATCGCCTGGATGGGAGAGACGGGGAAGACACATCCCATCTCTGCATCGTGGAAAAGCAGCTTTCGGAAAACCAGCCCTGCATCAGGGGGATTGCTCCAGTGTTCCGCTTAGTAAGGCACCCTCAAGAGACAAAACCCACCAGGGTGAAGTCAAAGGACATGGTAAGATGTAGAGAATTCATCACATGGAGAGATGTTTGGAAGGTCTAGTCGACCATGAGCTTATAAGGGACCAAGGAAGCTCCCAGCTCTGCAGGATGGACAGGGCAGCCTGGTGGTACCCACCGCTCTCCACATCCTTGACCCCGCAAGGAAGTCAATGAGCTTCACTGAGCCTTCCAGAAAGGGCAACTCTATCCAAGCGTTTCTCCTTGTGAATAACCAGCCAGGAACGCTCACGCTGGGCCAGGAGGAGCCTGTGAAAAATTAACCCGAGTTTTTTAAAATCCTCTTTGGAAGGAGGGAGAGCTGGCAGAGGATGTGAGCGCTGTCTCGCCTGCCTCACTGCACACTTTGATACGGCAAAGGTGACCCGAGGATGGGCTGACACTCCAACTAGCCTAACAAAATCTGCAAGGTCAAGTGCAGCCCTAGAGCACAGGTCAACCACTCAGAAAGGAGGCCTCTGCCTAGGAGACCCTTATTGCTGTTTTTATTAGGAACCTTGAAATAATTACCGTTTTTCTGCAAGCCGCAGCTGCTATAGCTTGCATCAATGCAACATCTGCAGGCAAAACTAACTAACTAACTAACTAAATAAATAAATAAATAAATAAATAAATAAATAAATAAATAGATAGGAGGGGGGATGCAAGGAAGGACCTGAACATACAGTAGAAGCAATGAAAAGAGCAAGAAACTTCAAATCTGAGAGTAACCAGCCCTGGCCTTGAGACCTGCCCCACCAAGTATGCTATGAAACCTTCTTGCTAGAGGACATGCCTGAGAAAGGAAAGCAAGTATTTACAAGCCTTTGCCTTTCCTACCAGCAGCCCAAGTTGCCCCAAACCAAAGCCCCAGATTGGGACTTCACATCAGAGTTGCATGGGTATCACCAACGAGAGAACACATCCTGGGAACCTATTTATTTCCCAGGCTCGTTATTGCTTGTTCTTGCAAGAGAGGGCGAGCACCCCGTCACCCAGCCCCCACTGCAGGCAGGACTCACCAAGACCTCGTGGAAGGCGAAATCATCCTTAGAACAGTTTCTTGATAGTGCTAATAAATCACCGGTGCTCCACATCTTTTAATCGAGTGATAAAACTCTCCCTAAGGACACAGGAATAAAGTGCACACGCGGGCACCCGGCCACCTCCGCCTCTTCCCGCACATTCTGGAAATGCGGGAAGGCCTCAGTGCCCTTTCTCCGGTGTCTAATCCTCAATTACACGACAGATAAAGTAGATTTAGGGCCTGGGAGAAGGCTTCTTCCAGAGGTAGGAGAAAGGTGTTAAATCAATGGTGCTGGTAATGGGTTTATTAACTGCGATGCTTCTCCCTCTGCAGACAGACAGAAAGACAGCAACGCCTGGGAACCGCTGGCCTCCCATGTAAGTCCTTAAAGGAGAGGTTTGGAGGTGCCTGAGCTCCTGCATGGACCCTACATCTCATCCCCAAAGAAGGCCAAGTCCTTGGTGCCTCCTGCAGCGGGGCACGATTTGCAGCAATCCTTCAAAGAGGGAAGTTTTGCTTCCCATTCCTGACCCGCCACCCCCAACTCCTCCTCCTGGATCCAGCTACAATCCCTCTGCTGGAACACTTTTTTTTTTTTTTTTCAAGTCATGTTTTCAGGGTCACTGTGAAATACTGCTGTTTTCAGCAAACAGAACTGCCTGAACCTGATTTACAGCACATCCTGCTTGGGCTTTGCAAAGAAAACACGGCGCCGGGTTCCGGTCAAGCCTCGGAGCTGCTTGAGCTTCGGACACTAATTCCCAGGGCTCTTCCCAGGAGTATTAACCCCTTGCTCCAGAGCATAAATTGGCAATATAGAGGTCTGGAGGAACCCGCTTCCTCTGCAAGAGGAGAAGATATTGCAAGCTTAGGAGTAGTTTTCCACTTTTTTTTTTTAAAGCGCAGCACCCCGGCACGGCTATTTGTCTATACTGGCCACAGCACAGGACGGGTCCGTCCAGGGACGTTGGCACCCGCTCGCTCGTGCGACATCGCCGGCTCGCGAAGACGAGGGGAAAGAGCAGAGCCAAGAGCGGAGCAACACGGCCAGCAAGGCGCGGATCAGCGCCGCTCGCTCCGGAGCTGCTTCCAGCGGGATCTGACACCCGCAAGCAATGGGAGAGGAGCCCCAGGCCAGGTGCCTCCTTCACTTGTTACCCACTTGGTCCCAATCGGTCACATTTGGGTCTGTCCAACCCTGTCAGCCCATGCCCTGCATGGAGATGGATACTGCAAGACATCCTCTGGTGAGGACACAGAGCCAGACCCTGACTCAAAAGCATGGAAAAAAAAAAAATCCTAGCGTGGATTGCCTGGGAATTACCCGGAGGCTTTAATTGCTGGCACCGCTTAGAGATAGACGAGTGGAGACCATATATAGTATCACCATAATGATCTCAGGAGCCTAAATATGGCCAGGACTCGGCTCTCAGGTTCACCTAAATTTAGGTGGTCAAGTCCCCAGCAGAGCCAACACAAAGTCAGCACTCCCCTACTAGCTCCATCTCCCGGGGGAGCTCCGCATGCACCTGCAGAGATGGGCACACAGGCACCTTAATCCAGGAGCCAAAGCTCCCGGTTCCTCCTCCGCTGGCGTTTCCATGTGCCGAGCTCTCAGGAAGGGCCGGGAGGTGCAGAGCGGGGCCCAGCCCACCCCACCAGTCCCCAGCCCAGAGCTCGCGGCAAGGTTCTGCAAACACCAGCACAACCTTGCCCGCTAATCTCCCTCGGTGCACTAAACCAACACAGACTGTCTGTCTCCAGGGAAGGCTGTCACAGGATACAGGGCAGAAATCCATCATTTGCAATGCACGGAAATATAACGTACATGGAACGCCGTTTCCCAACCTTTGCTGGGAAAACAAAGACGCAGAAGAACAGGAGGCCAAACTCTGTTGCCTTCCAGCTACCATGTTCAGCAATCACACCATCAACAACACAAGAAAACCCAATTCTGGCTGTATGTAGCAATAGTGCCCAAGCAGAACACTCCACCAGGAGCCTCTTGGGTCTGCGTTTCTGTAGAGCTGCTCATTTGTCACTGTGATACTCAAGGGAACCTACTGAAGCAAAACTGTAGGACGTGACAGCCCCATGCTCCATCACCTTCCACACAGCTGATGTGTCCCTGAAAGAAAGGGGTGTGCAAAGCTAGAAAGCACCAAAAATTAAAATTATGGAGGTGACAGAGGGATAGGGAAGACTTTTTTTGCAGAAGCAGGAGAACTGCATCAACAAGAGAAACATCTTCTGCTGATTATAACCAAAAAAAGAATAGGAGGATGTGTGATGAATAGTTCTACTGATATCGACTGGGTTTCTATATTCCTGAACACACAAGCACTTCATAAATACACCGAAATATCCTGTCGGCGCCATGGGGAGTGCGCCAGCTCCCTAGGAGCATGGACATCTGGCGGGGGGGTTTTCCATGGCTGCAATTGCTGGTGGGAAGAAGGCTGCACCACAAACCGAAAAAATCCTTTAGGGTTTTTTTTTTTTTTTTTTAATTTCAATTTTCCTCTCTCAGCTCCCTGGTATTTTAGGATGGTTTTGTTTTGCTCCTCTTCCCCTCTCCCCATCTCCTTCAGCCCACGCAGCAGCAACACACAGGGCTTGGGGATGCACATGGAAGCCCATAGTGGGATCCAAGAGGATATGTCCTCATCCCAGAAGTGGGGACACCCCTCCTCAAGCCTATCTTTTCCCATAGTCACAGCTCTGCTCCAAACTCTTCCAATTTTAAGGCTGGAAAAACTTACAGCAAACAGCTTGTTCATCCTCCTCAGGCAAATTATTTGTTTTGTGTAGGGTTTCTTTTTGCATTTAGTGTAGTGTCTGCATAACTCTTGCAAAGGCAGAACGGAAGGCGCTTGTAAATCCATCGGAAAAAAATAAATCCTCATCAAGAGGCTATTAAAATTCATTCAGGCTTGTTCCTCTCTAATGTTATTTCAATTAACGTATGGAAACTGAGTTGTTCCTGCCTATGTTCTGCATTAACATTTTATCCTTTCAAACATTTTTCTCAGTGGAAGTTGTATACCGCTTTTTTTTTTTTTTTTTCCTTTTTCTAGACAGAGAACCCCCCACAAGATGTATTTTCAATCCCCATGCCTATATTTTCAATTGGAGATTGCTGCCAAAATTCACATTTTTTCCACGGATCCTTGCACATCCTCACACTCCGGGCAGACCGCGCTCCAAGGTGACCACACGGAGGGACAGGACATGTATTTGATAAGGCTGCTTTTAATAAGGGAAAGCCTGGCAGTGGGTGGCATGGGTCAAGTTGCTACAAGGTGGATAGGAACCAGGCAATGTTGAGAGAAATGGGGGAAATCACCCTGAGATGGACTCCAAAACCTGGAATCTCCTCATACCAAACTCTCAAGAGATGCGCTGCTCTCCAAGAGAATTGATGAAAGAGCAAAAAAAAATGAAACAAAATAAAACAATGCCTGTCCAAATAGCCCACATGTCTCTGAAATGAGACATTTATATTAGTGCAATAGACACTTTTTCCAGTGGGATCTGAACTCTGGATCCAACTCTGATTCTTCCAGCATTCTTCCAGCGCTCCCACTAACCCCCCGGCACTGCTACGTTTTCCCTGTGGGCCCTGCTGAATTTTAGCTCCACCTCAAAGGGGTCACTCCATAAAAGTCCATGGAAATATCTGGTCCTCCAAAGCCCTGAGGCACCCTGCCATGGATGGGAATGGGAGGGACACACTGTCTGTGGTCACCCCATTGCTCCCTTGTGAGCTCAGGCCATGCTCCTATGACTCCTATAACTCATTGGGTTTCTTCCCCAGGACAGCACCCTCAAAACACCCACAGGAAGGGCTGAAGAGCTCACGCTGGCACAAGGCTGGGAGCAGAGCAGGACAAGAGCACGGCGGTGGTGGATCTTCAGCCATCACGAAGTCACATCACACCTCAGAAGCATTTCCTGCAGCCTGGCATGGGAAAGGTGGTCCCAGTGGGCTGCTGGCAACTGGGTCCGAGAGGACCCAAATCAAGTGCTAGGCCTTTGCCAACACCATGTGAGGCGAGTGCTCCACGTGACACCACTTGCCCTATCCACCAGGCACAGGTGCATGGCCACAATTAGAAGTGACCAGCCATACGAGTGACCAACCGTACACATTACCAGCCACACGAGTGACTGGCCATACGTAGCAGCACCTTCTAATCCAACTCAGCCCATCTGAAAACCCCAGGACATTTGATCACCACATTCTTATCTTCACCCAAACTCACAAGCACCTCACTGGCATGTGAAGCATCACACAGTAAGCTTCAGACAGCATTCCTCCCACCCAGAGATCTCACAAATATTCCTTTCGCTCAGAAACTGGACCACAAATCACAGCACGGTGGTAGATCTTCAACTTGGCACTCAGCTTGTCCCAAGAACACGTTTCACCACAGCTTTGCCCTGAACCTTCAAGAACAACACATGGAGCCCATATCTTCAGCAGATCTTTCCTCCCTAGCAGCTCCCAGTCTTTGAGGGGCTACACGGAGGGTCCTCACAGCCCCAGGAGTGAGGGCAGCCCTCCATAACCCCGGCATCGTTCTCCCCGAGTGGAGCCAGGCTCCGTAAACACGCTCCTCCCTGCAGCATCCGCAGGGACCAGCCGGGAATGCAACTTGTGTGGAAAACAGTAAATTATGGTAATTCATTTCCTCTGCTCCAGCAGCTGTAAGAAGCCCAGGAAAAGGAGGAGGGTAAAAAGAGCAAACAAGAGCCAATGGGAAGAAGGTGACTAAAGATCTCCACCAAAAAGCTCCTGCAGAAAAGGGGCATCCCTGGGGCTTCGCTCCCCATAGGATGCACACGCTTTGGTGACCGAAGCCCGTGCAAAGAGTCAGAGCTTACTTGTAATTTGCTAACGGGGAAATAATTTTGCTAAGCAAACTACCATGCTTGGACTCAACCCTCCGATTAGCACAGCTGGAAGAGAGGGCAGCAAACTGCTGTGGGAATTAACTCGCCTGACCCCTGGACTATAGTGGCACTCAAATACTCGGCACGTCAGATGAAGCTGAAAAACTCCTGGAAGGCCACACTGAAAGAATTTACTGGGTTTATTGGATTTGCTGGGATAAAAGAAAAATAAGCCTCAAACTCCACTTAGCTGGTCTGTGGTCTTCAGAGAAACAAGTTTTCTCTCCTGACATTATCTAGAAGGGCGTATACGAAGCATTGGGTTAGGCTTTTCTTCTTCTTTTTTTTTTTTTTTTTTTCCTTCCCTCCTTTTTTTTCTCTCCCAGGAAACTCTCAATAAGTAGTAATAAGTACTATAAATATACGGGACTAATTCTGAATTCTGCAACTACTTTTGAGTAGTGCCTTACTGTTTTCTTCACATTATGATAAAATGAGGAACAGGGAAACAGGTTCCCACCTCTGTACAGGGATCCCAAGGCAAATTTTACCAAATGCTAAGCAGGAGTGCTCTGAAGTTCCTGTGCATTTCCAGAGCCAGGAATAATCCTGCACGTCCCATTCACCAACTGCTGCTTGCAGTCCCCCAAGTCCTTGGATCTACCCTGGCCTTGAGGAAGCCAGAATTGGAACAAAACATTTGGCATTAGTGACGGGAGCAGGATCTTGCTCTGCTCTAGATGAATCCCTGCTCTGTTATGTTTTTTTCAGCCACGGAGCAAAGTGCCCCAATTTGCATCCACCCCTTTCTGGTATCTCTTTGTGTCAAGGGAGCAACAGATATACACACTGAGAAAAGTGGCAAACATTTCCAGGTAAGAAATCCAGCATTGAGAAATGGCCTTTTCCCAAGCCTTGCACGTGCAGGTGTCTCCCTATTGTTTATGATGCCTTGTCGATCAAAACCGACAAGGAAAAGCAAACACCTGTCTTGGCCCTGATTAAGCTGAAAGCTCCTCTCTAATTAGGCCCTAACGAAATCAACCCCGAGCAACACCGCATTTCTGATTGGCTGTGAATACCAGGAGGAGCAGAGATACTCATCAGCTCTGAGCCATTAATCTGGTTTCGTATTAACTGTTGCGAATGGTGACGAAACTTCCCCTGAGCTGGAAGCCACATGATCCTGAAGGGCAACCTGCTCTCCCGAGGCCCCCGGTTCTGCCCTGTGATTCATAGGTTTAATCTTGTTCACAGCCCACTGAGGCTCAAGGGAGTATCACCTTCAGAGCTGACAGCGACATTTGAGTGTTAAAAGATATAAAGACTTATCAGAACATATTCCGCAATCTCTAGACCTTGGTGGTTTGCAGATCATGTGCTGACTCTTCAGCACCTGCAAAGGATGCTAACTCTCCGCCCAGTTCCCAGATTTAAATTGCCCTAAAAGACATTATATACTTCCTAATATTACACATTATGCTAAGCAGAGACTGTGACTGCTGCCAAGTTGTTGTGTGAATCTAGAGAAGAATGGGAAAGACTTTGATGCATCTAGAGACAGAGGGAGAGGGCTCATAACATGCTCTGTACTAGGCTGCCTAACCTACGAAGGAGTCAAGAGTCACCAGTTTTATGACAGCTGGTCCATGCCAGACAAGCATTCTTCCCTTCTGCAGGGAGACTACAGATTATAGAGGTATCCCACAAGGCCCAGAAGTTTACGTAGTTATTCATTAACCTTCCCCATCCTTGACATGCAGCTCTTGTCCAAGATTTGTTGTTGCTTAACCAGTGTTAACAGGCTGGTCTAGGTGGGAACAACTGACCAAAATAGCTTCCTTGGTTACTACAATTTGCACAAACTTGTAGGTCTTCAAAGGCCTTCACTCAAGAAGCTGGGTTCAAGCAGGGGTGCATTAATCAATGCAGCCCAAGGTGTCTCCCAAACCTTGGCTAGTGCTTACATGTCCTTTCAGGAGCTCCTAAGCTGTGAGAATACAAATTAATTCGCACAACAGGCCATTTCTTTTTAATTCTTCATTTCTGCATCTCTCTGCTGTCCCTGTACTTTTACTGAACATGCACAAATACCAACAGCTCCAAAAATACCCACCAAAGGCAACGGAGCCCAAGTGGCATCTAGTTGGTGACACTTCTTACTTCCCTGTCGCTTGCCAGGATACCCAGGATTCTATAAATCTTCCATGGAATAAATTTTAAAAAGCACAAGGAGGAATGACTTTGCTTCCCATTCATCTTGAAACCACTGTGGCTGGTGTACCAGGGAGGCCAGGAATCAAGGTGCCCTGAGAACCTTTGTGCCCTTCTGTGCCTTTTTAACCTTTGCTGAGAAGCCTCTGTTCCCGATTTACATTTTTTTTTTCTCTCTTAATTTTCTCTTAAATTTCTCAAAATTAAGTTTGAGCACTTTATGGCAGAAGCAGCCAGGAGTTATTGGCTGCAGTTCTTCCTGAAAATCAGAGTGGTTACGATGAAACAGAAACGCCAGGTTGCCCGCAGCATGGCTGCATGCTGAGTTTCTGCTGCCATACCATGGGGAAACTGTGTAAGCAGGGCGTGCAACCAGTCTCCATGCACACCACTCAGAAAAGGGAGGGAAAAACACAGAAATTTTGGTTTTCCTGTTTCTGCAAACAGAAAAATTGCCGTACCCAGACAGCATGCTCGGAGCTGCATGGAGGTCAATATTACACCTGCTCTGTAAATCTCTTCCTTACGGGATGGGTCCAAAGCCCTGGAGTGGGAGTTGCTGTGCCAGCGCTCCCAGGCTCTGAATCAGGTCCGGACACGTTAAAACCAGCACGGGCTGTACCTGCTTATCAAACGTGACATCAGGGTGACAGGATCAGATCAGCCTAGCTTCCCTCTACACATTTTTGCTTTTGTACTGTGTCTCCACTAGCATCAATAGGCTGACAATGGCTGGAGGTCTTTGCAACTTCCACATTGACCCTGGGCTTTAGGCTTTACAAAAATAAATAAAAATCCCTTAAATGACCAAAAACATCCCACCTTTGTGCAAAAGACTGAGACACATCAACACAGCTAAACGTGTAAAGGAAGCCCATTAGTTACGGAAAACATTGAGCAAATTAAAAATATTCCTAATAGGATCAAATGCATTTTGGCTTGAGCAGCCCCCCAGCAAACACAGGAAGAGGCCAGATGAAAGAGACATTCTTTGGAACCAGAGAAAACGGGCAGGTTAATGGAAGAAAGGATCATTTGCATTGACTACTGTAATATCGGGACACGCAGGAACAGTAGGGAGAACATTTGCTACTGAACAAATAAAGCCACCACCGAGGTGTATTTGTTTTTAATTCAGTCTAGGCAAAAAGGGACCTCTACATTATTGTTTTTCTCCATTCAGTGGAAATTTTTCTCTCTGGTCCTGCAGCAAATACAAAACATGTGGCCAGATATAGATCATCTCTACCTCCTTCGCCCTATATCCTACCAAGTGTTTTATCCTCCGATGTACCTGTGTTGATCCAGGTCCACCTCACCGTGAGACACTGCTTGAAAAGGGACTATCAGCTGACAGTGAGGGCACTGGAACAGATCAGTGTGACCTGCCAGATGACAAACGCCTAATTAGTTCATAATAAATTAGCAGCAACGGTCTCCCATTTTGAGAAGTGGTCCCTTGAGTCGCTCGTTGTTTAGCAAAGGTCAGTTAACAAATGGTTCTTGCTCCTCTTGTATTAAAAGAAAAAATAATCTCATGGCGTATCAAAATTTCTAATTTGGATAAGAGTCTGACTTCGGAGTTTAGCTGTGTGCAAGTTCATTATAAAAAAAAGACGTCTTAATTTGCTGCTTGCATCTTTTGACGAAGGTCAGAGAAGCATACGCACTTTAAAAAATAAAGTTATTTTACTTGAAAGTTATTTTACTTTAAAAAACTTCAGGGAAAATCTAAATGTATTTGAGAAATGTGCTGAATTTTGTAATATTTCTAGTGAAAAAGGGGAAAAATATCAGCTGTAATTTTCCAGTGTGACACACACTGTATGTCTGAACTCAGCTGCAACTTAAGAGATCGACGGCTTCAGACGAGGAGAGCAACCGAGGTTTTAAAATAAAATTCAAATTAAAAAAACAAGGATTCTTTTTTATATTGACTCTAGATTCAAACGGTGCTGCCAATTTTTTCAGGAATAAGTTCACTAACAGCAAGATCCAAAAAATGCACCAAATTTAACCAGACAATCTCCAGTGACTTCCATGAAATGGGAGTCAAACAGTATTTCTGCATATATTTCTCTTCCACAAGTGATAAATTACTTAATCATTATATCTGGTAACAATCATCGAACAGGAATACAGGAGTATTTAAACAGAAGTCAACAACTGTCTCTTTTTTATTCTCACTATTTATCTTTTCCCGACTAACTACTGTTCGCTCTCATAAGCTACAGAACGCATCCCTTTTTCTCCAATGTTTAAAACCAAAAAAAAAAAAAAAAAAAAAAAAAAGGCAAACAAAATGCATTAATTCTGTCCGAAATGCTTGAATTTCATAGCTGATAGTAACAGGGAACCACAACCTCATCGGCGAGCGGTCGCCGACCCGACTTTTCCGTGGCGCGCCGGAAAGCGGCACGGCAGAGCCACGCGCACCCACGGCGAAATCACCATCCAAATTAAGTCATTTCCAGGAGCACAATATCAGTTTCCTACGGGGAAGAGGAGGGTTGCCGCCGCTCTTACCAAAAACTTCCAAACATACCGTAGGAAATCTCAGCTGAGCACCGGGAGCAGCCAAGCGCCGTCCCTACGGGACCATATAGGGTAGCCAATGCGAATACGATGGCAACTTGACAGATTGGGAATAACTATCGCTGCGGGGATAACCTAAGAGGGAAAATATCAGATTCTCTTCCCTGTATCCGACCGGAGGTGTGGAGCCGTGGCAGCTACATCGCGACGGGATGTGGTCACTAGAGGCTGGTGACCCAAGGCGGCCTTCGTCCCTGCAAGGGGATGTTTGTCACCCACTATGGGGCTGCGCGGAGGGAAGGACAGAAGGGACACAGGACAGGGACTCTAGCACCCGTGTTGGCCCCGCTGTGGGGTTGGCAAGACCCAGGGCAGCTAGTTAAAGGTCTGAAGCTGCTACCTTAAGCCTTGGCTCTTGGCCAAGGGGCAAAACAGCTCTCGGAGATCCGCAACACACTGATTTTGTGCTGGGATTTTGTAGGCGCAGAAGTTTCTGCGCTGGTGTTCATCCTCCAAGGGAAGGACGACTCTTGGATGATGCAGAATAGCTACTAACGCCTTAGTTTTTGTAGAGGACCCACTAGGACTTGCTGAGCCTGGAATAAGATGGGTCACGGGGCAAGTTCTTCCAGACCCCACTACGATTCCAGGGGCAGACAAGCTCCTAGCCAAAGCCTTTTAAGCTTCAACCCCCAAATCCTAAATTCAAGCCAGAGCTACCTGCTCCTCCAGCCTTCTGTGCCAAGCCTTCTAAAGGCAGATCTGCTCTTCACTTTTCATGGCTACATAAAATGTCAGGCCACTTTCTTAAGGGCTTCTCTTGGTTTCCTAGGCTATTGCTGTTCTTGCAGCACTTTGTGTATCCCCAATGTGACACATCGGGTCACAAGAGTGCACCAAGGACAGAGGCATCAAGCACAGCTTGAACCTTGCAAAAAATCTCCCCTTTCAATGGGGCAAAAAAAATATGCAGCATTAGCCCCATGCACCAGTGCATCAGTTGGACTGAACGTGAAGAACCGCATTCTCAACCCGGCACTCCTTTGTGCAGGATTTATGTTGGAAAATGCCTATTTCCCTCCTGGCCCCTTGGACCGGGTGGCACTGGAACGCTCGGGGCCACCCACAAATTGCAAAAGGGGCACAAAATATTAAACAACATTCGGCCAAAGCCAAGCGCCTTCTCCCCGCGCCGCAAAGCCCCACGACCGCAGGCTGCAGCTCCGGCTGTGAAACAGGTAACGTCTGCACCTCAGCAGCAGCGTGAACCACCGCATGAGGCATGGGGAAAAAATCCACAGGCATGTTAACAGCTGGGCACATCTTTAAGAGAATCTAAAATTACCCAAATGTACATTTCCCGGAATTGGGGGCACCTCTCTGCAGTGCGGAGCGCGGCGGCATCGTGATGGGCAGCGTCGTCTCCCCGCTGCTCCCTCAAAAGTTGGATCTTTCACCACATGGGCAAACAAGAAGAAAAGGGAACTTTTGGGGGAGATTGGCCCTGCGCTCTCTTATTTCCATGCAACTCTATTTCTGTGCCATTTTAAAGAAGCAGGGGCATCTCCCCAGCCATTTGCAGCTCTGATTTCCCCGGCTCTGAAGAGTTCAATCAGCTCAAACTCTTTGTCAACCCCGACAAAGTTATATATATTTAAAAAGAAACTTTTTTCATGGGGAAATCTATGATGTTCTGAAATCACCACTGCTAACTTTCTGTTTCCTTTCTGTACACTTGCAGTCCATGGTCAACCACTCTGTGTTTTCCGGGGGCAATAAAAGCAGGCGAGCACGACAAGTGCAAACAGCACTTAGGCACGCAAAGCACCAAATCCTCTCCCCGCGACGCGGCAGACAAAACTTTTTGTCTTCTCCTGCCCACCTTTTGGGCTTTTGGGGAGCTCCACCAACTCCCAGGTCTGCTGGAATAATGCAGCTCCATGAGGTCATCCGAATCCACGCAGTGCTGCCCGTCGCCCGTAGCTCAAAACTGAGTCCCCATTGTAAACCCTGCCTGGAATCCAGCCCTTCAGACCTTCAAGGCTATATATACTGTTTTCTTTTTCATTCAGCTTCCAGCAGAATCATTTTATAGTGCTTCTGCCTCCATAAAATATTTGCGCGGAAGCCAAGAAAAAATTTTAAAAAAGCAGCGCTCTGACCCAATGTGGGCTCTCAGCATCACGCTTCCCCCTCCTTGCCTGCAATCACCCCCCACACTCAAGTAAATGTTTAAATCTTTTAATTGGGAGCTACAGGGCCCTAGCCTGCACAGGAGCCTTTAAAGGTCTTTCATCAATTCCCACAGTTTTCCTGCATCCCATGTTCCCGCAACAACACAGTCTTCTCCTTCATGGCCACTCAGACCCACTTTCCTGTTCAGTGACAGCACTGGCCAAGGTATGTCCCAGTCTTGTGGCTCGGACCCCATCACTTTAGGTTAAATCACCTTCCTGCAAAGAAAGCTCTTTTTTCCCCAACCATCTCTGCTGCGTCTCTGCAACAACGCATTGCAATGTGGAACCTGTTTATGGAAATCCGATCAATGGCGAGAGACCCAGCAGGAAAACACAGGCTGGCTGTTGGGAACTGTCATTTGTCTGTCACTGAGGACACTAATGGACGCGTCTGTTCAGTTTGCTGGTGGGAACGGGCCGGAGGAACACCCCGTTTCTTTAAAAACCACCCGGGCATTTTCACACCCACGCGCATGCCGGGGTCCTGGGAGTTCACCTGCGCTGGAGAAACCTCAGCGAGCCAAGCGCGACCGAGCTCCAGCCGCAGCGACGACCGCGCCGTGCAGGTAAGGAGGCGCGCGCTCCGTGCCCAGAAAGCAACCCGCCGTGCAAGAGCCCATGCCCACTGCAGGGCCCTCGTGGGGTCCCTCCCGACACGGGCTCGGCGGGTGCCGAAGGGCGCGATCCGCGCGGCGAGGCTGCTCTCTTACCTCTCGCCGAGGCGGAAAACGCAATTATCCCTGCGAGAAGCAGCGCGAGCTGCAATTCCATTTTGAAAAGCAGAGCCCTGCGTGTTGCACGGGCTACCGTCCTTCCAGACCTGCGGGGAGGAGAAAGGAGAGCGGAGTGATTACCAAAGCAAACAAAACAACGCCGAACTTTGCACACTTCGCAAGTCAGCGGCGGAGGCGCGGGATGAGAAACGGCGAAGGGAGCAGCTCCACTTTCGCAGTTCGCTCCTTGGCGAAACTTCGCCCTCCAGCGCGATGTAAAGCAGGAACCGAGCGCGCTTAAAGCGGGCGCCCAATTCCGCGCTGTCCGGGCCGGCACCGGGCAAACAAACCGGCGGCGAGTGGCCGCCAAACGGCGCAGGAGGAGGAGGAGGAGGAGGAGGAGGAGGAGGAAGGCACGGGCAGCCCGCGGAGCTCTCCCCGCTCGCCCTCCGCATCCCGCGGGGCCGCGCACTCACCTCGGCCGCCGCTCTCTAGCAGCGCGCGCCCATCACCGCCGCTCGCCGCCTCCCGCCGTGCGCGGAGCGAGCCCCGCGGCCGCGGCGCCCGGCGCGGCGCCTCTGCCGCATCCCCCGCGGGCGACTCGCCGCCGAGGAGCCACGGGCGGCGGGCGGAAAGGGG
>NW_020454538.1:1166595-1206358 GCF_003342845.1 Nothoprocta perdicaria | reverse complement strand
CCCGGCGCTAAAGCGACTTTCCCCGCAGCGCTTTGTGGCCGTTGGGGCCGAGCCGCCGAGCAGGCGCCGCCCCGCTCCAAACTTCGCACCAATGGGCCGGGCCGGCCCGGGCCGCGCCGCCGCTTAACCCTTTGCGCCCCCGCGGAGCGTCCCGCAGCGCCGGCCCCGCGGCGGGCAGGGCGCCCGCGCCCACCGGGCGCTCTTTACCCGCCAGCGCGGCCGCTGCAGCCCTGCCTGTCCCCGCTCCAGCTCTCAGAGCCCCCGGGTGGAAATCGAGCCGAGGAGACTAAACACATGCCAAAAAAATTTAAAAAAAAAAATTTAAAAAAATTAAAAAAATTAAAAACCACTGCCCAAATAGCTGCTTTCATGCCCAGGAACATCGCTCCTACTGATGCTATTATTCATACCGTTTATTAGCCCTCTCCAAGGCCCCAAGGTGACCCGTGCCAGAAGAACCCCTCAAGCCAAGCTACAAAGTAGCTGAACGTGCAATTTATCTGTTTAGCCCCGGTTACGAAATCAGGCCCTCTCTTACTGGCGCTTACTTGTTTTCACTCAGCAGCTCTATCTCAATTCCCCAAACCGGTGTGAAAACATTCAAGACTAAACATACAAGCCCTCCAAGCCAGGAACAAAGTGGCTGGCCGGGCTGTTTTTATGCTTTACATATTTCTATCATCATTTTCAGTATTAAACTTCATTTATCTGAGACATCCCAGATGGACTGCTCTTCTTAACAGGCAATAACTTCAGCCTCATTGACTTCAAAGATGGTGTTGACTGAGTCAAACCTTCAGGACTTCTGCTGCATGGGCACAACTTGCTTTTTCATCCAGGCCATATTCGTGTCACGGACCTGGGCAAAATTGCTCCAATTTACACCAGTATGCAGGACCAACCACAGGTTACCCCTCTCAGGATCATATATAAAACATGTCTTTGTAACCCTTGCCTAGCTGCTTCACTATGAAGAAGGCAAACTCCTTGTTCCCAAGACATAATCATTTAATATCTGGCCTGAAAATCATGTCTATTAACATCACACTCTGTTCTCATGCCAAACTCCACTGCAGTCAAAAGTAGCTTCCATTTTGACTGGAAAATGGGAGAGAAACAAAGTTACGGGGGCCACCAATATGTCCCAGGAAGACTTCCCAAAAGGTAGCCAGACCCCATACAAAAGTTCTTGCTAACTCATCTCAGCTTTCTGGGTTGGGCCCTCAGGATACAGACCAAGGACTAATTCCTGGCTCTTCCATGGCCTTCTTGCCTACAGAGATGGCTCCACTGAGATGAGCTGCCTAGGCATAAATCAGCTCCCATTTGGAGGTTAGGACCCTCTTCTGACCCATGCTGTGTCCACATGCAGGCACCACGCCCATCACCCTCTCAGATCTGACATAGCAGAAAAAAAAATCCAGGAATGGATCCCATCTTTCTACACTCACTTACTACTGAAAAATCACGCACGTCCCTGAGGATTTTGTGGGCTCCCAGTAGCTCCTGAGCTATGATCATCTCTCCTCACAAAACACCCATGAAGCAGCAAAATATGGACATCTCCTGCATCACTCAGGATAGTGGGAAGGCCTCAGAGAAGGAGGTGGCACATAGGACTTTCAAGATCATGCAGGTGCCTAAATGCCTGCAGAGGCCTGCTAGGTCTGTTTAGTCACCCAGAAGCTTTCTGGGAATCTGACTCCAAGTGATGCTGCACCAGGATGATGCAGGGGATCAGGTATGAAATCCACAACTTCTGCACTCCAGGAATATCCAGATAATATATCCAGACAATAACCCCTACCGAGTCCAAAGCATCTGCACAATTATTGATTTTGTTCAGGAATTCAAGAGTCTCTGAAAAATAGTGAGAAACTAGCTGAGGACTTCATCCATCTCACTCACAATATCGCAGTGAAAATATAAATGCAGACTGTTGATACAACAAAATAATTAATATTCTTGAAACAGCTCTTAGTTTATCAGACACAAAATCACATGCTATTTTCCTGACACTTTTACCTAAATAAGGAAACATGCGGCGCTATGTTATTCTGGGCTGGCTGTGATTTGCAGGATGATTGAGGAGTCTGAAACTCAACTGCTCCAGTTCACTCCTGCACTCCACAGTCTAGAGAAAAGTCTGCGGGAAAGGCACTTTCCCCAGCTAACACACAGATACGGATGCTAAGCAATGCAGCACGGCTCTGCAGGGCTTTCAGAACAGATTAACAGGCAATTTGGAACCCAGTTGTCCCTGTTTTCAGGCTGTGGATTTCCAGATTTCGTCTAGCTGTGATGGTCTAGTGAATGTGCATCCCCATAACAACGTTCCTTATAGCTCTGAAACACATATAATTTTTTTTTTTTTTATTTTGCAATCTGCTAAACTCTTTTCACCCAGGAGCTGCTCGCCTCTATCCATGGAGCCAGAACTCCATTTTATCTGCTTTTCTCACCTCTCTCTTGGATGTTTCTCCTCTCTTTCCCTCTCCCATGCTCATGCTAGCATTGCAGATCATTGGGAGATGCCCCCTCTGCAATGTGGTTTCTACTCGGTATCAGCAACATGGAACTTCTTAAGCTGCAGGAGATGCATCCATACAGCAGGCCTAAATAAGGGTTTCCCTGGGAGATTGGGACATCAGCACTCCCATCATGTCCCACTTGGCCATGGGCCTCAGGGACATGCCACAGGAGTGAAGGGTGTGTGGGAAGGGCTTCCTCCATCCACCACTCATCTATGCAGCCTCCTCAGGCTCCTGGTAAGACCAGTGCACAGCACTGGGTCAAGGTACCACTTCATCCAGGCACTGGAAAGACACATAGCAGCAGATCCTGGGGGTCATCCCAAAATGCGCGGCCTTCCACACAGCAGCTCTTGCTGGAGAAGCAGTAGTACAGCCAGTGCCTTGCTCAGCTCCAGGCTCATGTACACAAGAAGGGGTTTTCCCAGAGTCAGTCCTAATCTCTTTGCTTCTATACTGAATCTAAACCAGTGTTTTTCAGAGGAAGTAACTTTTGAGAGCTAAGACACCATCTCCCTTCTCTGTGACTAATTTATATCTAGCTCTAGCTTAGCTGGCACTCAGAGGTATGAGTAGGTCAAGAATGAAATGGTTCTGAAATCTATGGGTTTTCTTTCTTTCTTCTTCTTTTTCACATACACACTCTTATTCCTCCAGATTTTGCTTTATGAGCTGTGTTGCAAAGAAATGCAACAGTCCATCACATGCATAAGATTAGCTTTTATCCATGAAGTATGAGCACCATTGTTAGGGTGGAGGGGAAAAGGGGCCCAAACAGCAGCACAAGCTCATGACCACAAATGTCCTGTCCCAGCATGGATCACGCTTCAGCCTCAACGAGTCTGAAGTCAGTGACTGCGTAGCCTTTGAAACGAGACTCCCAGGTCAAATCCTGCAAACTTGACTCCCTGGAAGCATCCCCAAATGGAAAAGATGGGCTGGTTCATTCACGTGGCTCTTCAGGCTCCTGGCTGGATTGTCCTGCCAACAAACCTCTGATCCTGTGAGATGCTTGGAGGAGGAGTACAAGAGAACGGGCTACCCCCTTCTGAACCATTTCCTTTGCATCTGGGTTTTCAGGGGGTTTGCCGGAGTAGGGATCTGCTTCATCCCTTTAGTATGGATGTTGCTGCAGACTCCAGGTAGGATTACAATGTCTAGGAAAATTTGAACAGAACAGAGTCAAATTCTGAAAGGGAAGGATTGCTCTAGAGCGTTTTGAAGTTGGAGTGAAATAGGAGGTGTCTATCTAGAGCTGTCCTCATGGAAGAGCTTACACCACTCAGGCCCTTCAGAGGCCTTCAAAGGGAATTACTTTGTGACTCTGATGCTAGGAAAAATCCCAGCAAACTCAAACACTACCATGCATGCACAACTCTCCTTCCTTGCAAACAACGCGCAACAAGGACATGCTCAGCAAAGAGCTTAGATCAAGCAATACAGACAGAGGAACACAGGAGGCTTTTGAGCAGACAAGTCCAAAATTCAAAACCTCTACTTTTTCCTTGGCTTGCATCAGTTGATCTAACAAAAGATACTTCCCTTCCCTACAAGCTTTGCTTCCCTTGTGCTCCTTGTGCCACCACCACTGCCAGAGCAAGGGCAAACCACATCTGACAGGCTCAGCACACCACTTCCACGCTCCCAGAAGGTGGGCTCATATATTAGGATGAAGAATATGGTCCAGAAAGCTTACAGCGGATCAGGTTGCTTTTTTTTTTTTTTTTTTCCAGAAGAGCTCTATTTCTTCTACTTTCTTTAAATGGACCTCATCCTTCTTTCCTACATCCCTTGGCACCACCCTACATAACTCGCTTGCCCGACACATTTTTTCCACCTTCGGATGTCCGCAGGCAGTTTCCGTGGTCAGCACTTGGTCAAACTGCAAGCAGTTAAACTTTCCAAGCGTTCTCCGTAAACATAACTTTCCTGGGGCCCCTGATCCTTCATATCACTCAACACTGATTTCTTGGAGCTGGGCTAACACTGATGTACAGAGGATTTGATTTTGCTTTCCTTTTGCATCTGGCTAATACAGGAGTAATCCCACTGGAGCCATTGGAATTGTTGCAAGCGAGAAGGAAAAGAAAAATCCACCATTGAGCCAATGGGGTCATCCATCGAAGCTGAGGCTCAGCACAGGCACCCCAAATCCAGGATCTCAGGAACCTCTATCACTGCTCACCTCTTCTTGCAGACTCCTTCCACGCAAGGAGGTTCATCCATGCTCAGCTCTGCTGCATTTGGCTCTTCCAGACAACACATGCATGAAAGGAGAGATGGGAAAAACAACTACCAAGCAAAGAAAGCCTGAGATGAGCATGCAGGGTGGAAAACAGAAAGGGCAAGCATTAATTCCTGCTCGGACGCGAGGAATGCTAAGGGAAACTCTTTGGGGATTTATGTTCAAGAAAATAAGACGGCTTCCCAAACTATTTCCTTTCAAATCTCTCAGTGTTTTCCATAAATTCCATGTGTATGTGTGGCGTGCACTGATAACATACAAACCGGCGCGCGTAAACTGTTCTGAAGTGTTTGTACAATTTCATCCAAAAATGTGACTCTGTGTTTGGGTTTCAGCTGTCAGCAGGAGATCAGGCAGGAGCCACACGCATCGTGTCCAGGCCACTGGCTCCAGTTCGGGCACAAATGGCCCCTTCCCACCTTGGTCTCCGTAAGGAAGAGAAACTACAGCTTCTCCCAAGGAATAATGTGCAGCAAAGGAGGCTGTAAACAACAAGGTAGCCTCCAACCTTGGTTCCAGAGGCTCCAACCCATGCAAACCCACTGGAATCAATCAAGCAATTTCAGGTCCAAGTAACCAGGATTCCAAATCTACTGATTTCCAGGTCAGGCACTCTTATTTTTTGCAACTCTTTGCAAAAAAAACAACCAACCCAAAGCCCACAGTAGGGAGGGCAAACGCACTTCAATCAGTGTTGTTTGAAACGTCTTTCATTTAAGAACATTCTTGCTGAAGCCGAACATTAGTTCCACTGTATCAGGAATATAATGCAGCTGCCTTTTCTGGATGGGAAGCCCACCAAAAATATGTTAACTATATAGTCAACAGCTACGCCTTGTTTACTCTTACGCACAAAACCATACGGGAGCAATCCTTTGAGGGGTATATATATATACAGACATGCACATATATATGTAAATACATACGTGGCAATGATAGGAAAGGCTGGGAAGGGGCAGAGGAAAGGGCTTAGAGGACCTTTCGCTCCGTGTCCCAGGCAGGCCGGCAGCACGGAGCTGCAGCCGGGACAGGGAGCAGCGGGAAGCGGCTGTGCGCGGATCGGGGCAGCCCGTCGCGCTGCTGCGGGACGGAGCACCCCAGGTGATCCCTCCATCCCCGCCAGGTTAAACGTGAAGCACGGTACAGGGAGAGCAGAGCCCGCGTCTGGCAGTGCTGCATGGAAATACGCATGGATCTGCCCAGGTTTTCCACCAAACGCAGAGATTAATCTGCTGCTTGCTCAGCCTAGCTGTTAGGAAAGCGCAGCTCCGGCTTTCCCAGGTAACAGGAGCAGAGTGGAGCTGACTCGGGCCTCGTGCAGCACCCTTGGACGGGGCAGCTGGAAGGGAATCGTGGATCCTGCCGGGAAGGGGGCCGAGGGATAAATCATGTATCATGGAAATAAATAGGAGCTTAGCCTCCCCAGGCCAGGGAAAAACTTATCTTCTCGTGTTTCTGCAAAGGGCAGATGTCCATTTGCCTTAAGAAGGCAATTAAGATATAACGTTAAAAACGTGCAACGAGGGTTTTTTTTATTACTATCAGACAAGAGTATGCGCCCTTGCTTAGCTGCCCGTGCCCCAGGCTGAACCTGTTTGGCCTGTGTTATTGTGCTCGCGTAATGCAGTGGAAAAGAGATTGGATTAAACAGGCAGCTCCGGAGGAGTAAAGAAAAGGAACGTGCTTTAAAGAGTAAACAGACAAGTCTGGGGATAATGGAATAACTCCCGACAGCCAGCGCTTAGCCAGAGAGAGAACAGGGCTGGTGCTAGCATCGCAGCCCGGATTTTTGGCTCCGCAAGGAGGAGCCCAGCTAAGCCCGGAGGGAGCCGGGGAGGGCAAGGGGTGTCCACAGAGGTGAGATGGAAACAAGAAAGGAAAGCATGAGAAAAATGTGGCTTTCCAGAGCCAGGGAGGAAGCCCATTTTCTCACTGGTCTCTGCACGTGGAGTCCTTTTCCTAAGAGGACTGTGGAGAGCAGCCGGGTTAGCTCCCGGTAATTCCCTCCTTGACTCCCAACCAAATGTGTTTAGCAGCAGAAAGATGTTTTTTCTCCCTCAGTGCCAGCCCTGCCGTTCAACCTGGCCAGCCGGGTCGAGTCCTCGGCTTCCTTTCATGCTGCTCCAGCAATGTCCGGAGTGAGCCCGAAGGCGGCAGGGGGATTTTCCCAGTACGAGGATCCTACGGAAGCAGCCAGCAGCTCCTGCCTGAGTCAGCAGCAGGATATCCCAGGGCAGGAGAGGCCATTTCTACACTCTCATTTCTACAAATCATCAACATTGCACAGGCTGTACATTGTACTCTCTTAGATGGAGAGTTTGGGTAATACGTAACTTAACACGTCCTGCCCTTTATGCAGGTGTGGGGACTGGGATCCCCCCTAATACAGGGACAGGGATCAGCACTTGGATTGAGAATAGAAATACAAGTACATAAAGACCAGCTATGTGCATTTTTTTCCTGTCATTTTCCTAACCGCTATCCAAATGTCTTCTCCATAAACCATTCACTAACACAGAAAGGATAAGAGCACAAACACATTTTTGGGTCCTGAAGAGACCATTAGCTGAGAGACAGGTTATGGATGCAGCCACCCCTACTTTATCACAGCACTTGAGATGGCTAAACGGAGAGAAGGAATTGAACATTGTAAAGTTATACAGTGCAAAAGAATCCTCCAGGGACTACCACATCCTGCGTCCTAGACAAGGAAATCCAGATCAGACATTGCGGAGAAAAATTAATGCCTTTTATGGCCAGGCAGAATTACGAGGATGATCAACCTGAATAATACATGACACAGGAACCCACCATTCCCAAATAAACGGGGTAAGTGTGAGTCTGTGCTATAATCCAGCACTGAGGTGCAGGGCTCAGGTTATGGACGCTGAAATCGTTTGCAAGCTCGGATCAGTGGGGGATTCCTCACTGAACAGACCAGAAAGCAAAAGGAGAAAACCACAGGTCAGCACTTCCAAATCACTGGCTCCCAGATGCTCTTAGTTTAGGGTGGTATGACTGGAGTTTAGGGTGGTATGACAAAACCCAGTGAATGGAGTAGATGTGTATTAGAGGAAGGCACCGGTCCAAGGGACTGCTCTGCTTTCACCAACTAAGCATTTTACCAGTAAGAGTTTTGGCCTTCCAGTCCTGCAAAGGAACCTGGCCCAGAAGCACACTGCTTATATCTGGGTAACGAAGGGCAAGATTTAGCCCCAGAGACCTCTGGCCATGAAAAATGGCTCATCAAGACAATATGGGTCAAGAAGACATTTACATGGGTATATATATGAACAGGAAATAAGAGAACTTTTTTTTTTTTTTTTTTTTTTTGAGTAGAAAAGCATGGTTACTAACCCTTCCATGCTTGCATCACTGCTTTCACTAAACATAGGTGAACATCACTACTTTCACTAAACATGTTCTACTGAAGTTCCCAGAAGCTACTGTTTGCATATCTCACACAAATGTGCCTAGGCCCGAGTGATTAAAACGTTTGTTGGATCTGCAGAGGCCTTGCAGATCTCTCAAAAGGGACCCAAAACTCAAGGTAGGGTGGAAGCTAGCGTAGTGCCACTGCGATCTTTCTGAGGAGTTCATTCAAAGGCAATGTTGTACGACGTTATGATCTCTGACAGAGTGTTTCTCCAACAGAGCTAGAAATGCATATTCCATTCCTAGGCTAAGTCCTTTGCCATCTGAAAAGGGCTTTTCTCTTGATCTTCCCCACCTGGGGATGAGAATGTGCAAACTGATCTTGTCTCTTTTCATCTGTCTGATGCTGGCACTCAAAGAAACCGATACCTTCCTATATTCAGCTCTTGGCAGGTTGCTTTGCCTCTGTCTTTTTGTTTCTTTCAAGCAAGATAAAACTGTAAATCACATTTAGCACTGCTCTGATCAAGTAGGAAAGCTCCATCACCTAGAGGCCTCTTCACATTTTTATTCTAGACTCTTCACATTTATATTCTGGATTTAATCTGAAGCCCCATTGCAGGTTGCAGGAAGGCCCTGCAATGCTGCCCTGGAGAGCAGTAGAGGAGTCTACTCATCACATTGCCGAATCTCCAACTGGTTTCCTAGCTGTAGTCAGGGGGATCCTGCACATCTAAACTGTGAGCCCTGCACTAGGATAAGTTGGGCAACATAGAATTGCAGCCTTGGCCAAGCAAGGCTGTAATGCCAAGGATGCAAAATTAAACGCCAAGCAGATCCAAAATTATATGCAAACTTGAATGAGTCATACACAAACTTGACGAAAACATCTGTTTTCCCAATCAAAATGTTCTTAAAACAATTTTAGGTGAGCAAAAGAGATCCAGGACAATAACTGCTTAACCTGGGAAAACTCATGGGGAAGATGCAAGGAAATTGAGATGCATGAACCTGCAAGATGAAAAACCAAATATATGCAGTCCCCAGTCTTGTTTTCTGCACAGAGTTAGGGTCACATTTGGATGCCCCAGGAAACCAGTATAGCCAATACCTCTGCTCTTCAGTTCTTAGGCTTATGATTTGTAAACTCGCTCGTAAGCAAGCTGCTTGGTTGCCATATGGATAGTCTGCTCACTCCTGCACCTCAGAGGATTTTACTGTAATTCATAAATAAAGTCTCATAGGCTCCAGCTTCCCTAATCTGTCAATAACTTCATTTTATAGGGAAGCAAGATGCCCTGAGAAGTTTAGTCACGGGGCTCAGATCACCCAGCCAGCTGCAGCTCTGAACCCCTGGTCCTTCCTTCTAAACATTAGTGCCTCAATATGGGCACTTTACACTGCAAAAAAGAGTCATGTAGTGTTGGAGACCAAGTCTACCTGCCGCACACGTGCAGCACATCCAGATCTCACAGTCCTAGAGCCGTGTATCTGCAGGGCTTTCACTGGGGCAAGGATCATCATGAAGGACATTCCCAAGCTTTGGCAGGGAAAATGCATAAGCCAAATGTCAGCCCTTTTTTTCTCGCTGCCAGTTCAAAATGCCAGTCACGTGCAGGCTCCTGATTTATAGCCAGCCAAGCCACCATTCCTGTGAACCATAAGCAAGAACGCCCGTGTGAAGCTCTGGATGCCACCAGCAAGCGCGGGACACGCGGTGTCAAAGTGTCTCCTCACCATGCAGCCCCCGGAGGTGGAGGGCAAGCAGATGACACCCGCACTCCCTAACAAGGGGAGAGCTTACACAGGACAGCAAGCAGACGTGGAGCGCGTGGGTTGGCAGCAAGCTGGGCACAGAGGAGCTGGGACACAGGATTCGGCTCCGAGTCCCAGCCTTTCCGTAGCTATAGCTCAGCTTCTTGGAGGCAGAACTTCTCACAAAGACATTCTGGGAGCAAAAAATCTCCTGTCAAAACCTACTTTCTCTTCTTTTTATATCCGCCTCCCGTTTAGCTGGGAAGTGCCACACAAACTGCACCTTGCCATGCACAGCAACAGTGTCCAAATAATAAACAACAATGATACGGTTTCAGCCAGAAAATAAACCCCACACGTGTCCTCAAGTCTCTCTTTTTCTCTCAAGGAATTCATGCAAACATTGGTTCCATAGACTGTTATAATCCTGTTTACTTATCAGTGCTTGGTGTGAACATGTAATTACAGTTCCACTGTAAGATATTTAGCATGTAATTCAATGGTAAACAGCTACCATGTTATTACAGTCTTCCAAGGTTGGATTTATGCCCCAAAACCTAAAATAGTCCCAATAATTCCTGCTTAGGGGAGGATAATTTAAAACTAATATCATCAAGCACCCCAAAGAGAGCTAATTCCACCAAGAAAAGAGACAGCAGAAGCATTTTTTTTTTTATCTTGAGCTTTCTTTACTGCCACAGTTTTTTTGGACTCATGCCTTCCTAGGTAGGCAAAAGCGTGGTATTTGAGTAAGGAGGAAGCGGAAAATAAAAAGAATATCAGTGATAACCAAAGAAACTCTGGGAGTCAGTTCTAGCCCTGAGGACAAACACCAGACCTCTGGGACACATCTCTTATGGTCACAGCCAGCAGCACACCTTTGACGCCAGAATGAGCTAGAATATGGAGCAGGTTACATATAGCATACATATGCATATAGCAGGTGATAGCACCTGGCCTTGGCTCAGCTGCTCATCCTGGAGCTGTTGTACCTCGAGGAACTGCTGTTGGACTCTTGCCTGTCAGACCCTCATCATTAACAGCATTAACTGGGCCCAGCCTTAAAATAATCCATCCTCAGCACCAAAATGCTTAGCACGCCTACAGGCCCCTTCATACAGGACTCTTGGAGGGCTTTGCAAGTCTTGACTGCTTAAGCCATGCAATGCACCCGAGAATCTTGTCAGAGGCACAAGAGGGGTAACTGCATTTGCTGTACAGATCTGCACACTTGTCTGTGGCTACAGCCGACGCGGCTCTAGCAACAAAACCAAGGAGATGGACCTCTGCTGCATGCCCAATTCCTTATTTTATTATAGGCCCATGTTTTCCATTTGGGAAAAGATCAGACTTTCAGTCTCTGCAAGGGCAGGGTGACACCAGCATTCCTCTGGCCACAACACCCTTACCTGTACAGCGGGCAAATAACCTACAGCCGTGGAGGTGCCTGGTGCTGAGTCACCTCCTTCCAGAGCTGTCTCCATAACCAAGTTGTAAAGATCCCAGCCAATGATTTTGATGTGAATTCAACCACGATGACTTTGCTGCACAGCGCAGAGCCTGCTGCTGGGCTAGGAGTCCCAGGAAGTTTGCAGGAAGGCAGGCGGAGCAGCACCGACGGGTGCAGGTGAACCCTGGCCAGCAATGACAGCTCTGGCTCCCTAATGCATTAGTTCCTGGGCTCCCAGCTGTGTCTGATGGACAGCAAGAGGTTGGTCAGTGTGCAGTGGTCAGTGTGGTCACTAAGCAGGTGGGCTGCTGTCAAACACATGCATCATTTGAACATCGGAGCAATGTCCTAACCAAGGCATGCATGCAGCATAGAGGTGAGAGGAGCATGTACACACTTGGGTATATTTGCAGAGCAATTAGAAGAGCCCAAGAAGAGTCATGCATGACCTGCAACACACTGGCACTCGCCCGGGTGCCTCCACACAGCCCGCAGGGAACAGCCAAGTGCAGCTCTTCTTGGCAACTTTCTCCTCTTTTATTTAGGTGGAGCTCTCCGGAGGTCCGAGGAGTAGGAATAATAGCCAGGTTCATAGCACGGTTGCATTGTGCCATCTTCTGGTTAAAGGCTGTGGACTCCCAGCTCAGGACTGTGCTCAGTTTGCAGAACATGAATTTGAGAATTCAGTTTCAGCAGCTGGGCTGTTAGGGCATAGCAGAAAGAAACCATGGGCAGAAGGCAGAGCCTGCAAGGACCACAGGGACATAGGAACTGCCGTAGAAACTACTGGTCTGCTGAGCCTGCTGCTCGTGCCCTTAGCAGAAATGATACTTCAGCATCTGTCCTCAAGCATTCAAATATTGAGACATTACTATACAGGCAGCTGTGAGCAACCTGAAGGTGATGAGCAAAGCCATGGGAAGCTGAAAAATAAAGCAGACTCATAAGGGTCCATGAAGACAAGATATGTTCATCTCTCTAGTAACGAAGGTCACAAATATCCATAAATATCCATAAATGCATAAGGACACATGCTCAGGACAGCTGCCAATTACTCATCTGGATCATGAATATGGAGAACTGGATGTTCCCAAACCACCCTTTGCTGCAGAAGGTGAATGAAGATATGCAAGAGCAAATGAGTATGTAATCTTGAAAGATCTCCTTGTAGCGAAATAACTGGTCTGAATGTGCAAGCCTAGGCTTGATGCAAAAAAATAACTGATTCTCATATTTTTTCATCAGCACAGCTTATAACCCACATTTTAAAACCCCATGGAAGCAGAGCAATTTCCAGCACTGCCACATCATGCCCGAGTCTGAGCTTGTCCATACCAATGTAGTGCCCTTGATTTCAACAACCACGTTTCTCCACCCACCAGGATCATTTCACAGAGCTGGGTGCACGGGATGATGGTTCAGAAGGAGCTAATTACACACAGATTAGACAGACAGATTAGACGACTAATTCACTAAATACTGGTTAAATAAACACTGCTTCGGGGAAGATTCATGCTGTGGATTGTCATCAGCAGTTCTCCTGCAAGCTGGATGAATTAGGTGCCTAACATTGCCCACTAAAAAGCTGGCATGTAGCGATGTTGCTACAGGAAACAGTATGAAAGGGTGAAATCATCTCCTGTTCCAAGAAAGGGGAAATAGCTGCTGCATTTCAGATACCACAGAATGGGACCTGACAGGCTGCGGGCAAGGGTTGCCCTTGCAGTGAGATCTCATTATTCAGTTGTAATGACTTCTGCATATATGTTTAGTCCCAAAATGCCTTTTTATAGTGCTTTGAAAATTCAAGCAAATCGGGATCATTAGGGAAAGAGCCTGCTCTAATGCACGGGTATCAGCCAGCACCAAGATAGCACTTACTTCCTAGCTTACCTAAAGGGGGAGAAGCGGAGAAGTTTTACATGACGTAGATGACCACTTGACCCCATGCTGCCCACTTTAAAAACTGCATACATTTTATAGCTTAGTGGATATCCTTTTACTCCACTCTGTTGTCAGGAACAGGCATGGAGGGGCACATGTCAATGTTTGGAAGTAATTCAGTAGATCTGAACCCTGACAGATCTGGCAAATGAGGAATCAGAAGATCTGATTCTGCCACCAAGCGTTGCACTGATGCTTGAGGCCTCCATGCATTGTTTGGAGAGCAGTAAAACATTTACCAAGAGGTTACATCAGGATCACCAACAGCAGAAGAAAGATTTTTGGCATAAAGTTGGAGACCCAGTGGGTTGAACCAAAAACAAAGGCACGTAACTATGTAAAGGCAGGGCATAAACTTTGCCTGCATGTGATATGTGATCACTGCTGTTATCTAGTCATCTTCCAAGAATGAATAGTTTCCTCCCTATGTTTGCATCATTGCTCGAGCATGTTAGCAATAAAATATGAAGCGTTTCTTACAAGCACACTAAACACTCATCCTCCCTCTATATCTAACCTTACACCATGTATATTTACATCATTTCTATGCTTACATCTCTTAACACGCATGGGCCAAGACTGGTTAAAAAGAAAAATGCACGAGGTCCTTCAGGGCTGTAGGGTTGTGCACTTCTAGGAATAGCAAGATGAACTTGCATTTATTTACATTTATTTTATTTTCTACTGTATATTAAGATCCTCTCTGCACTCTTTCTTTCCTCCCGAACTGCTCCCCCATCATTGTTCATTCATCCCTAGTGCAGGTTTCCTCTCCTCCACTTCGATTTGGATCTGTCCTCCGCTGCTTTTGGCATCATGGGCCGTAGGTTAAACTGGGTTATCGTGGGTTTCTGCAGCTGTCCTCAGTGTATTTGCAGGATCTCCCAGCCCAAGTCCAAATGCAGCAGCAGTTTCTGAACCCACCACATACAGCCCCTTCCCACGGGTCCACACTTGCAACACATCCACCTTCACCATCAGGAGGTCCTTGCCGCCTTCCACCATCCCTGTTGAGGATGGCACCCACTGCACAAACCCCAGGAGCCCTAAGGAACCAGGAGGAGGAGATGATCCCCACCCAACTCCAGCTGGGCTGGTTTTGCAGGCATGAAATAAGAGTCATCTTCACTGGTGACCTCCTTGACACCCTGCTGCACGCTGGGGATCTCACCAATAGCAACAGCACTCTGCTCCCAGATCAAATATAGCCCATACTAGTGTATTTTTAACTAGTTAGCATTTTTATCCAGTTTCTAGCACAACGTGATATCAAATCCCCACTTGAATCCCAAATATGTTACGGCTCTGCTGGATTCTTGGTATCTACTAACTCAGGAAGGTGATCTCATGTTGGTTTGGCGTGATCTGTTTTTAATACATCCATGTTGTTTGCTGGCTATGGACACTTTTTGGCCAAACGTTGCTACACAAACTGCTTTAATATGCCGTGAAGTCTGTATAGTTCCCCAGAACACACAATAACCTACTAACACAGCAGGTGCCAAGAAAAGAGTCCACAGTCCTCATAAGGTACCATATTTGTTTTCTGGCGGCCACCAGATGTCTCAGCCCTGGAGATTTATTGATATAATTTTCATTATATTATTTTTTTTTTGTAGATGTCCAATGCAACAGCTTGCATGTTGTCAGATTCTCATTGACTGCACAGAGAATTTGGGCTAATCAAGGGTTGAGGATGTGGCCTTAGTTTTTTTGACTCCCTTGGGTGCATTTTATCTGTTGATTTATGTGAGAAATCATTAGTTTGCCTTGGTGGAGCAACAAAACACAATCAAAATAAAAACCCCGACTGAAGACACAATGGTCATTACTGAAATGTGCTTCTCACTTCAGAAACAACAGTCTGCACTCAAACCAAGTGATAAGTGGGGACAGAGATTAAGCCAAAATAAACCTCCTTATCTTAAAAAAAAATTCAGCTTCCTAAAGCCAACCTGGATCTGATCTGTGTGAACAACAGGAGAAAGTGCAAGAATGCCGAGATATTTCTTAAAACAACATTGTTGTAGGACCCAGCAAAAAGTAAACTCTGCTCATGAGACAAAAGTTATTGACAATGAGCCCTGATATGGTGCCCATGAGAGGTCAGATGCAGAGCAGAACACTGACCTTCCTGTGTCTTGCACGTTTAATTTACAAACTTCAGCAATGATCCTGCAGAGAGAGGCTTTGGCCTGACATCAAACACAAAGCAGTTCACATTGTCCATGGACTTCCCTTTGAAAGCAAGGAGACTCTTCTAGGTGCACAATGTTAGAGGCACTTGGTTAAAAGCTACGTGTTGAACCTACAAGGCCCCTGTTGTCAATCCTTAGTCTTCTCCTCCACCCCAATAGAAGTCTACCAGATAGCCAAGTGTCCTCTTGTGTCTACACCCCTCTCCTGGCATCATGTAAAGGTGTCCATCAAATTAAATTCATCTGTCCCCACTCCTCTGCCCAAGCCATGGCACATGGATCAGCCCCAGGTTTGTGTATATGTCACCTCACTGGAATTTATAGCTCAGGATTTGCTTTGCTATCCTGCTTGTAGATGACTTTCATTTATATGCAAAATATAAGCATGTAGGTACACACACACACACATTTATATGGCTGAACACAAACCTGGTGTGTTCCAGGTGCAGGTAGGTTCTCCACCAGCTCAAACTGAGCTCTTCTGCCCAGATTTACAGATTATCTCTGAAGAGCTGCTGCAGTCACACTACAGCAAGCCTGCTGAACCATCAGTCTGTTCAGGTAAAAATGATGTGTGGGTAGTAACATCTCAACAGGCAAATTGATATCTACACAGCCCAGACACAGGGCTATGGAGATGACATTAGCTCTGTGGACATGCGCACTTCGTATGACTTCGGCCCAAATGTTTGACCGTCAAGCATGAGCCCAAGAGACAATGCCCATCATTAAGCTCAGAACAAGAAAAGCCTATGGGTTGATCAAGTGTTTTGGAGTCCAGATTGGCTCATACCAAGCTAACATGGAAACTGGAAGTCCAGCTCCATTTGCAAGCTGCCTCACCTAGACTGAGCAGCATGAAGACAGAAGGAGACAGTGATGCTCATCTGAGCTGGGCCACATCTGCCTTCTCTCTTCCATGTTTTCTTCAGCCAAGCTCATAGCCTTGAAGAGCTCCTGCATGTACCTCCAAGTTCTTGAACCTTCCAGAGCTCTAACATTTTAAAGCCCTTCTAGTGTCACCTTGCTTTAATCTTGCTGTGCTCACAGTACCTCCTGCTCATCCTGCATCTGCACCCATCTTTCCCATCCATCTTGCTGCCCGGGATGCGAACAGCAGCCTGGAAGGGGAAGGTGTGAGAGAAGCAGAGCATTGGCTGGGAAGGAGGCTGGTTCTCCTTTTCCAGCTTGGTGAGAGTCTCTCAGCACCGTTTCGATCATATGACAAATGCAGCAGCAATGCGGCCAGAATTGTTACTCCAAGGGAGTCTGTCTGCCAAGAAAACTTGGGAATGACTCATGTCATGGCATTTGGAGCCAGGGGAGGGCAGGACTGGAGGTGACTAATGACTGGAAAGCACAGCAATTTGCTTCCAAGGGAGGATGGGCCAGTCCCCTGAATAACACAGGGAAAAGGCCACAGGGAAACTGAGCAAGGCAACAGGTAGGTGAAAGGGAGGAAAGCATATCCCATCTAAGGCAGACACAGCATTTCCATGAAGAGCTGAGCGTACCACCTGACCTGAATGATATGGAAGATGCAGACAGATTGAAGCTGAACCAGATCATCACAAGGAGCAACGATCTGCAAAGGGTTTGCAGGTTTCTGCTGCATTTCCATTCTGAATCACAGGCAGGGACATTCAAGAAAAGAGCCAAAATAGTCTTTCTTCAGACAGAAGCAGCAAAATTGTTAGATTTGTAGTCTCTCCCAGTGGAAATGCACCATGACCTGCATAATACCTGCATTTGAGTGACCCAGATCTGGCATCATGCTTTTTTTTTTTTGTAGATGCCTCAAACCATTTCTGAACAGGATGAAAAAGGGGGAGAATAATTCCCCTTCCCCAGATAGTTACTTTACAGTCACGACTTTAAACATAGCAAATCATCTGCTGAGACAATGTCTGGACTCGGACACTACCCTGATGGAGCAGGGGGAGGCAGAAGTGGGAGATTAGCCCGTTTCTGGTTACACTCCGCCTGAAAAGAGCAGGTTACTTTCTGCTCTGATGTTGAGGTGAGCAAATAGGCATTGCTGAGACAGGCCCTGGGCAAGATTTATCTATCTTGTAATCCTTTATGCATTTCAACAGCCCGTGGCTGCGTAGCGAGCCTGTGAAACTACATGCCTTGCAATCTCTCTCCTTGTCCTGCTCTTTGCCCTCTGTTGGGATTTGTTTCGCTCCCTCCTTGCTGTAAAGCCAGACTGATCATCAAAATTAAAGAATGAGATGTAGGAGGCATGCACACAGCTTAGCCCTCTGACCGTCTGGCCAGACCAGTGTGGGTTGAGTTTGTATTGACTTCGAGGTGCCCTGTCCTGCATCCCGTGTGAATCGCTGCATATCCTCAGAGGATCTCCTACATCTGCAATCCATCGCTCTCAGACACGGTCAACAAGTCGGCCTGATACAGTTCATTTGTTGCCTTCTCCGTCCTGCTAACTAATGAGACATGACAGAGATGGTTTATGGGCTTGCCCCGAGTTGCACAGGAGTCCCAACACCTTTGCATCCATCCAGCACCTCTGTTCGGAGAATGCACCAAAATCATGAGTGCACACCAAGCAGCTCTTATTGGTGCTTGGGGTTTCCTAGAACTGGAGAAGGAAACAGCAGGAAATCTAGCTGTTCACAGCCTGGAAGCTGCTACTCTGGTTACAGGAGGGTCACAATAGCAGAAACAGAAATAGTTTATCCCAAAAGACTGTCTTGCAACAGGAATAAACCTGGCCAAAGCACAGAGATTTGTCCTACTATTGCCATGCTGGCAGCACCATTCTGTGGGTTACAATAGCACCATGATTCACCTGGGCTGAAGGGCTTACATCCTAGCTTTACATTTCTGAGCTGCCCTTTATTTAGAGAGTATTTTCCTCCTCCCTCTCCAAAAATGTGACATTCATCATCAGTAAAGGCAAGAAAGCCTTGGGAAGACAAGTGGACAATTCCTGACACTCCTCCCAATCATCCTCAGGAACTTCACTGCATGTTGGACCCTCCTCGCAATACTTGTGTTAGGTTCAGTCTAATGCTGCTTTCATCATGACAATATTTAGCACTACTGAGAACAACTTTGTTCAAAGATCTCAAAGTACTTCGCAAGGTCTAGTTAATTCAGCCACTGAAACATTACATCTCTTGGGGAACAGAAAGCCAAACTAAGATGTAAAAATAACTTCATAAAAAATGAGTCAGTACCTAAATTGGAAAAAGGAAACAGGAGTCTTGAATCTTCACTTACTGGGGTAAACATTTTTCTTTACAATAAGAAATTAAGCAAGCATAAGGACAGCAAGAGCTATTTCTTTTACCGAAGTTGCATTATTTTTTGGACAGCAAAGAGAATTTCTGCTCTTCATCTTAGATTTATACAATTGTATGAAATGAGCTTTCGGTGGACTCTTCTTTTGAAATTCTCATATCAAGGTCATATTTAAAGAAACTATTGTGCTAGCAAGAGTTATGGGCTTGATGTAGAAATGAGCTGTGAGCTACTTAAAAGTCAGAGTAGATGATCAAAACAGTCCCTTCGAAACAGTTTGACAAATATCTGACATGTTCCTGAGAAATAAAAATCATTAAACAACCTGAACAAGTTACTGCTTATTCTCTGTATTGCCAAAGAGACAAAAAAGTGAAGACAAAAAAGTGAATATTAAGGTGATTTCTTCTGAAGAAAATGACTCCTCTTCTCCAGTCCAGCCCTGGGCCTGCGAGTGGAAGCACTCCAAGTCCAAAGACAAATAAAGCAATACCAGGAGCATTTCCACAAGGAGGCAAAGGAATTTGGAAGAGGAAGGAGCAACCGGGACCCCAGTGAGCCATTTGCGTGTATCCTGCTGTCTGTAAGTTTTATAAATTATGGGGGAAAAAATGGTGTGCATAACTGAAAGCTGCCCCCAGGCACCAATAATTTGTCTGCCCTGCACTGAGACGACCAACACACTCTGCTCTAACTAGCTTTGGCAACCTCGCACAGGTCATATTTTTACATGGATGAACTGTTCTTCAACAATTTCCCCCAGTGTGCTAGCAGCACAAACAGCCTTTTCTTTGCAAGCAGGTATGTGTGCCTTGTTTTTTCCAGTTATTTCTTTCCTGACACACAAAGTTCACGTGGCCATTCGCAAAGGTAAGGTGATCCAGCCTCCTCATGCTTTCCCCCTAGCAGGATTGCTGAAAGCCTGGATGCATTTTATGGAGCAGGGATGGAGCTCAGGGGTAGCATAGATTTAGACTTCCCTGCATTAGACAGCAAGAGCATCACCTTTTTCTTCCATTTTTCCAAATCCTATTCCTAACTTTCCTTAACATTCAGCTGCTGTGTCTGGTATTACTGAAAAATGAACTTACATTCATATTGACAGGCCAGAATTCATAACAGTAAAATCGCTGGTGTTTCCCAGGATAAATCCAAGAATGAGTTAGACATCCAGTAGAAATCACCGCATAGAAGAGTAAAGCTGGAAAAGCTATACCATTTTCCCCCAAACAGCTAATACTCTCATATAAGGAGAGTTCCTTGTCATGACCAAAGTTTCATAGCTCCTCAAATCCATAGGGTTGAAAGCAGAGTAGGAATGGCATTAAGAGAAGAAAGTAGGTGACAAGGGCACTATCAGAGATATAGTTTTATATGTGTGTATATATACATACATATATACACACTTGTGCAAGCATAAGTATTTCTTTCTGGGAAGGGATCCATCATATGCACCAAAGGCTATAGATGACCTCCAGGCATAGCACAGTATCTAATGCCATCTCAGAATCCACCCTCATTCCTTATTTAAGGCCAAGTATGATTATGTCTTCATGGACTGAATGCATCCACTGGTTGATCTCAGAAATTCAGGTGATGGATTGCTGGTAACACTTGTTTTCTTCTAAAGGCAATCCATTTATCAGAGACAATTACCCAGCTGATAAGTTCAGTGTGTTCAGCTGTTCGTGGCAACATAGCAGCTACAGGCTAATAAGTATGAGCCTCAATTAGCCTGATTAATGATTTCAGATCACTAAACTGCAGCTTTGTTTAAGATAAGGCTCTAGTAAGTTTTTTCCTATGGGCCCTAGCAGGTTTTGTGGCAATGGTGACATTACCTGCATTTTCAGGGCCACAGAGGCAGCAGGCATTTCAGGCTGACTTTATGATAAAGCTTCTCACAAGCTTCAAGCTCTCTGAAGTGTTCAGCAGGTGTTTGGTGAGCTGTGGACAGTGATGTAGAACTGATTTCCTTCTGCCACATAGCAAGGCACTAAGGAAATTGTTTCCAAATGTTCCTGAATTTGCAAGTTTACTTCCCCTTGTCCTCCTTGAGCTGCTGACCTCCACCTTCGGTGCCATCCTTCAGCTGCAGGGTCTTGACTCCTAACCAGCTGTGGGGTCTTGGTGTGCAGAGATGAGCTGAGGCAGGAGACACTAATAAGAGCACAGGTAAGAGTACAGGTTTTACAGCACACCATTCCCTGCTGCCCTCTGCTAGAAAGAGTCAACATCACCAGTTTCTGTGTCTCAAGCCCAGGCTGGTAAGGATTGTGCTGGTGGAGCAGTAGTTTAAGCCTGCTAAGCTTCTTACTTAGCCCTGCTGAGCTCCAAGCACTGGCCCAAGTTTGCTGCAAACTTATCAGGGTTTCACCACCCTGTGATGTGCAGATGCAGAGTCACCTGCTGCTCCTCCCAGCAAAGGCCATTCTGGGCTAAGGAAGAACTTCTGGTCATTGCATACCCAAGGAGATCTGATTCTGGTGATGTCTGAAATCACACATCCAGCATCTTGCTGCAGGGAGATTTTGGGGGAAATTCAAACCATTAGCACATACACCTGCCTCAACCAGGCCATTTGGTGTTTCCAAGCAAAGTCCCTGGTCTCCCCACAATCAAGGAGAGAAACAAGTAGCTCTCTCTTAGCAGGAATCTATTGGTTTCTAGGCTAAAGACATCCCTGTGGATGAGGGTTTCCCAGGCCTTTCTTGAGTTCAAATGCTATGTTAGCATGGCAAGTAAGCCATCCAAAGGGATGCCCAGATCTCCTTCCAAGGAAGAAATTATGGGACAAGGCAGCCACATCCTGAACAGAGGTCCTGGATCTGCAGGGTTTGTTTGTGCACTGCAAAACCTTGGGTTCAATTCCCCCATTCGCACTGGGGAACGCAGCACAGGACCCACAGGGCTGCACTGAAGCTCCACACCTTGTCTCAAGAATTCATGTGGCCCCTGCGCTACATATCCACATGGAGCAGGTAGGAGAGATCCAGAGCATGCAGCTGGTGTTAGCTGTTGCGTCCAGGAGGAAAAAGTCTAAGCTACTAGCCCCAATGAGCTCTTTGTCCATTTTACATTACACTTTAGAGGAAAATACACTGCAACTGTTAATTTAATGCCCCCTAGATGCTCAAGTTTGCCTTGAGAATCCATTTAAACCATCACATATACATTTGGAAATCAATACACTTCCCTGGGAGGTTTCCTCACAGGTGACAGATAACAAGTATATTTTATTAGCTTCATTGGAGGTTCTCTCAGACCAGCAATTGAGTAACCCCAGCCACAGCCAAACATGGAGCTGCTTACCCAAATATCTCCAGGGGCTCAATAAATGAAAAAAAAAACCAAACTGCCCCGAACCGGAGGCATGTAGGGCTGTGTGCTCCAGGACCTGGATGTGCTAACTGTGCAAACAAGCCTCAGCCCAAGAAGATCATAACAAACCTGGCTGGAGGAACCGTCAGCCTGGGGGCCATCCAGTTGCACACTGGTCTAAACGGCTGAGAAAGGAAAACAGGAAAGGAGGAAAACAGGAAAGGAGGAATTGTTGATCCTGAGATTTGATACAGCCTCAGTCTGGTCTTGTTGTCAGCAAGGAGCAGCCAGTGCAATCATTTGATCTCGGTTTTAGAGAGAGAGAAGAGATTTTGATACTATTTTGGCAGTCTGTGACTGGTTCATTACACTGTGACCTGGAAATAAGCCCTTCAAAAAGGGCTTTTTTTTTGCCTATGGCTTTGGGAGTTGCTGAGATAAGAACCTTTGTGTCTGCCTTGCTGGAGAGAGTTCATCTACTGAACCCAAACCAGAGATCAACTGCCTTCTAGCAAGCACCCGCCACTGCAATAAAGACTTTAGAATCGCGTGAGAAGGCCCAGAAGAAAGAAAACTTGGAAAGTTTTGAGGCTCAGAAAGCCTTAATACAACATTTCATGACCCTCTGAAGATCTCATATCTAATTAAAGTTTCCCAGGTTGCTACAAGAACACCAGGTGATGCTGGAGTGCTGATAAGAGGTAAAAAAAGACATTTTGCTTTCTATAAACCTCAAAAAGAAAACCCATGTCTGGCTCTGGGCTCCTATGGATACCTGAATCTGGAAGTTAAGGAGAAAGCTAAGTTTTACCAACTGTCAATGAAAAATGAAAACAGCATCCCACTCGACTTGCTCCGTTAAAAATATCCTCAAGCCACAAAGTTCAGTCTCTTCTCAGCAACTGGTGTTTTGTTAAGGATTGAGTTAAGAGGCTTTAACTGACTAGCTACACTTAGTCAAGATCCCTGTTTCCCTCTATTATAAAATGGTAGCCTGAAAAACTTCTGAAAAATCTTAGCACCAGTCTGGTCAGCAAGGAGCAAATGAAGCAGTGACACTTAATCTTGTGTCACCTTTCTGCATTTCTGCTCTGGTCAGTGTTGGGCAGGACGGAAAAACTGACAAGGAAGGATCTCCCTTCCTCTTGCTGTGTCTGTCAAATACACTTTGAATAAGACCCTTTTCCAAGTGTTTTTCAACTTTCCCAGGCACTTCATCCACACCAGGTTAAAATAATAACATAAGCCATGGAATTATCCAAGTACTAACCCCTGAGTACAGGAGGCTGTGGAAGCAACACTGAAACCTTCTGAGCTTGAAGATGTCAAAATGTCCCAAAAAACTCAGAAGGGTGAAGAAGAGGTTAAAGCATTGAAATTCTCCAGTTCCCAAGTGAACAAGCAGCTCCTGGCCATGCAGCTGGAGTGCTGGCATCTTAGGTCAAGTGAAGCAGGACCCTAATTAGAGTCAACACTGGGCAAACATACAACAGGCAGTGGGATGACAAATGGCCCAAAATACTTTGTCCCAAGAAAGTGCAAGAGGGAGGCAGGAGGCTCTCAGCCCTTGCATCATGCAGGCAGGGGTTTATTTCATCTCCACAACCCCTCTCTGGTGACGTTCCCCTGCAGACCCCATATTGCTTCCTCCAGTGACAGCAGCAACCATGGGGGATGGAGATATCGAGCTGGTCCCTGGCAGGCACCTCGCATCTGCTGCCCACACATTCATCACCTTGCCCCAAAGCAACCTGGCTTGAGCACCAAGATGTCCCAACCCTTGAGTTGGGCTCAGCAGCTATCTTAGCCTTGCAAATCATATAGGACAATTTGTAAGACTTGATTTTAACCCTCCTCCAACCACACTGGTTCAGAGAATTAAAGATAGCCCTTGATTTACAGCTCTAATACACAAACAGAAGTGATACCGAATTTTTTGCAAAATTCTACAATGGTGAAGTTCTCAGAGAGGTCTGCTGAATCTCCTTTCTGAGGGCTGCAATTCCACTTGAGGCTAAGGGAGAGAGGGTTACTTTTTGTGTGTCAATTTTTAAGTGTTTTGGAGAAAACTGGTCAGCAGAGGGGGATTTCTGCATGAGGACGCTCCGTGGTGAGTGTCACTTCTCCCAGAGCAAAGCCTTTCTCCATGGTGAGATTTGTACAGTTGGAATCTGGGCAGAACAAACCTGCAGGCAGGGAGAGCCTGACCAAAAAAACTGCTCTTTTAAGAGGTCTGAGTCAGATTTGTTAATGCTGGTCCACAAAGACCCATGTACAGGAGTGAGGATAAAAGGCTTAAAAGACGCATTCTCAAACTGGGCTAGACTCCCCAGCACCAAAAAAAAAAACCACACACACACAGAACAATAGGAGTGACTGCATTTTTTTTCCCCCCCTCTTTTTTGAGGTGTTTGTCCTGTTTAGTTTGACTACATATAGAGCCAGGCTGGGAAAGTCTGAACTATATAAATGATAGCTTTATAAAGCTGAGCTGTTCTTTCCCCTGCCCCCCTCCAACCTGGAATTTTTTTTGGACACAAAAAGTTTAGTATTAGACATAATCACTTTTTGGCATGCTATATAAATATGTATTTTCTTAGATTGATTGACTCTGTGGAATGACCTATAAGGAATAAAGTTCTACTATTCACCATTGTCAAAGCAATACCCCAGACTCCTAATCAAATCTGCTCCTGCAAAGGTAGGGAAAAAAGACCCTGTTATAATTAACTTGGCTGGAGCCACTGCTCCAACTGCATGAAACTGAGTTTTTCTGTGCTGTTTAGGGACTTCGTTGAACCTTTTTTTCTTCCCTCCTAAGTTATAAAGTCATTTTCTATATAGCACAGCAGCTTCTCCCAAGGGAGATTGTAAGTACATGGACTTGAGAGGATTAGACATCACTTTTGTTCCTACCATTTCCCAGCACACAGGCTGAAGAATCAAGAATATGGAAATTAAAGAGCCATAAACTGCCCTGAATTGCATCCATGTCACGTATCCACACCTCGGGCCTTCATAGCAAATTTAAACACACTGAGATAAACCACAGCTGAATTAAGGAAAAAGTAATTACTATTGCTACTCAGTTACTTTGTACTTGATGACAGTAACAGATCGGCTCCACCACCAGTTCAACCTTGACCTTTTTGATGCTGACTCAGGGTAGCAGGTTGGACTAGATGACTCTACATCTCCTTCCCAACCCACCTTTCTCCATGACTATCTTCCATGGGACTTCTTTCCCTTGCAACCTGTAAGACCTCATCATTTCATTAATAAAAAAAGAAACGTCTGCCTTAAACTTTACACACACGCACACAGATCAGCCTCACTGGGACAGAGGAGGCCAGTTCCAAACTACTATTTACCTGTCTTCAAGCACAAGGTTAGGTTAGAACTATTCATTGGCATAATCATATTGACTCAGTATTTATACAGAAGTTTTTTTTGTCCAAGACGAAAGTGTTTCTAGAATCAGGAGGACTGCAGATTATCAATGCAAACAGCCCAGTACATTTTAAAGAAATTAAAGTACTTAGGAATCAGGTTTTTTTCCCCCCAGAGTGATCTGTGATTTGAATGCTTCTATTTGCATGTTTTCATAGAAGCCTCCATGAGAAGCTTCCGAAAGACCTCATTCCAGAGAATAGGTACATGGTCCTGGCTTAAGGCCAGGGTACAGCACACGCTGTTTTTCTCCTCTACCAAAGAAGGAAGCTTTAAATGCACAGAGGACCTCATCCAGCCCTCACTCTAAAACTAAAACCTCAGGGACTAAAGCACACCAAATGCAAAGGGCAATGCAGTCATACAGACCTTGATCTTCTAGAAATTAAATCAGAGAAGTCCCAGCAGCAATGAACTGCAGGGCAGCTGGATGAGAGGCTTATACCCAAGTTACTTGCATTTTTTTTTTTATTCTGTTTTCTAATTCAGATACAGATTGCGCAGCTAAGTACAAAGGAAACACCACACTCAATCAATGCCCAGATCTCTTTGAAATTTCTCTTTTTGAAGAATGAGGCAGGATAAAGATGTCCAAAATACCACATCACTTTATTTCCTTGTTTTCCAAGCAACATTAAATGCTCCTAAATTAGATTATTAATTATCCAGTTCCTGGACCTGCCTCAAAGCTACCCCATGAAACAGCTTAGCTGATTGTATCAGTAGCAATGTCATTTGCAGAAAGAAAAAACAGACTTTGTGTACAACTCTGACTAACAGCCTGCTGTCTTCATCTCACATCTCCAGCTTGCAGTAGCTGGAGACCCTCCTTTTGGTATTTGCTCCTCATATGGACTCTCTTCTTTCATAAATATCACCACCATTTCACATGCAACAAGAGGTTGCCATACTAAGGTGGATCCTTGCACCTAAGATGGTATTTAAGGTAAAGAGAGCAATAGAGAGGTGCAGGAGCAGTGCCTCAGGAGAAGCATTCATACACTTGTGTTCACATCCCTCTAGACCCTGTAAACATCTTAGCAGATCTCCAGGACAGACAGCAGGGAAGTCTCTCCTGTCCAGCCACCAGAAATAAGAACCTACACTACCCTGTATGACACTAAAAGAAAAGGAGTAGGTCCAGAATCCCTATCCGCACATGCTGGGAGTCCATATTCAAGGCACACATTTAGCTTCGTGAGCCTTGTTGAAGGATGTGTCCAAAAGCCAGGCTGATAAGAGAAGGAAAAAAAGTAGTGTCTTGGAAGGGTCACCAGGAGGGATGTTTCTAAAAAATCTGCTTTCCCAAAAGCCCCTCCTTGTTCTACAGGAACAGAACAGCATGGTGATGCAAAGATCAATATTAGCACCACTGGGCACCTTTTCAAACCTCCCCAGCCTGGTGTTGCCAGCAGCATTAGGGACAGTTTACTCTTATCTCCTACCATCAGGGTCAGGGCTAAGAACAGTTTTGATGTAGAATCAGAGCCTAAGCACTATTGTAGCTTTTTCAGAAGAAGTCCCCAGCAAATGGACCAAAACCACAGCTTATGTTCTCTGATAACTTGAGAAGCAGGGAGATAAGAGGAAAGGCAACTCACATTTCTGTGGTGCAAGGCATATGCTGCTGGTTGGGTATTTGCAGTGAAGCTGAAAAAAAGTTCTTACAGGTCCTGGAACCTCTCTATCATAACCAGGAGAGTAGATTTAGGTGAGTGACTGTGAAACACAACATGCAAACAAAACTGAATGTTCTCGGCCATTTCCAAAGGGGAGATGGGAGCCAGAAGGGAAACAGAGCAAGACCTAAAAACATACAAAGCAAATCTGATTAACCAAGGAGGCAGAGGATCAACAAATTAGTCTCACTGTGAGAGTTTTATATCAATGCACAGAAAAAAAATGTGTTTTAGATTTGCAATTCCAGAGTAGATGGGAAAAGGCAGAAGGGGATTGTTTTCATTATAACTGTCTATTGAAAGTTAATGGTACTTTTAAAACACAATTTTGAAGGTGTATTTGACAGACAGAGGAGAGATCATGTTGTATAGCTCCTTACAGGTATAACTGTTATGGAGGGAGAAAAACTGGGATTTGTAAGAAACTGGAGAAACTGTACATGGGATCCTCCAAGATTAACTTTGCAAAGTAGAGAGCCTAGAGCACACCTGGACAAACTGCTCTCATGTGTGGTGTCAAAGAAAGATGAATCCTTGTGTATCACACAAGGAAGAGTCATAAAGTCAAGAAAACGCAGAACTGGAGGGGTTAGGTGTTCTTGGTCAATGATAAATAAGGGTCAGACTTGAGCAGGATTCCTTAGGTGATTCTCACCCTAAGATGAGAAAGATTGACAAGTTCATATTGTCCATTTTACCACTATCTTCCATTTATCACACAGCTCTGTTGGGGTGACTCAAGCTAGACTGAAATACTCTTTGTCAGCTGGTTCCACCCTTGTTCTTTTGAATGTCAAATAGGAAAAGAAAGCCCAACCCTGTAAGCATTTTTCTGCACTAGGAATTCCATGATTGCTGTTATTATGCAGTCAGGCATCCCATACACTACTGAAAATGGCCTTTTTCATCTAGGAAGAAGTCAGATCCCAGAGCAATCTAGAGGCTTTGTGAAAAATTCCCCGTAGTTGCCACCTGTAGACTATGGTCTCAAGTTTTGCCCTAGGCAAACACATACTGGGCTGCCCATGACCTCTCCATCATGTGTCCAGACCACTGTACCCACAGCAGGCCTGAATTTCATATGAGAAAGTGAGGCTCCCACTTGCACCACACTTTTCAAAGACCACATTAACCCAGATTGTCTTGGCTAACTCTCTGGAATTTCCTTTCTTGGTCCAGAGAGAGAGCATTGTGGAAATGAAAATTATTAGTTCTAGATGGATTGCATTTGGGTGTGTTTATTTTTATTTTTGTTTTTTGAAAGACACAAGTGAAAATTCAGTGGCTTCTACATATGACTAGTTCAATTGTAAACCTATAACCACCTCCAAAAGGGCAGGGGAGTGGGAGAGCCTTAAAGTCTCACACAAAACAGGGAGCACACAAACCTCACAGCTGGTATGAGATCCCATTTCATTTTCGTTAAGTGCAGGGGTTTTAAGCTACTGAATATCTCCCTGTTCTTTCCCTCATATTCTCCTTCTGGAGAACAAATGCAAATGGTGTCATGTTAGAAAGGGCTAAAAGGGCACCCTGCAATAACCCCATGTGCAAAGCCCCATAGATTCATCAATGAAGGAAGGTGCAAGAGCCATCAGGAAGCTGCAATAGCCTCTGTGTACACATAACACCTCCGGAGGAATTTGCAGCAGCTATTCCAGAACAGAGCCGGGTCTATTCACCCCAGCTTCACCCCATGGCTCACTCACACATGCCTACGAAGCACTCTGGGGAGCCAAAGGGAGCTAAGCACCGAACCAAAATAACCTCAGCCAGATGAAAAACAGGCTCTGTTGTTTTTCCCATCTGTGGGGGTGTTGGAGTGTGACATGCTGGGTCCAGTGGGCACAAGGAAAGATTCTTGCCACAAGAGAATGGGACTTGCATCCAAGCCCCAGTCTAGCAGGAGTGGGAAGCACCCCCAGACAGGTCCCATTATAGTATTTGTCTGCTCTTTACTGCACAAACCATTTTTCCTACCAGAGCAGGGACAGGAAAGCTCAGGATCCCCCTGATATTCCCAACTCTCTGCCATGGCCAATCCAGAGGTTGGCTCAGTGTCCTGCTGACAATGCCATGTCCTGCCAGACATGGCCATGGCACAACAAGCAGCTCAGAAGCTGCTGGAGGGCAGCACAACTCGGTGGGAGATGCTGTTTGTGGATCAGCTCCAGCCATCCTTCCAAACTCTTTTGGAAGGATTCTCCTTAAAGGCGGCAAATGAACCCAGCTTGCTCCATCTAAGACTCACAGAATTCTGCTCAAACTTTCATTCATTTAATGCCCCTTTCTCATAAGCATTAATGCCTAAGCTGTGCAGACACTGCCAGAAAATATATTTCACATTTCTAGCCTACGCCGCTTTTCATCTTGGACATCAATAACTGATGTCCTAAACTTTATCACAGAGGTTGCCCAGCTCTTTCTTGGACCTGCCGGCACTGTCTTCCCAGCCTCTTGGGGCAGTAGGTCCTCATAGTCACTATCTGATATATGAAGAGGCCCTTTAAGCTGCTTTCACACTAGTTTTGTCCTAATATTAGAGGATCTGGTAAAAAATAGTGCCACATTCAGCTTAACTACTGCCACCAAGTTTATTAAACCCTGAATTATGTTGCCCCATGAGAAGTCTTCTCCTTTGCAAATATGCTTATAATATTGCCTCCCTTTGATGCCACAGCTGCAAGCACTGGATTCAGCTAATCTGGCCCAGTGGAAAGCAGTCATTAGACACTTACCCTGGGAAGCAGTTGGCATATAAACCTTAATTCCCAAGTTGCAAGCTAACCAGAATTTTATGCCTATGTCTAGGGTAGACAAGAGATGGGAAGTTAGTCAAGTTAAAAAACATGGAGGGGTAATTTTTAATTGCTTTTTCTTGTGTGATTTTTAAATAAAAAAGTGTTTTTTTTCCACCGACTGGCTCTACACACAATACAGAGAACAGTGTTATACAAGCTCTTGGGGGAACACAGATTAGAACTGCTACATACAAGAACACAGGCCAGTTGTGACCCTGAAAACACCCTGAGCCTCATCCAATTGACCACAGCTCACATGTAGAACTTTTGTGATCAGCCCATCTGACTTGGGGAAAAAACCCACACATCTCAGCTACATGGCTTATTTTATAGGAGGGAAAAAAATATTTTAAGTGCCATCAGGCTGAGAAACTGAAATTCATTTTGGTTTGATAGAGATTTAAGTAATATTCTTCTTTAGTTTTCCGTAGACACAAGAAAGGTATCACTGCCCAAAATAACGGAGGGAAAGCCTTGCCCCGGAGTACTTAATTAGCTTTCAGACCTGCAAAGCCACATATCCAAACTACTTTACAGGAAACAGCCTGTGAACCTTGAAGCATTTCTCAAAACTCAACTGCTGAGCAGAGGTTTGGAGATACCCAAAGAGAGCCCCTGCTGTGCTCTGCTCCCAGCAACCTCAGGCACTTCTGCACTTTCCATTAGCTCATGAGCCTTTAATGATTAATTCTTCTAACACCCTCAACAGCAGGAAAACGGTCTTTTCCACCTCCATAAGTGGAGAAATGAGGGGGAAGGAGGTCAAGGGACAGGCCTGAGATCCCAAAAGAGCACTTGCAGGCAAACAAGGTCTCTGGCATGTGACTCCTTTACTCAGCTTTGGTCTTGTCCTCCCCCAACATGGGAGAAAGAAGACAAGGAAAGGCACTAGCTGGCAAAGGCTGCAGTTACAGACCAATTGTGCAGCAGCTGAAGAGGCCAGGGATGGACAACCAAGCTCAACACCCTCTCCAAGCCTCCCAGCCCCAGCAGCTGGGTATATTCACTACAGACTTGGTTCTCAGTTGGCATAAAACATTTTTAAGTGTTGATTTATGCTATATATAGCTACCTAGAGTTCATCAAGCAGGTTGATTGATAGCTATTATATTGATGGACAAATATAGACTGATATAAGTGATCTATAAAGCCCAAATGTTGAAATCTGGCTTAAACATGAGATGTAAGGAAAATAATCTCATGATTTTTGATGGGAGGGCAACTTCTGACAGCTGAACCTGGCAAGACCTCCTAGCAGAGGATGGGAGATCTCATCTCTTCCATTTACAGTGTTTTATTACTGTGCAAGCAGGTTTTTTTTCAGGGAATGTAGGAATCAGTTCTGCTTGTAAGCAGAGGATAACTGGCTCACAAAAAGCGTAAACATCTCCAGAGCCAGCTCCTAAGAGCAGCATCATCCTCCAAGTGCTCTATTTCTCTTCACCCATTTATTGCCAAGTAACTCAATTATTCCTGCTCTTAGCTATGACCCCTGAGCTGGTAACGCACCCATAATGAGCCTGCTGTGCATTAGGGATCCTCATCCAGCTCCTCCCCACCCTTCTTTATCTATTTATCCTCCCCATACATCACCAGCACAAGCACAACAGTCCCAGACAAGCTCCTTAACCCACTGACAATGAAGCAACCTCAAGCACCTTTGCCTAACCCAGCCAAACGTGGTACAGATTATTCCTCTCCAACTCACTGACTCAAACGGGCCAGGAACAGTTTGGCAATGGTGTTCCAGGCCATGAGCATCTCCACATGAGGAATTCAGGGGTTGAAGGGCAGGAAAATGGTTTGCTGCAGTTGTCTCTTCCCAAGCATTGCAGCTCAAAGAAAGGCAGCAAAAAGCAATTTTTGAAAACACAATATGTGTTTTGAAAACACAAGTTTATTTCCCCAGAGAACTTTACCTTCCTTAGAGCAGCATGAAATCCCAAGCTCCATTTCTCCCACCTCTGGGCATCACTGTCAAAGGCCAGAACAGGCAAAGGTGTTAAAGAAAAGCATTAAGCTGCATTTAAATAATAGTCACTGGTAGTCTCCAAAGTGAGATACGGACATATATGATGATACTAAACCTCAGTAATCAGGGGCTGAAGCAGATGTGTCTCATGCAGAGCCCATTACAGCTTTGCACAATGCTCTTAACACAACAACTCAGTGACCTACTCTTTACTCCTTCCTTCCTAGTGCAATCGCACTGGAGATGTACTCTTTATCCACATCCTTTTGGAAAAAACCTGGAAAAACAAGGAAGTAAAAGGAGTGCTATAGATCATTTGTCATATCTGGGTAGAAAAAAAGCACAGAATAAAGAATTTATCATGCTTTGCTTTTGCTTGAAAGAGGCCACATTCCAGCTGTGAGAAGTTCCTTAACATGTTTTCCTGAGCCTTAAGAAGGGCTTTCCCTGGAGATATACAAGTGCAATGAGTCATTTTGCAGGTAGGTGTTGCTAAAATAAAGCCTACAATGGAAGGAGATGGGAAAGAAAAGGAAAACTGGCACCCAGGAGCTCTGAAGCAAAAGCACCTCCTGACCCCACCACTTGCAACACCGATATCAATACGTGGGAACCGAATCCCTTTGGCAAGGCAACACTGCACAGACAGAAACTTGTCAAACAAGTTCCACAGGTCGGCAAACGCCACAAGAGAGATGCGTCTGGAGAGCTGCATGAGCAAGGTTATGGACAGGGCACTGGCAAATTAAGCCAGGAAGAAATTAAATCAAGAGAAAATGGGACCAGACACTGTCAATGACATCAGAACAGTCACTGCCAAGAGTGTCAAATCTCAGTGGTCATATTAACATCTCCTCTTGGGTCTCTGCCCCACCAGGAGAGTGGCCACTCCATGCAGACAACTCCTCAGTGAGCAAGAAGCTTAGTGAGATGCTCCCTTGTATGAATTGGGTCAAACCAGGACGCCCCAAGAGCTGAGCAGACTGCCTGATATCACAGGTCCCTAAAACAAGAGGAGAGGGTGTTTTCTCCCTCTGCATGATATGGGGAAAAGAATCTGCAGGAGTCACCATGTTTCTGGGCCTGGCCTCATCTTCCCAGGACCCGCTGTCCTCCAGCGGCCCACAACTGCAATTCAAGGTCTCAACTTCAAGCAGTGCATGCCCAGAGCACATGCTCCATTTCAAATGCAAAGTTAGCACTGTTCCCCCCAGACTGCAGGAAAAATGAACAGCCTGGGGACTCTCATTAAAGGAGAAGCAATGTCCTTCCACTCTGATTTACAGCTAAAATCTGATGGAGCTTCTTTGGGGGAAGGAGGGCAAACAATTGGGACTAACTTTCCTCCTCTCTCATTAGGATGCAAGATAATCCTTGCTTAAAAGACAGAGTCCATGCTGCTTTGGGGGCAGTTTCTTAGCTTGACTCTCTCATAACCACAAAAATGTCATTCCTGATTTCTCAGCCACACACCATATGGATACATTTATTTTATCATATAACTGAGCCCTTACAGTAAGTTAACACCTTGTACCATCCCTTGGCCAAAAAAAAAGTCTTTTTGGTGCCCAGCAGGGCTTCCGTGCAAGTGCCAGCTGATGGAGGCCTCTTCATCGTCTTTGCAGTCACATCAACAAGAGATTTTGTGCTGGCTGAATAGGTTTTTGCTTCACTCAAGCATAGTAGGAACATTGCAGGATGACAGATGGTCCAGAAGTGTCCTCCTCCTTAGCTCAATCCCAAGAGCAGCCTTGGCCAGCCTTCTCTCCTCACCCTCTATAGCACCCAATCTATCCATTTTTTCCTGCTCCTTTTCTCTCCCTCTTTCGGGGCCCACGACCTCCAGCTCTATAAACCATGCCAGCCTCAAAGCTAAAATCCTCCCAGATGTCCTGCTGCAGACAGGGGTGGCTTTTCCTCACAGTGTAGACAAGGGGAAGATCTCAAAGGGCACCAGAAGAGAGCAGCACCAGCATGAGATAAGGGCTGTGTTTGCTCAGATATACAGAGCATAAGTTCATGGTTAACTAAACAGGAGCTAAAATAATCACACTTACACAGACAAGGCCATAAACAGCCCCAACTTGCAGAGCATGCTGCAAGCTTTCACCTTGTGAAAGCAAGGGATGTTTAAACATCCCTGGTTTAAATTCCCCTGGAATAACACCTTGCAGAGTGTTATTCCATGTGCCAGGCTCCTTACAGGGAGTCCTGCGAGCCTGCAGCATGCCCTGTGCCAGGGAGCATTGCTAGCAGTTACTTCACCATACATTAAATCATTGCAGAGATCAGAGGCACTAAACTCTCAGACAATACCCTCAAGAGTCTCTCCAGAAAGCATTTCTGGAGCAGAGAGGGGACAGAGAGGAAAAGTGTGTTGCAAAGTGTGGGCAGGCAGAGCCCAACCTGTAGGGTTGGGAAAATTACCTTCCAGCTGGTCCTTGCATGCATTGCAGCCAACATTCTTCACTGCTATGAGCTGCACCACTCAGGTAAAAAGCATCAAAGTGATTGCTGCAAATGCACACTGTGCCCACAGCTTCCCTGGAAGACCCCAGCCCACTTTTTCATTAGGAAAGTAAGAGATCATATTTAATCCTCATTGCAATGGAAAACATTAATTCAGCCCATGCCCTAGCAGGTAGCAGGGACTGCAGCTCATGGCATTGCACGGAGGGTGTAAAGCTCTCAAGAGCCAGTGCAGAGGGACAGCTTTGCCAAAGAGCAAAGAGTCTTCATCCTTGCACAGTTTAACACTACCATCTGCTGGTGGAAGCCACATGAGCTCTCCCTGTCTCAGAGATGCATGGAACACAGCTGTGGAAGTTGAGATGTAACAAGGGATTAAATCCCATGGATTGACGAGTTTTTAACCACTTCACTGTAGATACTCAATGAGAACAACATCCACACTGAGACAGAAGCACTTGGGTCAAAGCAATAACCAAGGGCACATAAGGACTGTGCTTCCCACACTGGAGAAAGCAGATTTGAGCACCCATCAGCAACGCCCATCTCCAATTAAAGCAGCTTCAGAGCTGAGCATTTTAATATAGATGTTGGCAAACTTTATTTTTAAGACAATTGTTTTAAAAAAAAAGATCTGGATGAGAACAGAGGAGATATTTAGGAAGTTATAGCACTGCACTTAGTTTGTGAACATCCATTTCCAACAGGTTTTGAGCATTTAATTAGCGATCTTTCTAGAACCTGCAGCCAAAACATTAGTTTTAAGACAACCTGACGATTGCATTGCACTTAAGCAGTGTAATTAATTACACAGCCCTAGCCCAGCAGGGAATCAATTCAGCACGCCTGCAACAAAGCAAAGTGGAACTAAACCCGATTCTTGAGCAGGCGCTAAATCACAGGGATTACAGGGAATGAAAGGCTGCCTAAAGGGACAGAGGCACCGTGTAACCTGCTCGAGGAGATCCCAGCCTCCTGCTGCACTGTGCCGAGAAGCAGCAAATTAAATCCCTAAATCACAGGAGGCGCCTGCGCTCCTGGAGCTCCCGCTGTCCCTGGCTCCAAGTGGCTTGCGGAGATAAACAGCAAGTTATCAGAATTAGGGTTTTAAAAGGAAAGCCTTGTTCAAAATCAGCAATTTCTGGAACAGATATAGAGTAGAGAGCATATACTACTAACAACACTGCCCCAATTATGAGCCAGAACCATCATGACTCCCACAGGCAGGACGTTATTGACTCCTACTCAGCTGTGACAACCCAGACCCCTCCATAAACTAATTGGTGGCTATGGCAAATTATTAGAGTCTCCCTGGCAGCTGTGGACTCCCAAGATGATGGAAGCTGAAGTACTTCATTTTTTTAATGTGCAATTAATTTTTCCATCTGCAATTTCACCCCTTCATGCTTGGCTTAGCCCAGACCACGCTGGTTTGCTTTGTCTTTGGATCAAGCTGCCCTTGATCACGCACCAAGCACAGTGCTGCAGCTACACACAGCTGGGGGGCTTCCACCAGGCATTAATTGTGTTTTTTTATTAACAGTAGTAATTGTTGAACATGATTGTTCTGAATTTGAGCCAAAACACGCTTCCAGAGGCTCTGGAACATGTTTTTTTAGCATAGCTCAGGCTGCTGAGCTCTGCAGCACAATCAACTCCAGGACACTTTGGGCAGGAAACTTGCTATTTGGAAATGCTGCAGGGAGGTACCCTTTGGCCATGAGCTCTTGGTCCTAGCAGAGGGGAAGCAGGATGTCACTCGGGAGCCCTAGCCCAAGGATCCCACCCCAGAGAGGAGGAAAAAAAAGGAGAGAAAGGAGGGGGAACAAGGGAAGGGAAGAGAAGAAAATCCTAACATGATCTTTGAGCTGTTACTGTGACATCTTGCTGAAGTGACAACATGCTGCTTTTCCACCACTGTTTGGCACTAGACAGGCAATATTTGCACTGAGCCACATACTATGAAAGTCTCAGTCAAAAGCTTAGTGCTTCCCCTTGAAAGATGACCAAGTAAAGTATTTTAGTGAAGTTAAGTTATTTTAATATGTCTCCAGGCCCTATTTAAATACCATTTCCCTGGAAACAGGGTAGCTTGCAGTAGGAAACTGGAAAGTCTCCATCCAGCATCTCCCCAAACACTCCATTAATAATAATAATAGAATAATAATAATAGAAAAAATGCACAACACAATTCTGGTAAAATCTCTGAAAATAAATAGAAAGGTGCTCCCATATGGAAGCCAAAATGATTAGAAGGCCACAAGTCACCACAGTTTCTCCTCGATGTGAAGGGCAATGGGAACATCACCACTGTGCAAGGGGGACCATGGGTACTCCAACACAGCCCTGCCTAGTGTTCCCATTGAAATGGGTTGGCATTTCCCCCTGGAAAAAAGGGCAGCCTGCCAGCCCCTGGGCAGACTTTTAACTTGTTTTTATTTGGAAACACTGCCAGGTCCCATTGCCAACAACATTCTGGAGAACCCACTCAGGAGCCTGAAACAAGACGTAGGAGACCTCCAGGCTCCCCTTTTCTCACCCATCTCTATGGAATAGTTCATTCCCATGCAACAGGTCAATGACAAGTTTCACAGCCCTTCAGAAGCCCAGGGGCTTCCATGACAGCCTTGCTGCCACCCCACAGCAAGACAGGGTCCTCCAGGGCTTGCAGCCTCCATCCACCTCCCTGCTGGCTTGGGGGACATGCAGGACACCTAAAGCCTCCTGCTTGACATCCTTATTTTATATTCTATTTCTTCACTGCTCTTGAGAAATACTTTGGCCCTTTTTCTTCTTGCTGCTGTTCTAAGTCTCCCAAAGCCTGTGAGAGTATGCAGACCTGTCCACAAAACTCCCCATGCCCTGCAGCCAGCCACACAGCTCAACCTAGGGGACTGTGACCCTCTCCAGCAGCTTTTCTTTCAGGAACGATGTTCAAGAAAACAGTCACTCCCCAGCTGTAGCATGTCAGGCCCTTCTCAGACACCTCAGGACAGCTGGGAAGCTCCAGTTTCTTTGTTTTACTCTTCTTTTTTTTCCTCTGATCCACAGCATCCCTCCTGCACTGCCACCCACCCTCATCCTTCATTCTCCAGCCAACATTTCCCCTCCTGCTCCAGGGCAGGATTGGCAACCCCTCACCCTGCTGCCAAGGACTTCCAGGGACACTGGAACAGTTACTGGGATCCCAGTACTACAAACCCATGTCAGTGCCCAGTTCCACATGGCCACATCACTGCCTGTTCCCATTGCTCATGTATACATGCCCATACAAGTAATAGAAGAAAAGTATATCTTACACAAGCAGGATTTTGACCTGCACAGAATAGGACACAAAAAGGTTTAGACCCACCCCAAATCAACACAACTTACCAGCACACAGCAACAAAGACCATTTTCATTGCAGGTAGCAGAACAGCACCTTCTCTGACTCATCCCTAAAGTCCCCTTCAGTCTGCACACTGAAGCTCCTTTAATGCTGGATAACCTGGTTTTAATCAGTTGTTTCACCTGGGAAACAAGTAACACCTGGCTCAGATGAAGGTCAATCAAGCCTTCTTGTTAACCTGTTATTTCAGGGTATGGAGGTTTCTAAAAGCCTACATTTCATCTGCTTGTACTAAAGGTTCTGGAGTTGAAAATCTGTGTAATAAAACGTATGAATCACTTGTGGCTGAGGTAACCTATAGCAAAGGGGCCATAGGAGACTTGCAGACCCCCAGGGGAAGCCCTTCTAGGCAAACACACACATTGCACCTTCCTGACTTGCTCTTGTACTGTCGTCTTTTAGAACTGCAAAGAGTCATTTTCTTGGTGGGAGAGATGATCCTGAAGGCAAACGGCCTATGCACAGATTAGTTACTAAGGGTTTTCAGACACTGGATGAGGTTCCTGTAGCATGGGAGAGAAATTAGCCCTTTGTTGCTGCAAGGTGTGTGTTATCTGCAGTGCTCCTGGGAGAGCCAAATGTCCAACAGAGATCCAAATTCATATGGCAAACAAGAAAAAAAAAAAAAAAAGTAGGAATACTGAAGCTGATAGCAGATTATCTTGTAAGAGAACAGGTTTAGGACCTAGCACCAAGAGAATGCAAAACTGGAGCTGTCATGTGCTGGGGACATGGCACATCTGGGCCACCAGAAGAAATTGGGGAAGACTTGGCCAGATCTAGGAGACATAGGGTGTTATTTCTCTCTTCTCTGCCCAGTCCCACAGTAATGGAATATCCAGCAGATAACCAGCAAGAGAAATCCTGAACCATGCATTGGCACATGGACATAGCAGAGATAGATCTTCAGATGAGTTGAGATTAGACAGCTCTATAAAGTAAAAATTACACAATTACACTACCACAGCTGCAAACCAAACTTTGAGCTGGGCCTGCCCTCTCCATACTATGAGGCTCCAATCTTGTAACTTTAATGCCTACTCTCCATACCAAGAGATCTTGGAACTTTAAAGCCTAAAACCAGATCTACCAAATGTAGTTTTCCTTTCCCATCAAATATTGTCCATACTGCTGGATTAATCATGCCAAGATGCTCCACGGCATTGAGGCCCCTTGGCACATGGCCCCTTGGGTTCATGCTGGTGCCCTCCAGAGCAGAGTGGCACTTCATGCTGCCCTCTGGGGACTGTCCCCAGTCCCTGCTACCTCCCAAGCTGTCTGACTGGCCAAGGACTAGCGAGTTAAGAGCACAATTGAGCTGCGGTGCCGGAGGACATTCCTTGGCTCTGCTCAGTGCGCTGCTGTAGCTGTAGTTCCGCAGACCACTCCCTTCCTGCCTTTCAGAGCCAATGTCCCTTTGATGTATTTCCAGGGTAGGTTAGATAATAAAACTGCTGTAGCGGAGGGACCCTCACATGATCCCTGCTCAAGGAGAACTTCCCAAACGCACCTCTGGCATGATTATTTTTAATTGGTTTCATGCACAGGAAGTGTGAGTGTGAGTTGCTGTTTTCATCTCTCCTGCAAAACAACAATACAACCAGGAACAGCCAGAGGTGCTCGCAGACTGATGTGGGACAGGGAAGGAGAAGCCAGGAAAGGAGAAAAGGGCACTCCAGTATTACAAACCAAAACACAATGCAATGTGGAAAGACAAACCCCAGCACTGACTTTTGCAAGCTCACCCATCTAAGAGAGCGTTGGAATGTCCATGGGAGCTGCAATAGCATAACAAGATGCAGCGTAGACATGTTAAGTAGACTCTACATGGAGAAGCCCTCAGGGAAAGGAAAGGAAAGGAAAGGAAAGGAAAGGAAAGGAAAGGAAAGGAAAGGAAAGGAAAGGAAAGGAAAGGAAA
>NW_020454538.1:1124551-1166524 GCF_003342845.1 Nothoprocta perdicaria | reverse complement strand
AGGAAAGGAAAGGAAAGGAAAGGAAAGGAAAGGAAAGGAAAGGAAAGGAAAGGAAAGGAAAGGAAAGGAAAGGAAAGGAAAGGAAAGGAAAGGAAGGGAGAAAGGCAGAAGCATTTTCAAAAAGATGAATTTTCAAAAACATTCAACCTAAGAGCACTCTGAGGAGAAAAACATCAGCAGTACAAATATAGGTGTCAGTACAATTTTTCTTCCTGAACAAGCAATCTTTGGGTATTAAAAAAAAAAAAAAACCCTTTAGTTCTCAAGAACATTCCATCCCTGAATTCTCTGCACAAAGCTTGGATCGGATGTCTACTATTCATATATTTTTCCCTCTTGGTTTCAATATTAGCTGAGGAGCATTATCGGCAGGAGTTAGAGTCGGAAATAGGAAATGAGATGGAAATTGTTAACAAGAGGGGAAAACAGTTCAAGGAGGTTGGTCCTTCTAAGAACTGCCACTTTGTACTGCCTTGTGACACTCATGCACTCAGAACAGAATGATTTTAACCAAAGGTGACTTTGAGCATCTTGGTATTTGTTATTTCTAATGTGTTGTACCAACACAAGAAGAACATACATGCAGTCCTTGTCCAGGAAGATGATAGCCTAGGTAAATGTGCCCTCTTTGGAGGAGGGAATGCATACAAAGCTGTTGCCAGGCTAGAAGGCTAATGGGATAGAAGCATGATGTGGAAGAGAGGTACCCCAAAACCAGCTCTGTCAGGTGCTGTCCTGATGGGGCTGTAGCTCCAGCATGAGTGAGACCGAGAAAGGGGATTGTCCACACTGCCAGATGGAGAAAGGTCATGGCATACTCACTGCTTTCCTACAGCTCTGTCCTGCCCCATCATCATCTTCTTGCTGTCACGTGCCAGTGCCAACTGACATCACTGCAAAGTGAGAAATCCCAGCACCAGGAACAAGCCCCAGGCGTTTGAACACCACGCTGGGCTGAGAAACGTAAATTACACACTCCTTAAATGTGTCTACTGGCCTACTGTGTCTTCCAGCCAGGCCTGCTCCGACTAACCCTGCTAGCAGGAAAGGAAATAGGTTGTGCCTTAAAATCCTGGGTCTACTTCCAGACTTCAGGGAAGACTCTATCCTCCTTAAATTTCATCCTCACTTTGGCTGCTGAAGTGTGCCCCAGACAAAGGGGGTATGTGCCCCAAAACATCTGCATGGGCCAAGGTGTCACCACGTGCAGCTTTTTTATCTGTCTGAATAGTTTCCCAACTCCAGGAAACTGCCACCGCTCTCCAGAGTTACATGTTGCATCCTCTGTACTCTGTGCTTAATACTAATAATCAATAACTAGGAAGCATGGATGGAGAAAACCAGTTTCAGCTTAATGTGACTTACTGTAATCACCCATAAAACAGATGCATCTGCTAGTGTGAGTTGGTAGGATGCAAAAGAGCAGATCAGTGCAGCAGACAGTTTTCAATGCCTCTTTCCAATTCTTTTTTTCCATTTTTGTTGTGCTGAAGTCCATTTCTTATCCTATTCCAAATGATTTCTCCATCCTGAAGATCAATTCTATGGGGTCACTATACTTGTACATAGCAGTATTACTAAAAAACCTGGCTGTAGGACAGGCTCAAGAGGAGCATAGCAGATGTTTTAGCTGGTAACCATTTACAGTAGACAAAACCATTAGTCATGCTCCTATGCCAACTACAGATTGCCATGCACAGCTGAGTTTACATGACTTGAAGGGTTACTTCCTTTCTCCCAGATACTCAGACATGAGAACTCCTCAGCTGCAGCAATTACAAAGTGAACTGGGCTACTGTAAATATCATCAATGTGTCCTGTCTGACTTTACTCTCCCAGTAGCCCAGAGTGGACATAATTACAACTTGCTCAAACTAAGGGAGGGTAAGTTCTCTTGACAGTCCAACCCAATGATTTGCTGTCTGATCCTACCCTAACACTACAGACAGAATTCAACAGTGGATGGATTTCTTTGGTTCCCAAAGGAGATGCTTTAAAATATTACACATATGATAAAATCTAGTTCATATTTTTACTGTTGTTGTTATGACCACTTTGCTAGTACCTCCGTTTCAGACTTAATTAATGCAGTCAATGGAATCCACAGGCTTAAACCAAGGATTTGATCAAAATGGGGAATATAAAACTGAGAATATAGTATTTAAATAATCCTACTGTCAAGAGCTGTCTGTACAGCTCTGACAGGCCAAGAGTCTGTGGCTTTGCTACAGAGAGAGCTAAGCTAATCTTGTCTTTCCTGATTTTGGTTTTGGGCTCCCTGCAATTTGCTTCAATTTGCAGGCTAAAGTGAAATCCAGAAAAAAACGTTTGTTTGCTTTCAGGTTTAAAGCATTCTCAGACATGCAGGAGGTAGCATGTTTTCCACTTCAAAATAAAACAAAGCTCTGTGCTGCCTGTTGAAAGGGAATGTTTTCACTTAAAAATGATCAATTCTCTTCAAGATTGATTTTGTCTTGATACCGTTTACCCTACCTCCTCCATTACTCCAGAATGGTGTATGCAGGAACTTCCCATTCTTTAATGTTGAGTAAATCATGCAGAAAACACAACTTCACAGGCATTCTCCAAAAGCCACCTCCTATTAACCATCCATCCTATAATATCTGGGATATGGCTGTGGACAGCAGCATGCATATTTTGGGCTGTACCCAAAGTACAATACCCAAGTACATGTTTAGGCTCTTACCTAAGGGCACATTTCTTCGATGCCTCTTGCATTACAGCAAGGCCACAAGCACAGCAGGACCATTTCTGAACAAGGAAGACCCCCTTTGCCCAGCAAGATGCAGGCTAAGGTTCAAGAGTCAACAGGCATCAGGACATCACCGGCGCATGTGTGTGTAGCTCTACATAATTAATTCCTAGAGGGTCTGAATTGGCAGCTGAATGTGTCCATACCAATTCTTCTGCTCAAAAGAGTGTCAGCACCACCTCTGCAGGAATGAGGTGTGAGATTTATTTCCAAATGATTACCTGCATTCCCAAAGTTTGTAGATGACCACGCGCTGTGGAGAATGAAACACATGCAAGCAAGAAATGGAAAGGTCCTTTGCTTATCCCTCTGCTTACCATCTTAGAAACAAAACCAGAAAAGGGGGTTCCAGCTGGGATGACGAATTGTCACAAGCAAAATTTATGAGCACTAGCAAGTTGCTTGTAGCATCACTGATCTCACTGCCTTTAGCCCATACAGTACCCAGAGGGCATCTCTGCACTCTTGCAGGGAGCGGTGTCTTGATCTGGATCTAAGCTTTCTAAAGCAGTGTATGTAAAAGCAGCATGGGCCTCTGAAATGAGGTCCTTAGCACCTCAGGAAGAGGCTGCACAATTATTGTTTTAATCTACCCCAAAAAATTTAGTAACTGAGGTCTTGCATGGGGTGTTAGCAATAGCCTCACATGGTGTAGGACTTGCAGGCTGAAGGTTTGCTCTGCATTCTCTATGCTGCTTTCTACTAGCACCTCTAACAGCATCTTCATTTCTTCCCTCTTTTCCTTCACTCACATCTTTTCTGCCACAACAGAGCAGACGTCTCCTAGCAAGACACAAATCTCAAGCATTTCTCATGCAGCTACATTTGATCACTTGTCACCTCACTGTATGGGGTAGTCAGAGCTTACCTAGAAACTTTTATTAATCTAGCTTTCCCACAGTATTGTTGCTGCCCTGCTTTTCCTATCTAATTAGAAACTCATTTCCTGAGGGATACGTATCTCCCAGAGGGGAAACAATAAGAAACATTTGGTAATCACTAGCCTGTGCTATAAGTTTATTTTAAGGCTATAATTGCTGAGAGTTGCAAAAGGTTTTTGGGGTTGTTTGTTGAAAGAGTCAAAGGACTGGCACTAGGGTAGATCCCTTTCATCCCAAGGTCACTGGTTCAAATCCAAAGCAGGTCAATAGTGTCTATATGTTGTCTTTATCCAATTAGACCTCAAAGGTGAATATGATATTAGTTTGATGCCTGTCATAATTTCATAACAGTGAGATGCCAAAGTCTGCAGATCTGCTGTCACTGGGTGACCCTGCCAGCAACCACAGTTCTTGCCCAGACCAACACGAAGAGTAATGTGCAAAATGCTCCTTTTGGGATGTATGCTCTTGGAGCGGGAATCAGTGGGTAATGCTTAAGCAGCTCTGGTACCAGTAGCCTTGCAATTGCATTTAAGTGGTGTCTGCAAGAGGTGTATGTCACAGTTAGCTTCTGTTTTCTCCTCCAATATTTTCTTTTCCAGCTCAGTAGAAGAGAGGTTGCTTTGAACTTCAGATTTACCATGGAGATTTGTGGGGTTTATTAAGTTAGAAGGAGAAATAGGCAACCACTGGCCTGACAAAAACTGATGCATATCCTCATCAACTGGATAGAGTAACATGTCCCAGCTCCACCTTTCTTCTCCTCTGTACGCCATTTCTCGACATTTTTATCTTCTGATTTTCCACAATATGAATGGTGTTTTGTCCACTAGCACCAAAAAGTTGCCATGCAGATTCTCAATTGATTAGCTGTGGTCTCCCCTCCAAAAAAAAAAGCTGTTAAATGTTAAAATGTTAAATGTTAAAAGCTGTTAAAATCTCTTTTTACTTGACAAGATTCAGGTAGATTTGCCTTGAACTCGGGAGGCTCTTGGAAAAGACCTAGAGGTGTGGATCTGAGAACTGGTCCAGGCTTGTATTGAAATCCCCCATTAGCCGACCCAGCCTGCCAATCATTTGGGGTGACAAATCCCATCACACCCTATTGAGCCTCTGGCTCTAGAGACTGGCACATCTTCCTCACGCCCCAAGAGCTCCTAGGCTTTTGACACCTTCCCTTGCAGCTTTGCACCTTGCTCCTTGTCCCTCGCACACTTATTTCCGTGCAGTCGATGATGTTTCCGTGTGGGCGCAGGGTGAGCAGTGGTGTCCTGACGGCTCCATGACATCCGAGACCACAGCCTGGCTGGCCCAGCTCCAGCGTGGACGGGAGCCTAGGAGCTGCTTTCCAGCCTGAGCTACATGCATTGACTCCCACGTGTCCTCACCAGCCTCAGACGCACAATTGTGCATTTAGGTCCGGTGCAATTGAGATAGGAATCTGCTCCCGCGCTTGTAAATGCTGTAACTGCAAATTTGGGCTCGAGGGCAAGTGGTTTCTTTGGCTCTGCCATCTGGCACGCTGAACATATGCACCTGCCTTTTGGGGAACGGATTTTCCATTTCTGAATGGAAGGCTTCTTCTCAGACCTGGTGACAGCTCTCGGTTTGGCTGGACTCAGCTCGGTTTCTTGGGAATGCCTGAGGGCAGAGCTGAGCTTTGAAGCGTGTAAACCTACAAATCTCAACGTTTATGAACAAAAAAAAACATAAAGTGTGCTTGGTCTACATACCTTCTCCACAACTGTGCGTTTTTTCAAACAAGTCCCACCTAACTCTTTTAGAAGGCTCAGAGAGGAGTTTGTAAATCAGGACAAGTTTATTTTTTGATGCACAGAGCTAAATGACACAGCTTTTCTCACATCTGTTATTTAATTGACTGAGACATTTGAAATTAGACCTAAATATTTTTCTCACTCCATTAATATCCAGTGACTGTTAATTTCAATTTTGCACCAAGCTTTGGAGCATTTGCTGAATCAACAAACTACAGCCCTCATGTTAAGGATCCTAGCAAGTTATATCAATAATAACCACAGACAGTTTACGTTGAAATGTCTTATGCACACAACCTGCTTTTTCATCCAAATCAATTGGCTGCAGTTAAGGATCATATGTTCATTTATGCTGAGGAAAACTTATCCTTGCCAGGCTGTTGTGGATGCTCCAGCTTTCGCTCATCCTTCATACTGGGTTACTATCCCACTGCTGCATTTGGCACCACTTTGGCACTTGGGTGTTCCTCTTTGCCCCAGATTATATTGGCAGGGTATCTCTTCCCCATTTAAATTCTTTGCAGGAAGACATTTGAAAAGGTGCTTAACATCTCAGAAGGATAAGGGGAAGATGGGAAAATTTTTTGCAAAGATGGGAATTTTTTTGCAAACTGGAGCAGATGAAACTTTCCATCATGCTTGGCTTGAGAACTAGGGTTGGGAACAGAGGCAGCTGTGCACTTTCTGACTCACCTCAGCATCTTCTGCACCTTGGCTGACACAAGGAGGGGAGTCACCACCTGCGCAGAGGCTGACTTACGTCTGTAGGTGAAATCGAGAAGTCAGGAGAGGGTCTGTTCCAGGGCTAACCACAGGTTTTCCAAGAAATGTCCTTCAAAATAGAGTTTTGTGAAGCATTTTCATGGAATTGAGAAGGAGTGTTTACGTTTGGAAGTGGACAATTCAGAGACACATCAGAGCAGTGATGTTGCTGCTGCTAGGCAGACTGGTTTCTGATATTCTAGTCCTCTAGAAAATCCTGAGAACACTCTCTGAGGGCAGCAATATTTTTGGTCAAAATAATTAGAGGATCTTCCCTAACACTCGCTTCTTCTAAAAATGGCAAAGGAGACTATTTCTGCTCATGGTTTCTGTGACATGATTCTCCTGCATGGCTAATAATGGCTGTGCTCCACGGATCATATCCACAACAACCTTCCTGATGTGCTTTTGAAAAATGCACTTTTAAGATCTGGTGCATTTTCTCTCTTTTTTTTTTTTTTTTATTGAATACATTAATTTTGTACAACTCATCTGGAAAAAGTATCACCAAATTACACTCCAGCACTAATATAATGTTACATCCTCCCAGAGTATCAGTTCCTAGTAAATCAGAATTATGTCTTTTTGCTTTCAGCACATTCCAAAAACAGAGGGCATTTCCATATGCTCCCGACCTCCCTTTCATCACCTGGAGCATTTTCAGGGTTTTCTTCATTTGCCCACAATGTGCCTGCTCCAAGCAATGCACCAGCATCTCCCCTGGTATTCCTGTTACTTTTGCATTTCAGAAGAATTTTGTTACTGATGAAACAACCATCATTACCTGGGCTGAGGCACATTCCTCTGCAATAGCTGCTCCTGGCTTCTCTGAGAAATGCCAGTGAGGAAGAACTGCCTTCACCCTCCTATGGCTAAAGCCCTACCAGGCCCAAGGACTTTCTTGGTGCACCCCAGGAACCAGTGGTCACACACTTTCCTCTGCTCTTGGGAGTGACCGAGGGAAAAAACAGTTGAAAAATACATGACAAGCAGACTTTGCATGCTCACACCTTTCCCTGTGAACAACTTCTCTGGGGCAGACTGTCCTGGGGACATCACAAAGCTCTGGTTTAGCAGATGAACATCTCATGGGTTCCTAAATGTGTGTGACAACTCTCATATTTCAGCACTATAACCAGGGGTCAGTCCAGCGTGGCTAATGAGAGTCTGAGGGGCTTCCTGGCTTTCCCATTTGCAGTGAAAAATCATCACTGTATTGACTACAACCCATTCCCAAGAGGGACTGGTAGAGCAGCTGGAAATAGTTTTGCACCAAACTAAATTGGTGGTAGCGGTACCACTACAAAAATGATGTTACCTGAATTAATGAATGCTAGTGGGAGAAATATTAAAATGTTTGACCTCTCCTAGCCCCAAATTTTTGTATTTTGCAAAAGACATTGATTAAGGGTTCCAAAGAAACTGCAAAGAAACCCAGTTTTGTGCCTCTTCTCTCATGAATATCGTCCCACTGTTTTGAATCTTTGCCTCAAGTAAGGACCTCTTTCTAACAGAAACACTAGATGTGGGTATCACCAACTGCAGTATTGGGGAAAGGTCAGATAAAATGATTATTAGATTTCTTTTTGGCCTTAATAACCTATAGAAGAAATACCTGGTGTCTCATTTCAAAACAGCTACTGCACCACGAGCAGCATCACAACCAGTGAGCACAAGGACACAGGACTGGGAGGACCTCCCATGTCGCTGACACCTGTCAGCATCAACATCATAAAAATACTTCTATAAATCATCCCTTCATCTTACACCTGCACCTGTTTTCTTCCCTCCCACTTAGGAGGGAACTTGTTACTCCAGTCATTAACAACCCTCTCCTGATTGCTAACCTAAATTTACTCGTGGCTGCCTCATGCCCATTTGTTCTTGTGCCAACATTGTCCTCAGGCTGAAATAGCTCTTTTCTCTCCCTACTATATTTATAGACAACCGTCACATCCTCCCTTGAGCTTTTGTTTGCTAAACTAAACAAGCCAAACACAGCAGTCCCTTCTCGTGTGACATGTTCTCTGATCCCTTTTGGTGCTTGCTCCAGCATCAGGTCATCTTTCCAGTGTCATGAGGTCTGTCCTATTCCAAAGGCCTCCAGATGTCCCTCCTGGCAGTCCAGACCATTGCAAGCCCTACACATACCATCTGGATGAAGGTAAACCAGCAGTATACTTGTAGGCAATTTTCCTGGTCATGATCAACTTCCCCTTATGACTGAATTCTCCAATATGGTTTGTTATTATATTTGCTTGGCTGTTTTCAGAAGTGTTCATGGAGAACAAGAGAGAGCAGATACCCACAAGGACATGAGGGAGCAGATATTGAACCACAGAGATTTTCTCGAGCTCCCCATATACGTGGGTACACCAATAAACACTTTAAGCACTCTCGTAGTTAAAGAGAGACGGGAGACAGAAAAGATGTAGTAGCTGAGATTTGACCCAGATACACATGCCAGTACCTCCCAGACACTACCACAATACACATTTCAGACAATACGTGTGATCTGGCAGACCAGCTATGCTTTACAAGCAGCACAAGAAATAGGCATAAGGGACAGAGCACGTATGTGGTGAACACCAGCTGAGAGGTCCATCCCTCTGTGATTTTTTCACCAGCTAGGAAGATTTCTTTTTGTATATTCTGGTGTTTGTTACTCTGATGAGCTCTGTCCTACGACACGCTTTTGCACAATGGCTAAAGCAAAATACTGGATGGCAGCACAGAGAGTTCTATTAAATGAGGAGCAGCTCGGAGAAGAAAAAATCATGTGTGGGCATCAATGAAAGGCTGCTGCCATCTGGAGCCAGCTGCTGATGGGATGGAGAGCTGGGAAGAGAAGAAGCAATGCCGTGATGCAATCTGGAGTACAGATTGTCCCCTGTGGTGCTAAGTCCTTTGACTTTGTCCCTCTCAGTAAGGCAGTCTCTGCAAAGAAGCATACAGCTGCCCAGGGAGTCTTTACGAATTAAGGCTCCTAATTAAGCTCCCGATTAAGCATCTATTTTTAGAACTTTGATGTTCTTTGAACATGTATTTTCCCTATATTTAATCATTTTAAAGCTTATGTTTCAATTAAGCCTTGTCTTGCTAAATCTTACAGTAATGTGTCACCATTGAAATGTATATTTCTGAAGCTGAGCTGTCTGACCATAAACAGGGAGCTAATTGTAATCCATGTGGTCACGAAGAATCACTTTTTGTGCCAGTTTTCAGAAGCAAGACACAGAGGGATGGTGCTGAACTTTCCTGCAAGTGTGAGTTTATTTTCATTTTACTGATGGATGGAGGTTTTGGCTGATTCACCTAGGCCTGGATTTTCCTATTCATAGTGCTTGGAGAGTTTTATAAAAAGTTTTCAGAAAATTTTGGATGTGTAACTGAAATAAGACCATGGAAAATTGCTTCAAAGAGGTCTCATGTCTCTTGATATTGTGTTTTATTTTTTGTCTATTTACTGGGAGGAAAGGCCATGTCTACTTTGCCAAATGTTAAATGTCTGAAAAAATCTTGGTCTAGCAAGGTCTTTTCCTATTGTTTTGACCACCAGTGACCTGTTTTGGGTCAGATTGGCCTGAGCTGTGTATCTCTAAGATCCTAGATATGCCCCCAAAACTTCGTCAACTTATGCATGGCACAATGGAAATCACGGATCACAAGAAGCCCATGCTAAGAAGTTCCACCTTTAGGGACAAGATTCTTGAAGCAAATTTGTGGTCCAGACACCTCTCACGAGGGTTTTACTGTGTCCAAGGAAGGCCTGATGGTGAAGAGCTCTGTGCTGAGAAAGAATTGTTATTGCCACAGTCAATCCCTTGCTCAGACCCTGGGGAGAGCATTAAGAGCTGAGAAGACAGAAGGCAGTAAAGGAGGAAATGCTCGCAGAAGTTTCATATTCTCATCACCCTATTTCCTATGTTTCCATTTTTTCTGTCCAAATCATCCTTTGATTTCAGTTGTACTTACAGTGTTGGAACATGACTGTATGCACAAGCAGATGGGACCACTCGCAACGCTGCCGCAGGAGAAGCTCAGACGGAATGATGGAAAAATCCTCCAGGTTGAACAACTCCCAGTAATGTGAAGGCACTCAGTGAAGCATGTCCTGTGTTTAGAAGTCCCCAAACCTGGAAGTGTCATTGAAATTCCCATAAATGAAGGTTCTGGACCACGTGCCATACAGTCTTCACCAAAGTCTGTACTTCAACCTCTCTACTGGTGGCAGATTGCAGGGGAAGAACCAAAGTCTAAGGAAAACGATCCCAAGTTGTGGTTCAGGTATGGATATTTAAGCTGCTTAATCATATTTTTTTGTAATGGTTTTGATTCAGAGTGGTAAAATTCACAACTAATTTGCAATTACCTGCCTTGCTAGACTCCCTCCTATCATTTATTAAAAAAATCACTATATTTTTAGCACAACTCACAATTCAGTTTCAGTCCTGCATTGAAACTGCTTTGGCCTAGTCAGTTCTTCTGAAAGTTCAATATTCTATTGTTGGGTTAGTTCAGTATTTTCTTAATAAAAAACTCAGCTTTAGTGATGTTTTCTTAATTTTAGGTTGGTTTATTTAACAGTTCTAATAAAATACATAAAAGTGAAACTGATACTGAACATATCTCTCCAGAGCAACACAGCTCCAAAACCTTTGAGGGCCATGAGCGGATACAAGTCGGTCAGTTAAAAGGCAATTTCCCCCACAATAAATCTGTGCTCTCACACACTGGGAAGCTGTTAACAGTGAGAGCAGGGAATTCTTCTCAAAGCACGTCTGGCGCTGAAGAAGAGGACCACACAAGGTGCAAGGCAGAAGAGAACCAGGCCGTAAATTATCACATCATTATGTTACTATTTAAATAGTTTTGGGGTTGGAGGTCACCAACCCTCTACAATGCATTTTGCTGTCTTCTGCCTTCAGCACATCCCAACTTCTCCAGCCTCTCCGATGAAGGAGAGATACTCCACACCTGAACATCAGTGTCTTCTCCATGGGCTCTCCACCTCTCCTCATTCCTGACATGTGCCATCCCTTTAGATGGCAACCAAAGAAAGTTAGGATTTTGTGCTTCTCAGGAGTGTTTTGGTGTGGTGTTAAGTCCTTCACTACATGATAAACATTCTTGAACAACATTTTAGGATGTCATGGATGCAAGAAGTTGGTCTTTCACCACTAATTCACTCATCTGATGGAAAAGCAACACTACTCTACCTCTAGGTTTTTCTTCTACTGCACAACAAATGAATTTGGGAAGAAAAAACAAGTTTATAAAACTTGCCATTGAGCTGAATTTTCTTGGCTTCTTTGGGAATCAAGGTTTTTAGAAAGGAGCTCAGAAGCTTGTTTAAAAATACTTAATCTAGGTGCTTGCTTTGTTATCTCAAATGGCCACATGTCAGAAGGAAGAGATTGGAGGCAAGGGGTACAGCAGGGAGTTGGGATTTTGGATTGCTCATTTGGAGAATGGGTAGCATTGCAGTCTGCTACACTGTCAACTACAGCTGTGGAAGCCCCATATGCCTGTGTCAGCTAACACCTCCACATATGACACGCAATGAAGACATGAATAATACTGCTTCTTAAGGTGCCATGACACAGTATCTCTTCTTCTAGACTGGGCTTTTTTTTTTATCTAGTCAGTGCTCGGTTGCAATATTGTCCCTCTTCCCAAATATATACAAGGATATAAGCTTCATCTGCTAAAAATAAATAAATAAATAAATAAATAAATAAATAGATAAATAAATAAATAAAAAGGACTTTCTAACAGTGCAAAACACCATTTAAAATATGGATATTCACACTTCACACTGGAAGCTGGTAAATGGATTCAACATGAAAATACATCTCTCTCTCATAGCTCAAGTCCCTTCTCCCAGGGCTCTCTACTAACAGAAAGAAGAGCAAATCCACACACACACCCTTAATGAATACCAAAGCCCTTAACAGCTTCCGAGAAGATGAAAGAGGACATGTATCACTTGTCTCTTCTATAATTGCACTCTGTGATACCCTTGCGATAGACATAAACCATTGAGACTTCTCGACTTCTTTCTCTCCTCCTTGAAAGAACCTCCACAATTTCCCAGTGGTGTGAGTTTTCATGCGTTCATACTGACCCTGGGGCAGAAGTTCATTTTGACAGCCTTGGAGAAGACACTGAAGTCATATCAAGCCACACACACTCCAGAATGGTATAAATGGTAGAGAAGAGTGCCGAGCTTTTTATTAAAACCATCCCCAGAGGATCTGTAGGAAGCAAAGGAGCCAGCGGCAGGATGTGGGCGCTCCTCTGGCCATGAACTCACTCTGCTCTTGCTGTGACACAGGCAGCCCAAAGAGAGGGCAGGGTGAAGCAACCCAGGTCCCCAAAGCATGGCTGATATTTATGGTCAACATTGAAAATCACAGCAATCAACAACAACAACAACAACAACAAAACACAGAAAACCATGCTGGCTGTGGCTCCACAGGAAACACGGGCGGAAAAGCTGAATTGGCCAAATGTATGTGGAAAACGCTGGTAAAGACACTTTTTTGTTCTTTTTTTTTTTCCAAATCAAGTGTCCAAGGATGTTTTATAAACAATGGAGCACAGCAGAAAACATAGAATTTGCTTTTAAAAATAGTGTGTGGCAAGGGACTGCAGCTGCACTTGGGATGGAGTTGGACTTGCTGTAATCATTGGCTTCGGGGCCTTGATCACAGCAGACTTCAACTAATCCACCTCCAACATAACCTAGATATCAGGCTCCTCCCTTTATTTACATGGCCAAACTTTTCACCTGTTTTCTTCTTATCAGAATAAATGAAACTAACAGGAGTGGCAGGGGCTCAGTTCTCTCAGCATCCACTCAGCCTGCTTTCTTCTCTCCACCCCAGGTGAAACATGACACTTAATTTCAAGGCTTGTGCTTTGATCCTGCTTGCTAAAGAATCAAATTATTAATTTTAATTATTTATCTTGGAATATCCTTAAAAAAATAGCTGGGGCCTTTTTTTTTTCAATATGTGTCTGAATGTAGCATACAACATGACCCAGATAAACCAGAGAATTGGCAATTTGAAACAATGCTGTAATTAAAAAAAAAAAAAAGTTGTTTATATATAGGCCACCATTTTCCATGGTGGAAAATTTAGCTTAAATTTAGCATCTGAAGTGTTTGTTTGTGTTTTTTTTTGTTTGTTTGTTTGTTTGTTTTATGGTGTTTTCCAAGACACGTGAGTTTCCCAAAAAAACGCTGCATCGCCAAGCAATTCCCACAGGGAATGTGGGGCTGAAGCAGTGAAGGGATGTGGACACCCTGGATGGGATAGCAAAGGAACAGAGAAACAAATTGCTTCCATAAGAAAATAAGGAGAAAAACGATATTTTCTTTCTTAATTTCAGTTAGAAAATTTTTGACACTTTTGGCTTATTTTATTCAGTGGTCTCAGATTTTAAAGAACCTCCAAGAGTAACTCATCCTGAAATTGGAAGAGTTGTGTTTCCATCTCTTCTGCTGTGCAGGTTTCACCAACTGTTGCTTTTACAATGAAATCTGATTCTAGTTTGAGTTTTAATGATCTGATAAAGGCCCATAGGGCAGCGCCTCACTCTCACTTCTCACAAATAAAAACAACTAAATAAGATTCCAGTACAGACTTCGGGACACATTTCCTTGAAGGCTTGCATAAAACAGAGTTACAGGCCAAAAGTTTTTGTAGTTATTTTTGGGTTATGTTATATCGTAGGTAAGAGACTTCACACATGAAATTACAAAAACGTTGTTTCTTTGCTATTTTTTTTTAAGAAAATAAACAATGACATTGATATTAGAAGCATTTGTAAATTCTTATGGAAAAAAAAATTATTCTTGAGGACCACTGTGAAATTTAGATGCAATTTTGAAACCAAGCTTGGTTCAAATTTGCAGTGCTCAGAACTGGGGCTTTGAAGTTAGCTGGTGCAAATATGAACTAGAAGGGTCAGGTCCAAACAGGACGTTCATGAGCAAGATTTTCTGATGGGGTCAGAGGATCCTTTCTCAGTCCTTTCTCAAGCCCTTCTGGAGATCTCTCTTAGACTCGTTTTGCCAGGTTTTGTGGAGGACGTTGCTTTGGCTAGAGGATGCACTATTATAACAACATATTCACAGTGTGCCTTCCGTCCGAAGGCATCCCGAAACAATAGCACTGGGACATTTTCCCCATTAGTGCAACGCAATTACTTCCCGTTTGAGAAGTGCCATGGGTTTAACACCCTGCGACCTAATGTAAACCTTGGAAGAGAGGCTCGAAAAAAAGACAGAGTCTGGTTGAAAACTTGCAGAAATGTCGCCTTTGCTTTGCAAATACACCCTGGAGGCAAAGCTTTCGGGTATTAGCTCAGTTTCCTACACTTCTCTATGGAGAAGAACTGTCCCTGTTCATAACCCCACACAACCCAACCAAAATCAAATGCCAAAGGCCCAGAAGCATCTGTCCCTTAGCCAGAAGTTGTTTTTCTTCATGGATGAATCAAACATACTAAGTAAATCACATGAATCACCAGCGGAAACATCATCCTTACAGCATTATCTCACATTTCTGAATAAGGAGCTTGTTTTGCAGGTCCCTGGAGAAGAAATAAAGTGCTGTGAGCACAGGGAGGGGCTCGAGACTCTTGCAAACATTTTGCTTTAATAGATGGCTAACAATAAAGGGCCTTCCTCCTCCCCATCCCCCACCAAAGAAAGTTATGGGCAATTGCTTTACAAACCAGCTCTCAATTTACCAGCCCTTTTATTAATAAGTGAATGCTTACACTGATGACATAGCTCAATAACCAGTTATAAATCGTATAAATCTGCTGCAGCGGTTACAAATGAGCGGTGTGATTTAGAGCTGAGGCCACTGGCTCCTACACCTGACATGAAACTGTGCAGGCAAGGAGCCACATGTTTCATTTTAGCCCTATATTTGACGTATAAATCAGGTAGTGAAAGGCACTCGCTCTCCACCCCCACGCCTGCCCTCGAAAATGCACGGAGCGAATCTTTTACAAGCAATACGTAGCTCGCCGTAATGAGGACACAACATGAGGCATGGAAAATATTAGTCCATAATTTCATTGGCTTCTTGCAAAAGGGGGAATGGTGCAGCAACCTGCCCTGTACAGCGGGTGGGTTTAGGGGGCATAAGCATGAAGTCTCTTGGCACAACCAGCTGGTTTCTTGTGCTCAGGACCACATATACCCCCTCGTTTTGCAGACCTGGGGAAGGAAGGTCCCCACTTTTCCCTCCTGAGGCCAAGCAGAGTTTGGACTTGCCGTTGAGGTCAAGGCAAGATGATGGGGCCATGAGCAGAAAAGGGAACTGTGCTATCACTAATGGACTTTTAATGGAGGACTTTTCAGAGGCATTAATAAAATAACCCATCATGCAGGAGCGTTCAGGTTCCACAGATGTTCCTTACAGCTCGAGGCTTGCCCATGTCCATTAAGCTCCGATGGGCAAGGCTGGTTGGGAATCAGTTAATGTTTCCGAGTTCCTGAGTAATCCCTAAGGCTTGTCAAGAGGATCTTCGCACTCAGAGCTCATGCACTCACCTTTCCCCTTCCTTTGGGCTAGAGATGGTCATGGGGCCTTCAAACCCAACTTGCAACTTCATGATGAGCCACCATCTTTGATTAAAAAATGAAATTGGAGCATTTTTCAATCATTTTAGGGCAGTTGGGGAATTGTAGCTTCTCCTGCATCTGTGTGCATGACCCAAGTCTAAAGTCTGTCAAAACCAGCAGTACTCCCTCATACATCTGGACCTTCTGAAAGTTGGCAAGATGAGCCAGATGTTTGTGCAAAGTTCTGTCTGTAACTTAAGTACCTAAATATTTGCCTTAGAAATCCAAATGCTGCCCCAGTTCTCTAGTTGGAAGTTTAAACGGCTGATTTTCAGCCAATTAATAATCAGGTCAACAAACATGACGAATTTTCTGGAGATAATATAAAGTGAGGTGAAATGCAAAATGCAAAATTTATATAAATCTCTAAAGCTGTGGACAAAGCAACCTAAAGCTGTCCCCCCCTTTCTGAATAGCGGGTATAAATCTGTGGCACATTCATATAATCCCAAAATAAGTTTATCTCAGATGGATAAAGTCTTGTTGAAGGTTTTTTTGTCCCCTTTTCCAGGGATGTGGATTTTTCCATAACAGAGGTGTTGGCCATTTCTGGAAAGCTCTTGCTATGAGTCAAGTATGTGCTACTTTTCCATTTTCTCAGAAGAACTCTTTAAATACACTTGAGGCAATGGAAATCCATCTGGAGGCAGGGGTTGAAGGATGGGTTATGACTGCTTTAGTCAGTGATGCAGTGCTCTAAAGATGGAAGACCCAGCGTTAGAGCAAGACTTGTGCAGGAATTAACTCAAATTACGTCTTCACTTTCAAATTTCAGCGGCTTTGTGTGGTGTGTTTTGTGAAGGGAGGCCTTTGGGAGACTTCAGTTAAGATCTGATGACTCAGTTACAGCATCACTGAGGTTTTAGTGAAGTTGAAGCATTTGTATAGCCTCAAATGATAACATCTTTACATTCTCAACAACACAGATACGTGCAGTCCTAAGAAATACATTTATACCCTAACTTAATCATACACCGTCTGTGATTGGGCTTCACTAGTGTGCTTTCAAAGTGGAAAAGAGATAATCTGTTTACCACAACATGAGCTGCTTGGACCATATCTGAGGTCCCATTATGTAGTAAAATACTGTTGTAAGAACTTGGAAGAAAACAAGAATGAGGGCAGATACTCACCCAGCCAAACTTGCTGGGTAAATGCCATCTGAGAAGCCAAACTTGCACCATCTGAGATTCCAATTCTAAGTTTTTTGGGCAGGTCATGGAACTCTTCTTCGCATTTGCAGAGACAGTCATGGGTACCTGAAAGTCTCCAGCACAGTTTGCTTTAAATAGATGTGTTGAATGAGTCTTGGAAGAATGGTAATTAAGATGTGTTTGTTTGCATGCAAATTGGCAGGTAGTGCAGAGGAAACTAAAAGGATCTCATTTAAGGTCACTGTGAGAGGGAGCTGCTGATTTAGACGCTGAATTTTAAGCCATGCCAAGATTTATTAGCAAAGGAAGACACATTTCTTGTTTTTTTCAAGATCAGTGTCACCTGCAAAGTTTTCTTGGCAACTAGATTTCAAGCAGATTCATTCACTGAGATAACACTCTGAGGCCAGGCTGTAACCTAGGTCTGTCTCTAGCTTGACCAGCTCTGGCCTCCTTTTAGTATATAAGGGCAGACGAATCTGTCCATCACAGTCCCATAAGACTCACCAAAGGCCCCAGAGCAGGGCTCAGCAGCAGTTAAATATAAATGTTTCAAGAGTCAGAATATGACTGGGAGAGAAGTCTACCAGCATCTGAGGTCCTTTCTATATCTAGGAATGCATTAGGCTGAAAGCACATAGATGAACCTCAGTTTTTCAGCAGCCAGTGCTCTGTTCTTTGCAATTTGCTGTCTGTTGATTAGCATCAGCTTTTTCATCTGTAAAATGCTCTAATTTTCCTGCTCAATGAGTCTCCTTAAGCAGAAAGATGTCTTTGGGCTCATTGTAGTATCAGGACTTTGTGTGATGCTGTTTGGTGGCCCATAAAGACGGGCCATACTGTACTGCATGGTTTGTATTATCCATCTTTCCCACTACCACAGCATTTACCTAAAGTTGCAAATGAAGGTTTATATGCCAGCAGATCTTCCCGGCACTATTTCTGTTCTTCCTTATGTCTCCGAACATCAAAACCTAGTTCTTGTAATGAAGCAGAACAGCACCAGTGATATTCTTTGGAAGCTGGGAATATGAAGGTCAAAATATGGCTTTGGTCATCAGCAGGTCAGCTACTCGTTAGCAATGTTCATTAACATATCGAAGTACATAACCCTGGGGTTTCCAGAACCAGAAATTAGATGCACTTTGCTACAGTAACTCATAATTGGAAGCACAGCAATGATTGGATCCAAGAAACGCTTTAGCTGAAGACTTTGGAATCTGCAGGAAGTTCCAGCGCAGATCTGCACCTCGCACCTGGTTCCTGTCTGACTAATGGGCAGAACCAGCATTTCTTATCTGAACAGCCACCTGTTATTCCCAGCAAACCCAAACCCCTCAACTTTGGAGGCATTCTTGTTTAGAGTCAGAAGCAAATTTCATAGCAAAGGTCAAGGATGTAGCTGCTAAACTTTCTACCTGCTCAGATCCATCCTGCACTAATAAATGTAAGAAAAAAAAAGTTAAGAGAGAAAGAGAGAGAGAGATAATTAGAGCTGAACAAGACAAGAGGAGTTTTAAATGAATTTGTCTATCCTTTTTGACAAGTTTTTCAAATAATGTTCAGTGAAAGATATTGCTTGAAATAGACCTAAAAAAAAATCCTGTTTACAACGAATATTTTCTCAGTAAATGAAAATCCAGTTATCATTCCCATTCAAGGGAAAAGTTCTTTAAATTGACATTTTAAAGGGTTTTTCAAATCTAAAATGATTCTTTTAAATGAATTGAGGAACTTCAATCTTCAAAGGAGAGCCTCCCCCCAAAAGGCGATGGTCCTTCTTTTTCTGCAGAATCACACACAGGAAGGGAATTCCTGCATCCCAGATTCTGGGATTATTCCATTATGCAGGGAGAGTCTAACCCCACAAGCTGAGAATGTATTTGCTTGGCACTTTTTCCAACAAATGTGGGCCCCGTTACATAAAAGTATGTATTATTAAAAATAACATGCCCTGATGGAACATAAATCCCAACTGCAATTTTTCTCAGATTATTTTCTGCTGCGGAATTCTGGTGACAATTATTTTCTTCTGCCACTACCTGCATTCCTCATATCACTGGAGTGCTCTTAAATCACAGCTAGCGTGGATCAAAGTCCTGAGTAAGGCTTTAAAAAGAGGAAAGCAAGCAATATCCCCCCGAGAGCACACCTCTTCCTCCCCCTCAACTATATTCAGCCAGAAGTCCTGTTGCCGGTAACATGCAGAGCACATCCATGTGATAGTATGATCCAGATTTCACTAACAACTCATCATTTGGGTCCCAGAGCAACTTCTTTCCAAAGAAATAAATTGCTGCTGCCATCTAAAATAGAAGACCTCAGTTACACTCCTACTGCTTGATGGTGAGTTTGGATAGGAAAATGTAACTGTCCACTTTGTAGTCTCTTCTGCTTCCCTAAGAAGCAGCAGATGATGGTTGAGGGTTGTGCTGCAGATGCTCCCTGTTCTACTTTGGTGCTTTGCCCGTAGCAATTGAAGGTGGAGCCACAGTGATGTCCTCTTCACTCACAGGTATACTAGGCAGAGCACTGACCTGGCAAACCATTTCCCCGTTAATCTTGGGACTTTCCATGTGCTTGCCCATGAAAAAGCACTGTGCCCTCCACAACACATCTAGCTGGAGAGCTAGTGGGTCACCTTGTCTTAGAAGTCACCTTCCAAAAGCAGCTGAGCTCTACCAGAGATTAGCTAGACAGCTTGGGTTTAACCCAAATATGTCTCCAGACAGTTTAAGACTCAAATCTCCCTGCTTATCCACCAAGTATCCACCCAGTACAGAGGCTTTTCACCCCAATATCCTTTTTTTTTTCACCCAGAGAGCCCCCCTCTCTGGTGGGCATGGTGGTCTTTTGGGATCACAGTATTAGCATCAAAATCCAGACAAATCTGAGAGCAGCAATTAGTGCGCAGTCCTTCCAGAATAACATTTTAAGAGAAATAGCCACATGATCATTTCAGTCCTACACAGCAGCCCTGGCATTTATGCAAGCAAAGCGTCGGGCAATGGCTCTAGAAAGCAAAAATTGAACCTCCTGGAAAAGAACTTTTCAGTGCAATATCTGAAACCAGGCTCCTTTATTACTGTGTATGGTTCTAAATCCTCAGCAAAATGTTAAAAATGTCCTCAGCTTGAAAAACAAAGACTAAATAGCAGCCAATACGAAAATCTAATCATTTGGGGCTATCATCTACAGATATGTACATTTATGTGTGCTTAGCTTAGACAGTCAGACCTACCATCTAGTACACTGCTCATTCATATTACCCTTTCTCTGTTTGCTTCCCAATCAGTGCGTTTTCCAGCAGTTTGTCTCATCTGTTTTAGGAGGTACCCTATGCTTGGCCTTCCACCATTTCTCCTTCAGGGCTGTACATGTCTATGCAAATAATTTTGGCTCCTTACATGCTGCCTAGATTTATTAAGTAAAGACTCCTTGCACCCTTTTCTACTTTTTACAAAATACTGCTCTTTGTCCTTCTGTAATCCGTGGCTTTAGCACAATTTGTGCAACAGGCTGTTGCATCTGTCTTGGAGCTTGGTTTTCTTTCAAGCTGAAATTTCTTGAAGCCTTAATATCTTTCACCTCATTTTCTCCCAGAACTTCACTGCTGTTGACCCTGAGAAAATGCATATACGAGCAAAGTTTCAGAAACAAGTACAGATGTATATTGATCAAGACTATATTGGATTAATATGTAAAGCGTGTAACTTCTGAGCCCTTTGCTTTGTGATGATGCAGAAGAAACAAAGCCTGGCTCAGTATTTCAAGTCTGCACACAAGACAGACTTAATATTGATTACTGTCTACACATTTGTTACAAGAAGGATTCTCCAGGAAGAAAATCCATCATCCTGCAAGATTCACTATGAGAATCACTACCTTTGTCCCCATATTAGCTGTTTTCTAGCATTCTGAAAAGAATGTGTTGGAAAAATATTGTACCATTGAAATTACATGTTTGTTAAAAGTACCTCTTGTTAAAAGAGGTTTGTTACATATATTTGTTAAAAAGTACCTTTTGTTAAAAGTTTGTTAAATTCTGAATTTGGCAAGTGCTGAATTTGGCAAGTTCGAGTTTACCAGCAAATGGGACAGCCTCCTCTGGGGATGAATCCCATCAATCCACGGGAGTCTTGTGAATATAGGGAAATGAGGAGAGAAGATACATGGGAGGAGGTGATGAAGCTCTGGGGAAAGGGAAGATATATCGTGAGTGCCTTTGGGAAACGCAGACACAGACTCAGAAGCCTAAATTTATGCATCTATCCTGACTTTCTGAAATGATTGACTGCATAGTTTAATAATATTGGTTCCTGCTTTTAAAGCCTAGCTAGCGTAAAGAGCAGACTTGCTCTGTCGGCAATATAAATGCCATGTTTTATTGCTTAGCTTCATAGCTGACCCTGAACTCTATTTAATGAGCACCCTTTCGTGTAACATATTCTAAGATATGCATCGTGTCACTACCGTGCTCAAAACTGCTTATGGAACTGATCGAAGGGATGATTAAACCTCCCCATTTTTATAGTAAACTGAGCTTTCAGAGCACTAGATGGTGCTAGAGAATGTTCTTAGCTTCTCCTTAGCTGCCTTCTCTGCAAGCTCTCACAGTGAAACGTTTATTTTTGTAGGATACAACAGTACAATCTGGATCAAACATCCATACTCTCTGCAGAGCTGCAGATCAGCTGCTTACACTGCTGATCGTTCTTTCTTCTTGTGTGACAAGAAGGTGCTTGTTATTGCCAAAAGCAAGCTGTCAAACCCATGAGTCAGGCTCCCCAAATCATGAGACTGCCTTCAAAAACAGGGGATGATTTTTATGTGTACTTTTTATTTGCCTTCAGTTCCTGAGCTTTAGAATGCTATTTATGCACTCCTTAGGAAGATGTAAAAGTGCTGGGCACAAAAAAAAATACCTTAACATTTGTGCCAGGGCCATGTTTGAGCCACAAAGATTAAAGCAAGGTGCAGACCTATCTAACCCTGAGAAACTTGGGTTTGAAACTAGGATTCCGACACACCCAAAGTAAAAAGAAAAATCTACAAAACCACCAGATGAAAAAGAAGTTTACAAAGCAGAGTAGAGTTGCACGCTTTTGAGTCCACTAAGAACTGTCTGGAGCACTTGCTGGGAGAGCAAGTGGCACGGTAGACCCAACAACTGCCTGCACCCACAGGAAGCTTTCTTCATGGCATTAAGGGCAGAGGGCTACATCTTCAGCTGGTATCAGATAGACTCATGACTATCCATAGAATAAGGCTAATTATGTGCCCTATTAGGTCCAGAATGGGCAAGGAAGGCCCTTGCATCTTCAACAACATAGCTGCCTTGCTCAGACCACTGTGGGCTGCATCTTTCTACCTTGAAGGTGGCCCAGGCATCAATGACAACTGGTGGTTTTGCCACTGTGAAGTACAGTGAAGGAGAGAGACCACGTAGAAAAATCTTATTTTCAGTCTTTCTTCTGCTGGGCATCCCATGGACATGAGATCCCCCAGGGAACCAGGGAGCACCAATGCCATGCACGTAATAGGAGAGCATGGGACATTTTTCCTGCACCACAGCTCAGCTAAACATACTAAAGACTGAGACTCAGGTGCTTAGAGGGAGGCCAAAGTTAGGTAGAACTGATTGAAGGATGGTTTTGTGGTGTCTTCTGGCCGCAGGAGGCAAGCAGAGTGCAGATGCCAGCACCAAACAAGACACGCAGAGCTGGAGACACCAGCTGGTCCCTGACAGCTGGAGGGGACCCCAGCAAGCAAGTCAGGGCTACGTGTTGGCCAGCCCTGGAGCTAGCACAGTTGGACACAGCCCTCCTTCCCTCCCCATCCCTGGGGCAGCTGCCAAGACAGGTGCCTCTGGCCCTTAGCATTGGCTTCATCCTCACCAGCTGGTGGCATGGTTGGAAATAGGGTTCTACCATAGCCCCTCTGGACTTCATTGCCACTTGAAATAAACCCCAAAAAACCACTGGTGGATGGAGAGGGGGAAGGGGAAAGGGGCCACCTGCTCTGCTAAGGACACTCAGGCCTAGACCAGAGTGTTGAGTCCAGATGGAAACTTTAGAGAATTCAGACATGACATCACGGCGTCACAACATCTTCACTGAAACAACCAGTCAGATAACAGCTAAATAATGGCATTTGCCATGAGCTGGTATTTATTGCTGTTGTATTTTTAGTGCAATTGTGTCTTTAAAGAGACATGGTTGGGTCAAGTTAGGCCTGTAGCTAAAGATATTTCAAAGCCAAGATCAATTGAAATGTTCCCAGGTTGTGCTTTTAGTTGTAATGGAAGCAACTGATTGTATAAATTTAAGTGTTTCCCTGGAGCATTTGCAGAGGACCAGAAATGAAGCCGTAACCCCAAAGGGAAGTGGCTTCCTGTGCAGCGGTGCCTCACCACGCTCTCATTTTATATCCCCCACATCTTCCTAACCATAACCTGGGGCCGTAAATTAGCTCTTAATTGATTGTTAACCTCCCAGCGTCCCTCCTGTGCGCCTTTTATTTACATTAGCTGTCTAAAAGAGCAAAGAATTCCCCTTCAAACTTCCTTTGGCCAGAGCAACATTCGACGTCGGCATCTCAAGTTCCCTGACTCGCTGTCATCACTTCTCATAGCTGCTCTCTGAGACTCCCTTTCCCCAAATCTCTGCCTCCCAACGTTTCTTTAAACTACCTCCTAGTCCACAACTTCTTGTTTAGCTACTGCTATGAAATGAGAACAGGTTCATTTTTGGCCATCTGTATAAAAATAAATAAAATAATAAAATAAATAAATAAAATAAAGGAGGTAGGGAGATAATTCTTGGTTTCTGAATGAGATACAACTTTGGGATGCTAGGGATGGGATACTCCGTTGAGGGTTCCCATCCTCAGATGGAAAGCCACTGTTGATTAATACCCAAGAATAAATTCAATAGGGTTATAAGCGATCATTTATTCAAGTGTCACCAAAGTTTTCAAATCGCACTGCCAAAAAGAGAGCTTTTCTCTTCTGAAGTGAGTTCTCCTCTTGCTATAGCCGGTCTAAATGAAGACTGAGAATGCCCTAAGACCCCCCCGATGTGACACAGTTTGACTTAAACAAGTTATTTCACGCACGTTGCCTTGGTTTCCTCATCAGTAAAATGGACACAGCAGTTTCAATCAAGCAAAGACTGGTCTGAGATGAACAGTATTTTCTATGAGTTACCTGGTCCCCAGTTGAATCTGTGTTTGGGAACAAGAACCGAGAAGATGGGAAAAGCAACTAGCAACATTACTAAGAAGCCCTCCTTGGCTCATGCCATGATAAAATAAAAAGATATATTTGAGCCTCTTCTGCTGATTAACACTGCAATGGACACACTGAGAAAAATATTTATTTCCCCCCAGGAAAGGAGCTCAGGTTGGCACCCGCTGTGCCGGCTGGCCGGGCAGCAGCCCTAATCTGGGTCTGTCCATCAGTCCGGGCAGCGCAGAGCCCGGCTGTCCCCTCTGGCCGCCCCCTCACCAGCAGCGAGGACTTTGTGTCCTAAACGCTCATTCTTTCCATAGCATAAAAAATAAACCGGCATGTGCTCCGCTCCAACACCGCTCGTCTCCCTCGCGCTGGGGACAGCCCAGCCTTCTTGTTCTCTCGGGCAATGTGGAAGCTCCGGCAAGAAGAGCATCGCGGCGGGGCTCATCCTGCAGAGCGCTGAGTGACGCCGCGTCCCCCAATAAATTACAGTGGCACTCAGCGCCGCAGCCCAGGGCTCGCAGCCGGGTCCTCCCCGGATTATCGGCCTCTCCTGCGCCGGGTGTGTGCGCCCCTTGGGGAGTCATTAGCTGTGACTGAGAGCAGGATAACTCCTTTAGCAGAAGGTTTCCACACTTGCGTTCTCAATGGATTTATCATGCTTGCTAAAACAGGAGGCAGGAAAAAAAAAAAATATATATATATATGTATTTCCCCCTCGACTTTTTTTTTTAAGAAGAAATCCCTGAAGTATGAGCCATTCCCCAGCGACTTCCAGAAAGCAGTGGCGGGGGAAGAGGGAGGGAGAAGGAAAAAAAATGGATATAGTAAAACTTTTTAAGGGAAGCATGAATCGGTTCTTCAGAAAAACAAGGCGGTGGTGCCAACTGGAAATGTTTGCTTTGGGGGTGAGCGAGAAGGCTGGCGTCAGCCAGGGCTAGAGCCATGCCAGCGGAATGCAATATTGGGGAAGCAGCAGGTCACTCAATCACTGGCAATTTGCCCAGGAGCAACTGGATGCCTTCGGATTTTTTTCGGTGCACGTTGCTTTTTTTTTTTTTCTTCCTTTTTTTTCTCCCCCTGCCCCAACACTAAGCAAGCAGAGCCCCAGCAGTTTGGGGTCCGGGATTTGGGAAAGGCACGCTCCTGCCGGAATACCCCCATGGTCTGCCCTGGCCGTGCAGTGAGGACATCTGGCAGCAGGAGCCGCATTTATGCAGACGGGGCTAAATCCTGCCTGAGCGCAGCAGGACGCAGAGCCAGGCGCCACAGGCTGCGTGTGCCGGCGAGGGGGGCGAGGGGTAGGCACAGCACAAGGGAAGGGAATACAACCTCCAAGCACCAGGAGTGTTTTTTCCTACAGCAACAGCGAATATCAAATGCTAGAGATGAGAGTTTTGTTTATAACTTTGGGAGAAAATGGGATTTTTTTTCCCCTAGGTTTGTTTGCTTGCACAAGTGGAGAAAGTGGGTAATGTACAAAAAGCTGAATTTCCCCCAGTGCAGAAAGCCCATTAACTCCTTGCAGCACATGGGGTGGGGGCAAAGAACCCAGGGGTGTTCTTTCCTGCATATCTGTCCTTTTTCTCGCTGTTATGGGGTCTGTGCAGAGCTGCATGCTGAGCCCAAGTGGCCTGTTCCAGCAGCCTGGAGCCTGACCCAGAGCCACTGCCATCGTCAGGGATTTGCCTGTTTTGCTGAAGAGGGAAATCAATACCGGGTCAATGCCTGAGCTTCGTACAATGGCACCTGATGTGCTGGTGTCAGCTGCAGGTCTTCAGAATTAAAAATGAGCAATGAAACCACCCTGTCTCTCCATAGGGTTAGAAGCTCACTGGATGGGACAGGAGCTGCTGTGAAGGCTGCTGTGGGCAATGGGCTGTATCTGCTGCTCTGAAACCTGCAAAGTTCAATGCCACCCAGAGCAGGCTGCCTTGGTTGACATATGCCCAAGACACCCTGGACCAGCACCTGCTGGTCTTCCCTCTGTGGTGTCATTGCTCCCTGAGCAGAGCATGGGCAGAGACAGAGAAGAGGAGATCTTCCACGTGGCGAGGCCAAACTGATCCAGGAAGAGCTTGGAGAGAAACAACAGATTTTCTCAGCAAATATAGATGCCCAAATACTCTCCTAAGTCATGTTGTGTACATGTGCAGAGAAATTTGGGAGAAAACTGAAGTCCTTCTGCAGCATGCATAGAGCAGGCTTTAAAATAATGACCTTCAAGAGGTCTTGATTAGTTCTTGATTTGGGGTCTTTGGGCTGAAGAACATTAGTGCAAATTGTGCTGTTGGGGGTTCGGATGACTTCACTCCACCCCTGCCCTCTGAGCCTCACACTGCCTGTGTAGGTGCCCAGGGAAGACCCATTCAGCTCACCCACCCCTGAAGACCTTCAGACAGCAACCTAAGATCTCCCTCGCCACCTGATATTCAGCTTTATTCCCCTCCTGGCTTTCAGAGAATCTCTGTTTTGGCAATGGTATTTTCAGCCTGATCACTCATCACTCCATTGACTCCCTCCTTTTTACATTCTCCTTGTTTGGGATCATGATGCAGCTCTTGGGCAGAACAAACCAAAATGCACACTGTGTCCCAGGTCCCCATCCTCCTCCCTTTTTGCATCCATTTTCAGCTCGAAAGAATCATATTCTTAGCAAGAGGATGGGTTTACCATTAAATCATTGGACAAGGACTTTAATCAAAATGGATTGCATTTCCAGGTCAAATACTAGTTTCTTGTGAGATCTTAAAAAAAAATCCCCGTCCCAGATCATTTTGCACTGTACAGTGGTGTATGTACTTTCTTTTCATTGCTATTTCTTCCTTTTTAATTCTAAAGGGCAGAAAGAGTTTCTCTCTTATAGTGTGCATGCACAGCAAACCAGTGCAAAGTATTTATTTTTACTGTAATGCATCTCGAGCAATTATTTAATAAAATACCTAAGCTCCTGACAGAATGCCCTGGAGGAAAGAACATTTCCCCAAGCTCCTTTTTAGATGAATAAACAAACTTTCGCCCTGTAAAAAGGATTGGATCAGAGCATGCAGCCCTCTGCAAACATGTGAGATGCCACAGTCACCCGTTTGCACAAGACTTTTCACCACCTGCCCCTTTCTTCCCGAGAAAGTGCTGATGGGCAGTGAGAAATGATAGTGCAGATACCCTTAATAACCCACCAAGATAAATGTCACAGGAAAGGTTCCCATATGGTCCCATGCTCCAGCACTGACAGCAGCATGGCTGTACGAGGCAAAGCGGCCAGCAGGGACTGGAGAGGACTGGGCTCTTCCCTGGCTTTACATAGTGCTGGTTTGCAACTTGGGGAATTGGGTTTTGCTTCCCACTCCTCAATTTCCCCCGGCATCTGTAATGGTGAAATAATGATCTTAGCTTCTTTTTAAAGCTCTTTGAGACCTGTAGATGAACAGTCCTTCTAAAGAGGTAAGCAGTATTATAAGCAACGGCCCTCTCATCTGCCAAGAACCAGAAGTGATATGAGGGTGATGAAATTCCGGCCACCTCATCAGCAAAGCATGTTGTCCTGGCCTTCAAGACAAGGTTAGGGCCCTTGGAGAGAGCCTCTTCCTTTTTGGGACAGAAAGGAGGGGACACAGACCCAGCACATGCGTTCCTATTCTTAGGCATTTGTACCCATGTATCACCACAAATGCAAATGTCCCTTCGCCTCAAAAACCCACCCAAAATAAGTGTGTAGCGTAAAGCCATCGGTCCTGGGAGGTCAACCACACATTGAGGACTGATTTTAAGAGACTGGGCGGTTTTCCTGTGACTGTTCATCCCAAGTGGATGCAACAGGCACCCAACAGGCCGAAGCCTCTGTGTTGGCACAAGCCCACCAGCAGTCACTTGCCCAGAGGACGAAGCGGAGAGGACAGAGGAAACTGGGTTGAGGCTGGAGCTGGAGAACACTCAGGTGTCCCCAGAGGAGCTTCCATCCATCGGGTGACGCGAGCCTTGGCTGGGGGGAAGGAAGTTGGACGGAGGCAAGAGGCAGCACATGGGCCTGGCCACAGAGGAGCTCTCGGAAAGCGGCCGGAGGCACGATCGGGAGCTGCCTCGCGCCGCGGGGCCAAATCCGGCCCTGGCGGAGCCCCAGCGCCGCGGCCCCGCGCGCGGCCCCGCCGCGGCGCCTCAGACGCCAGATGCCCGGCGTGTTTTCGCAGCTGCGCGGGCCGCGGCGAGTCACACGGGGCCCCGCGTGCACCTGTGCGACCCCGGGCCGCCCAGCTATTAACAGCCGGCGACAGCGCTCTGATGCCATATCGCTGACGGGCCGCGGCGCCGCGGCGCGCGGCTGCTAGATCAGGTGCCCTGCTGACAGGCCCGCGCTCCTCTTGCGGCCCAGATGGAGGCAAAGGAGAACGCACCCAGTGCTCCTTCCTGGATGTCTTCTTGAGATGAGGTGGCCCTCAGGGTCCTCCGGTGAACGTTCAGGGTCCTCCGGTGAATGTTCAGGGTCCTCCATGAGGAGACGGTGCTGGAAACCAGCACGAATCCCTGGGAGAGAAGCTAAACTGGGGATGGTTGAAGAGCAATGTGAAGCCACATTGTTCGAGGCAGTAAAAAGCATCTTTATCAAAGAGCTTCCACCAGATTTGAATATCAGGAGGCTAAAATCTTCTCAAATTTTGGGGAAAACTGCTGAAGGGATCAGGGAAGGAGGGAAATACTGATGAAGAACATGGTATTTACCCCTTTCCTCACTCCATCTGCAGCAACGCAAGCACCAGCAATGCGCAATATTTGCACACCCAGAGAAAAAGGCCTACCATGTGCAACCTCTTTGTTAGACACGAGATGGGCAGGGCAATGGCTTTTACGCTGTCTCTTTTGCACTGCTGACCACAAATAAGCACAATGTGACTAATTAACAGAGCTGGTTCGCATCACGATGAGGTATCCAACACAGACTGCAGAGCCTTGGGAATTAGATTTTGATGCTTTTGTGATGCAAAAAAGATGATTTCCCAGGCATCATGTGTACAGCACAGCCAGATCTGTGACTTTTCCTCTTTTTCCTCGTCAGTTCTTGGTTCAAGCAGAAAGATGATTTTTAATGCCAAATCATTGTGCTGCTTCCCTCTTCATGTCAGGCCACAGGCTCACCACATTCTGGACTGGTTGCAACCCATCTGGTTTCACTAATACTTTTAATATAATATTTATAACTAGCTAAGGGCTGATCATATGACGGGTATAATCAATAAGTCATATGCCAATTGTGGTTGTTCTATACCTCAAGCTATTTTTCTTTATTTTAACATCCAGAGCCTAACGGGGTATTTGCACGTTTGGTTGCTGCTTTGCTGCCTTGGCAGCCCGGTATTAAGGAAGGTTTTCCTGAACCTCAATAACTGTGAAAAGAAAAAATGACTTTGCTTCCACCCAAAAAAGGAAATGAGATGAGAAAACTAATCAAGGGCTCAGCTTGCCAGATACCGCTTGCCACCATCCCTGGCTTTGCTGAAGGAATTTGGCTTAGGAGAGTTGGTCAATGTAAACATAACCATCTTTTCAACAAGTACAAGTATGGCTTTAGCACTACCATAAAATGAAAGCCAAGTATGACAGCTTTAGCTCATCTATATCCATTTGTGTAGTCCATCCTCATATCCAATAGACCATCGGATAGCATGGAGTAAAGACACCTTACACCAATACGAGGGGTGAGTCCCATTGCTTGCAAATACCTCCTTGTTGTCCTTTCTGTCCTTCCACTTCACATGGCCAGAGTAGATTCAAAGGGAGGAGGAATCTCCTGGCAGATGCTCAGCTATGGAAAGATGCATTCTTGGTCAATCTGGCAAGGCACTTTGTTACATATCTTCCAAAACCTTTGGTCGAGGCATCTTTAAGAAGAGAGACATATATCTGAGTTGAATAGACTGAATACCTCGGTGTAAATCCACTGGAGTTGCACCAGGACATGACTTGGCTCTGTGTGGTTGCAAGGAGACAGGACAGCAGCAAACTCTCCGTTCCTGTGGATTCTTATAGCGGGCCACAGGCTATAGAAGCAGATGAATTCATGATCCATTCTGGCAGGGGGAAGGACGACTGCAGGTTTGAGCTTCCCACATCACTTCTACCAGCTGTCCCCAGGGAGGCAACACATCCATCGCAAAGATGATTCCATGCCTCATAGCCAAGCGGCACTGCTTTCTTGTGCTCTCTAGCAGGAGCACAAATCAGAGGGTCCGCTTGTCACCCCATCACATGGGAGTTCATCAGCAGAGCAGACACTGTGCAGCAGCTCAAGGAGGACAGATTGAACGCCTCAGTTTTATGCCTGGGCTTTCAGCAGTGACAACTGCTACCTTGTGAGTCAGCTTATTCAAAACTGCTCCACGCTAAAGGGATTAACAAGCTCTTCACTGCTTGGATCACTTCACAGTGGAAAGATCCAAAATCAACTGATGGAAAAAAAGATATTTTGTTCTCTGGAGGGAGCAAGATTGTTTATGGAACCAAATGATCAAACAATGATTCCAAGTGCTGCAAATTTTCTCTCTTTATGTTAGTACCAGGTACACAGGTCACGTACCCAAACTCAGTGGGGCACTGGCATGGTCAATGCGGACTCACAGTGCCATGCCATTCCTGGGACTTTGTGCCTATGCTCTGACCTAGTTCTGTGGGGTGGGCAGTGCTCAAGAGTAGAAGTGACAGGAGCAAGGAGTAGCCCTTCTCTCAGACACAAACTGCAGGCACGGTGCCAGTGGGAGCACACACTAATTGAAGTGATGTTAAGTTCTGAAACACCCCTATACTGCCCCTCCTGAAAAGTCACAAATAGCTCATCCATTTCCATTAGCACACAAGGACATGAAAAAACTCTTTTCCCATTGACCCTGCACAGCCCCATGCTTTGCACAAACACCTCTCTCCATGGAGCAGGATACTCTAGAATTCATCCAGTACCAATCTTGCCAAACTCATCTTTGTACTTGGCCAGCTCACACAGAGTTTGGCAGAGAAGAGGATGAACTGACTGAGCATCAACACCAGCACCAGCAGATGAGTAGTGTTTGTGACAGACAAAACAGCAAGACAACTTATGGAGACCAATCAAGCCTTCACCATCAAGTGTGAGAGTCACTCAGGTGGCCTCCTTCCTGTTTAGCTCATAGTTTGATATTTTAGCGCATTTTGCAACAGACCTAGGACCTTGCCCGCTTAAGGCATACAGATCTGTGATCTACCAGTTATCTGAGATGTATAATGAGACGGGCAGGACACCAAAATGCAATGCTCCATTGGGAGTGAGTTCTCTTGGCAGCACCAGGCATTGAAAGGAGACAGGCTTGGCAGACCAGGGAGGTGTCAGCCATGTGGCCTCAGAAAGGGTTTTGGTTGTCACCTGAGGCAGCGTGAGGAATTTGTTATCCATTCACATAGCTGGGCCTTTGGAGGCCACATTTTAGGAAGGAAGACTGCTTAAAGAATCACAAGTGCAAACAGCTTGTATCAAAGGCAGTCACACGTTGAATGAGTGCGTATTATTTCAACTCTGAGAAGTTATAGGACCTTATCAGAAAATGCTATTAGAGGTTTCACACAACCCTGCTTTCCTTTTGTATCTGTCATGGAGGCAGCTAAGCTCTGTGACAGATGTGATTCAAACCTATCTAACCAGGACCCTACTAAGGGTTTCCAATGTTCACACAGAGCTTAGCACTTCAAAACAACATTCTTCGGGCTCTTCTCCATCTGGAAGAGTGAATGGACTACAGCTGGTCTGAAAATGGAGCTTTTTCTTCTCTCACAAAAATCCTAACTTTTGTTAGAAAAAATCAGCCCCAGATAAACTTTCTGCTTTTAGCTGCAAGTCTTCAGTAAACGTCTGAAATTTCATGCTGAAAACACACTTCTCGTGAGAAAAAAAAAACAAAAAAAAAAAAACATTTAATCTACAATGGCATTTTCTGTCAAAAAATATTCAAGAGGTAAACAGTTTTGAACAGTCCTGAAAATGCTTCTGCATAGCCAGTTCAGCACATATCAACTATTTTAAACATTGGAATACACTTTTTCCAAACACTTTTGGAATACTGTCATCTGGACCTTTAAAAAGAAAAATCTTTACTCCCTTCCTCACAGGTAAGCTCAGCAACAGATCCTCATAATGGCTCCATGGCTCTCCTCACGTCCCATTTCCAAGCTGATTTTAACCAGATTTAATAGCTTCAGAGATCGGTACCTGCAGGTATAAAAAGGTAATGAGTCTCTCGGGAATTTTCCTGGGGCTCTCAGTGTCATCAGGAATAACCGGCAGCACAAAAATGGTTGCAAGTTAGGGTGAAGACTAAAATTAAAGAACTTCAATTTCTGATCCTACTGTGCACCAGGTAGAGCTCTACTAAAGCCGTGGAAAGTGCAAGAGTGAAAATGTTCCCATGAAAACCAGACCCAGCTCCATATAGAACATGACAATAGGCCTTTCAGCGAAGCTAAGGTTTGCTTTTGAATCATCTCAGCCCAGTATCACTATGAGAAACATTATCAGCTCTTTCTGTTGTGTTATTATTCCATTTATGTTTCAGCAGTGCAATTTCCTGCCTGCTCTTTGAACAGCTATCAAAGGACTAGGCACCAGATCATGGCAGGCATTCTTCTGGTGGTGACATCTGCTAAACTAGTCAGTCTGTTCCTACACAGCCCACTCAGTGCATCCTAAAATATTTTATAAGCTGCCAGTGGAAGGAAGAGTGAATGGTAATGTGGGTCCCTGACCTTTATTATAGCCACCTTGATGTTGTAAAGGAATTACATTCAAGCAGCCAGAATTTCTGGGTCCCTTCAGGTTAGGGTTTCTGTGTTACCTCCAAACCCAATAAATTCCACTTAATGCCATCTGGCACTTCCTATCCTTCACTGTTTATCATAGAAGAACACTGGCAAATCAAGCATATGAAACTCAATCCAAAAGCCTCTAAAATCCAATGGAAAGATGGCTTAGGATCATGCCTAAAAGTGCAAAATTTTATTCATAAACATGTCTTCTACAGCCTTGGTGGAAGATGCTCCGCTTTGAACAACAAGTACTTAAATAGCAACGAACAGTTTCTAAGAAAACATCTGGACTCCTAGGAAAAGTTTGCTCTAATCACATTTAGAGAAGCTAAGAAATACCATTAATAAGATAATTACCCAAAGGCTTTCATATTAGCATCATTACTAATTTTGCTTTGGGCAACGTCACTGTTGCTATTAATATCAATATGTTCCACAAATATAGTCAAGTGCAGCTAAGGACTATTCACAGCTAATTCTCTTGTTATTCATAGGACCTTCAGTTTGTGTCCTCATCTCTCCTCTGCACTCTGGCTATATTCCAAAATGTTTTCCACATCAGTGTTGACTTCTGCCTGAGTGTCCTGTCCTGAAATCAGTCAGAAATGTGCCCAGGTACCTGAGGATGTTCTTGGAGGTTTGGTTGCTGGTTTGCCCCAAGTAGGCAGCATTCAAAGAGTCCCTGTTCCTCACCATCCTTCTTGGTTGTGGTGGTGTCTTCTGAGTCTTCTCACTGCAAGGCTTGAGGCATTGGTTCCTGATCTCTGTCTACAGGACATCTTTCCTGTTCTGTCTCCACCTTGTCCTGGATCTTATCCTATGTATTGATTGCTTTCCCCAATCTTCAACCTAATACCAGGCTAAACTTTGATCTTCTTCTTGGAATAGTCCCTAGCTACATTTTGGGCAAATTTCATTTACCTGGATCAGTGCATTTCCCAAATTCCCGGCATTGGAATCCACTAACTACTGTTGTCCTCATCATCATCTTTGGAGTCCTGCCTCATCCTGACCACCTAGCTGAGAATTCTTAACTATCAATCAACAACATTGCTGATCAACCATATCTTTTAACTAGGAGACTGATGTTTTATTAACCACCAGACCTCAGCCATGTCCTGCACTGGACAGCTGTGAAAAACCACACATTTTTGGCTCCTGTAGATTGTTAGATGCAAGTATTTTCCCTGTGTTGATAAGGATTTTCTAACTAGCAAGTCTGGTCATTTCTCCCAGATGCACAGTGAGCTGAGCAGAATCAATGAGGCTGCCAGCCTTGCAAGTTAGCAAAACACAGAGGGTGCTTAATCTAACAGCCAAGACCATTGAGCCACAGCATTGAAAACCATGCCTGCATGTATAATGATAACTAAAACTAAGGGCCATTTTTTAGCTACAAGGCAATTGCCTCTGCACAACATGTATCCAGGTGACTAAATACTCCGCACCTCCCCAGCAAAGAATAGTAACTGAAAAAAAAGGAAAAAAAAGACCATGTTTGTATTGCCTATTTGAAACCATCCCTAGTTGAAGCTATTCCCAAACCATGCAGAGGCATCATCTGAGAGAACCCACTTGGTCCAGACAACAACTATACCATGGAGTACAATGGCATTTAACAGTAGAGACCCAGAGATGCAGACCAGAGGATGGTCCTGGTTATGGTCATTTCTCTTCCCTCTTGAGTAAAGATTCAAAGCCAGGGATGAAAGGCCTGGGAGGTTGTGACCAAGCCCCGGAACAGGCTGCCCAGAGAGGTTGCAGAGTCTCGTTTTCTGGAGATCTTCCAAACCTGCAGGCACCCTGTGCTCCGGGTGTCCTTGCTGGAGCAAGGGGGTTGGACTAGATGATCTCTAGAGATCCCTTCCAACCTTAACCATTCTGTGATTCTGTTGCAATGACAAAGTCCTGCTACCAGGAGGATGGGGCTGGAGAGAATTCAAACAATAACAAATCAACTCAACTGTCAACCAGATGAGAAGTGCCAAATCATAGATATGGCCCCTGAAAACCAACTTCGTGGCATTCTCTCCACAGCAGCCAAATTGCTAGCTGTGTCTGATTCTAAGCACAAAACAGGTAACATTCAAGGCAGCAGGATATTTAAACCCAAGCCTGAATCCAAACTGCAACCCTAAGGCAGCATAATATTTGACAGCAAACTAAGATCTCTTGGCCAGAGCCCAACTCACCAGCAGCCTTGATCTCCTGGACTTTTTAGGGATGCTTTGCAGTCTCAGATGCTGTGTATTGGCCCATCACTAATTTATATTTATCTATAGCCAGAAGTTCACAGACCAAACTGTCAGAAAGTTGATAATGTCCACACGGCACTAATTTATGTGGTGTGAAACATGTTAGGAAACCAAGGTGGAAAAATTATATTGCAGAAGTGGCTAGAAAAAGTACAAGCAATAATCTTGGCAGTGGTCATAGTTTATATCAGATTAAACCTAGGAAGACATTTACTGGCTAGTATTGAACCAAGTCCTGCAGTAGATTGACTTAGAGGTTGCCAGCCACATCCTTTATTGATAATGTTAAATAATGGAGATTTTTCTCTATCTGTAGGATGCTGATGGGCAGTAACACAAAACTGAAGGGTCATATTGAAAGAAAGCTAAAAGAAAAGTTAGCAGTTAAGTCATTTCAGGACCAACACAGTCTATTTTAAAAGTGTATATTCAATGCTAAATGTTAATAGATACTATCTCTCTTCAAAAAACAAAGGACCCCTAAAAACCTGTAAATGCTAAACTGCTATCAGACTATTTAGACTATTAAAATTAAAATATGGGAATTACGTTCAAAAATGGAATATAGAAAAAAATACATACATTCAGATATGCCAATGTCAGAAGCTAATAATAAAACCTTCTCCAAACACATCCAAAGCAAGTGATTTGCCAGAGAGCTAGTGGACTAATAGATGATCAATATGTGATAGATGAGCTCTCAAGAAACATTATCTCATGATAGCAAAGGCAAACAAACACTTAGGATAGCTTCCACACTGCAGCCTTTCCTTACTGGAAGCATGTCTGAAGCAATATCTGAAACTGAAGTGCCAGTAGAAGAGCTTTTCAAACAAACTGATAAAGCAAGCAAGACAAATCTCCTAGACCAGATGGTATTCACTCAAGAATCCTATGAAAATCCAAAGAGGAAACTGCCGAATGATTCTGTGATGCAGAACCAATGTGCTGTTTAAATCAGCCTAAAGAAAAAAGCAGTAATGTGATCTAAAAAAAAAAAAAAAAAAAGAAAGAAAGAAATAGTGGATCCAGGGATGGCTCACTGAAGAAGTACAGACAAGATGCTGTGTAAGACAAACTGATAAAAATTATGAAAAAGAATAGTAAATATATTGCAGAACAAGGTATAATTGGGAAGAGTCAAGTATTGCATCTACAGATGGATGTCATGTCTCACAAAAGAAGTCCCTTGAGGTGTCATTGAGTATTTGGGATGATGATCTGGATAGTAGAGTCTACCACGATTTCCTCTTGTGGCTGAACATCTGGTTAAAACTAGGAAACCAAACAATGATCAGGTTTCATAGGCAACAGAGACAATCTTTAGGAATGGATGAGGTTTTATACTGCTAGGATCTCTGCTGCTCAACACAAACATTTCATCTAGAAAAAGAATAAAAATTGAAAATGGCAACTTATTTCTGACAATACTAAACCATCCAACCAACCAGACAGCTCTTAAAATGCTAAGTGACAGTGCAATAAACTGGAAGATGAAATTCAGTATCAAGAAATTCAGAGTAATAAAAGTAATGAGAAAAAAAATCTTAAAGATGCATGCACAGTAATGAGTTCAAAGTGAGCTTTTACTGTGGGGAAAAAGATCTTGGAGTTACTGGATGGCTTTCTGAAAATGAGAATTTAGTGCTCTACAGGGATCAACATGGTAAAGAGAAAATTATAAACTAATAAAAAGAAAATTCAGAATAAATAAAAAAGTTTTAAATATGGGTCCTGTGCACCCATCTCAAACAGGAAAGAGCAGAACTGAAAAAAAGGCAAAGGCCACAAGGATGACCAGAGATAGGGAACAACTTCCATACAGGACATAGGCTAAAACCCTTCAGTATGGGGAAAAAAAATGGAGGGGATCTGACAGGGACCTTTGAAATCATGAATTTCCAGGAGAAGATGAGTAGGAAATAATTAGGTTTCTCAGAAACCACATTTACTTCAGGAGCACCCTCCACTGTTGACTACCAGAAGCTGGGTGAATGCACCAAAGGAAGGACCATTCTGCACTTGACCTGTTTCTTACAGTCATTTGAGTTTCTTATGCTCTTCCTACTATACATTTGTGTCACATGCTCTAGGTATATACATATATATATAGATATATATATATGTGTGTCTATGCCACACGCTGTAGGTGACCCTGTGTGTGTGGGGGGGATGTTGGACTAGGTTATCTCTAAAGGTCCCTTCCAATTTAGTGGTTTCTACGATTCTATGATTCTATGGCTTAACAGCTGATATATAACAGTCAGGAATGGGAGCAAGCAGAAGCATCTAAGTCCTCTTATAGTCTTACATCATCTGCCTCTCAGATTAAGCTCTACCCACCCATTCATCCATCCATGGAAGGATAAATTCCTGGAATGCTAACAACTCCATGAAGAGCTATGAATTTTATCCTTTATTTAATAGAAAATGAACTTTTCATCTTTTGTTTTTTGCAACTAAAGGTTAGCTAACAACAGAAAATAGCACAAAATAATGACCTTTACCAGCTGATAACAACTCCATGAAGCTAAGCCCCTCTGGGAACCCACAAAGAGGACTGACAAGCTAAGCACTAAATGGCTCAGGTACAAGGAGGTAGAGTTGAAGCCAATACCAACATTGTAGATCTCACTGCAGCTCTAGGGAACACAAACTATAGTGAGAAGTTGGGTTAGGGCGAGGAAGAACCTGCTGCTGCTGCTACGACTGGCAATGACTCAAGGACTCCCATCCAGCATGCCACAGGAGAGGGAAGGACCACAAGACAAGTGCCAACAGAACAGCGATCCTGCCTCACTTTCAGATACATTTCCCATTCTGACCACATGAAAAAACTACCTGCCCCACTCAAGTCTCTGAGAAAAGAAAAAAAAAAAAAAGAAGAAAGAAAAAGGAGAATTGGAGAATTTTGGCAGGTTCCAGTGATGCATGAGGTCAGACAGGGCTGAAGGGAGACCACCTGCCAGTGCAACTCTGCCTAAATCGGTGCATTGGCTCACAAATGGAGGAAGAGTTGGGATTTTTTCAGTCTTCCCAAGGCAATGAACACCTCACATACCTGCAGCACAAGATGGCATATCCATCCTGGTGAAGTCAATGGAAGAGTTGTCCTTGACGCACATGGGTTGCACTGCAAATTACTACTGCATGGCTAGGCCTCCTGGTAGGTTATTGGAGATGCATCTTCCATCGTACCTTAGCAGGAGGGAAGCACTGGTCCTGAGTAACACAGAATTTCCTCTGCAGATAGGCTAGGAACTTCCAACTGAGCTTTGACTTTTGAACAAAATTAAACTTTTATAAAATCAAGCCTCTAAATCCGTATTTGACAGTCTCCAAAAGAATCTGCAAGACTACCAAGCACCCAGTGGCTTCCACCAGGAGGTCCACTGACTTTTCATAAAGTCAGATACCAGATACAAAGATCTCAGTCGAAAGAGAGCTTTTATGGGTATTTAGTCTACATTTCCATATAAAATAAATTCATGCAGCAATTCCTGCATCAAGCCCACAGTTTAACCTATATCACATTCTTAGAAAAGATATCCAGGGCTTTCTTTATATGATTCAGGCAGTGGAAACTCAGTTATTCCTTCAGGTGATTTATTGCAGGATCATTATGTTCAGCAGAACTATGTAACTCTTATCAATAACCTGGTTTGCTCTGCTCTTATTACACTTCTTTCTGATAGGCTTTGGACATGAGAAATCTTCTCCTGGTGGAGATCTGAACAAGCCATTAGCATCTCACTCCTTGCTCTTTGCTCAAATAAACTGAAGGGAAAGACTGGTTTGACCTCGAATCACTTTAAATCTTCCTCATTTTTAATATCTTTTAAAAGTCTGCCATCCTCTCTTGTCTTGCTGATCAGTTCTTACCTGAGGCTTTGCACTGCACCCCAGATCTGCTGTGCATTGCTGGCCATGGTGAAATGTTCCACCCTGCAGGCAGCCTCCTCATTAAATAGAAATGTTCAGTGTTGGCACCTTGTTCAGAAACCAGAAAGTTCAGAAACTTTTCACTAAATGTTTGTGGAAGGTTTTTAAAGGTCTTGGCATCCCAAGGTAGAGAATACAGGTAAAAATTCATTTGAGGAGTGGAGAGCAGAGGAGACCAAAGCCCAGGAAAGAAGGGTAAAATGCACTCATTTAGTCTAAGAGAATAAAATTAAGCTACAGGCTGCCATAAGCACTTTTTCCCTTGAGTGCATACTGAGTGCATCAGGTAAAAAACAAGCATTTAAAAAGAAATGCAATGGTAAATCAGTGACAGCCACGACTCCAATGTACATTCAGTGTGAATAATTCTCATTTGTTACCTCACTTCATGATCCATTCTCAGTTTCATGTTAACCAAGAGGACAATCCTATAAATCTGACCTAGCACATTTGCCAGGACTCCAAACAGCTCCAAAAAAAAACTCACTGCCGAGAGACCACCAACTGTATGATTTCTTGCAACTCCCACCATACATTTTATGGGTAATTAGCAATGCTATAAGGCTTTCCTAGGGCTGGAGAAACTTTACTTCATTAATAACGTTGGACTAGATGATCTCTAGAGGTCCCTTCCAACCTTAAATATTCTGTGATTCTGTAATAGAAGATTTGTGTGTTCATCGGTCTCCTCTCCTCTTCCTTCTTCTCTCCTGCCTATATTCTCAAACTACTCATTTTTAAAATGCATTTTCTTCACAGAATTATAAAAATAGTGGATTTTTTTTCTCTTTTTTTTCAGATTGGGGACTGGACAAAGTCTGAGCCTGCCAAGGCTTTCTTTTTTTTTCTTTTCTTTTTTTTTTCAATTGCTTAAACACTCATAATAAAAGAATGTGCCCCTGATGGAATTTACATTGCAAAAAAAAAAAAGTTCTCCCATCCTCATGTATTGTATCTCATGCACTTAAATATACATACTGAAATCCTATAACTTCCAGGAAAGAAGACTGTACAAGTGCTGTCAAATTGTTAATGACAATGTCATGCACATGGCACATAATTAAAAGTTAAAGGATGAAAGATTTAGGCTGCATCTTGATCTCAGCTTTATACTGACATACGCAGCATGCCAATTCCCATCAGACTTTTTTTTTTTTTTTTGCTCTTAAATGGCATTTTAAAGTAATTTCTCTTGCCTAAAAAGGATATTGTAAAATGCACACATGGGCACGTGTTTCTTTTAACAAGTGCAGAGCTCTAGTTTTCCCTGGGACTCAGAAGAAAAGAGTTGTCACCAGGCAAATCACCTCTCAGAAATGTTCAGGGTACTTCCCTGCAAAAAAATACTCCACCAGGCAGGAGTCACTGGGTCCTTTTTGGGGAATCACTCGCCCCAACCATGCAGAAGCACTTTGCCTGTCCTGAGAGCAAGGGACTGTCCTTCCACCCAAGCCAAAGAGCACTAAGAGATCTTGCCACCATTTTTAAAGATCAATTCGCAACTAAATAAGCTGGCAAAAAAAAAAAACGGTTTCTTGGGGTTCAAATCTGTCTCCCATTAGCTTAGTTTTGAGCAAGCAGATTGGCCACAGACGGCGACACCCTGGGCAAAGTCATGCTGGGGCCAGGGCCACCATGGCTCTGCTCAGGAGCCACCACTTCCATGCAGGGTGATGGGACCCTGACTCTGGCCTTACCACTTTCTTCAGAGACTGCTAACCACAGGGATACTAAAACAAGAGAAGGGGCAGGTTTGACAGGCAGTGATGTGTCAGGGAACACTTAGTTTTAGCATTCCGCTTGGAAGTCCTCTCCAGAGCAGCTATCGCCCAAGGAGCAGTGCCCAGAAGGTGCACATAGCATGGGGGCAAGACATGAGAAATAAGTGATGACTAAGTGACCTAGCTGACTTGAAAGAAGATGCCAGCTACCTAGAGAACGAAGATACTTCTCTGCAGGGCTGGATTCCCATGTCAAGGGGCAAGTAAAGGATAGTTAAGGGGTTTTGGGTGCAGAGAGTGGCTGGATGCGCTCGCCCACCCAACAAGGCTTCCTGGCTCTCCCTGTGCCAACCAAGACACCCTTTGCTGAAGGGTAGGAAGCTGGAGCCCATCCCAAGTCAATAGCAGAGCAGCAGCTGAAAAGACACAAGGTTTTGGGGAACTGTGAAGGGCGAAGTGCTGATGGGAGGGGTACCTAGGGTATCTGCAGGGTGTTGGAGCCTCCCTAGCTCCCCCTGCTCCCCATCCCACTGAGGTGCACATGCTTCTCAGGGAGTATTTAGGGAGGCGACCTCCCCATGAGGGAAATCGCTGGAAGGGGCACAGCGGCCAGCAGATTGGGGTAGAAATCAGAGGAAACCGGGAATTTCCCGGGTACGGTGGGGGCCGATGGAAGAAAACTGCGCAGCCGTCGGGTCGCAGCGAGACTCCGGGAGGGAGGGGGCAGGATTTCTCTTCCCTCGCTTGGAAGAGCGAGATTAAAGAAGAAAGTGGGAGTGGGGTGGGAGGGAAGGGAAGGGAGGGGGGGATGAACAAAGGAGATTGGCAGCACAGCTGTTTTGGGAAGAAAAAAAAAAAAAAAAAAAAAAGCCAGCCTTCCTGTTTCTTTAAAGCCGCTCATCGGCGCGCTGGGCCGGCTGCCGGCGCTGGGAGGCAGCGCGCACGGACGGACGGACAGACAGACAGACAGAGAGAGAGACAGACAGACAGACAGCCGTCCGCAGCTCCCC
>NW_020454538.1:1110733-1124155 GCF_003342845.1 Nothoprocta perdicaria | reverse complement strand
CCTCCTCGCCAACGCCCGCGAGCGGAGCCGCGTGCACACCATCAGCGCCGCCTTCGAGGCGCTGCGCAAGCAGGTACCGCAGCCGCGGCCCCGCGGCGCCGGCCACCGCGGCTGCCCCCGGCACCCGCGCCGGGGCGCCGCGCTCGGGCACCGGGATCCCCCCTTGGGCCGCCCGCACCGCGGACCGGGCACCGGGATCCCCCCTTGGGCCGCCCGCACTGCGGAACGGGCACCGGGAATCCCCCCCCGGGCCGCCCGCACCGCGGACCGGGCACTGGGATCCCCACCCGGGCACCGGGACACCCGAGGGCCACCCACACCGTGGACAGGGCACCGGGACCCTCCCCATGTCCACCCATGCTGCAGCCCTCCCTCTGCTGTGGGGCATTGGGGAGCACCCGGCATGACCAGAGGGGAACGCAGCTCCAAGCACCCGGAGTGACATCTCGGGTGCTGCACAACCCACACTGTTAAATGAATAGTGGGCTGTTGTGCGCCTGTGGTTTGGGGAGCTTGGGACCTTGTCTCCCTCCCGAGGGGAAAGGTCCACCTGGTGACAGCACGGCGGGAAGCTGCAAGCGGAGCTGGTGACGCTCCGGTGCTGTTGGAGCGCTGGGAGATGGAGCGCAGCTCGCCCAGGTGGGATGTTGTGTGGGGGGTGGGGGGTTCCTCAGCCACCTCTGAGATGTCCCACGGGATCCATGTGTGCCAGGAGGAGTGAAGTTGCAGTCTGCTCCTGATTAGTTGTCCCTGGTTTTCCCTGCGGTGTGTGCTTCGAGTGTGCACGGGTCAGGTTTGCTTGCTAAGGGGTGCTGAAAGTTGCTACAGTCTTTTGGGGAGTGGAGCATCTCCACATGCACAAGAGCAAAGCTCAGTGGGGTGGTGGTTGGGACAAAATCCCTCCATCCTGCTCACCAGGCTGGAACCCAGCCTCATGATTCCCCCATCACCCCAGATTGGAGCCCTGAGCCCTTCGGTAGGAAGGAGAACATCCTAGGGCATGGGGAGCGTGAGCTGCACCGAGCATCCGCTCTGCCCCGATGCATGTGGCCACAGCAGCCCCGTTCCCCGTGCAGCAGCGTCGCCACCGCCGAAACCGCAAGGGGAAGTAGCGCTGATTCCCCAAATCCCTGGCAATCTCGCTGCAGGCTGCGCCTCCAGCACAAGCCAGGCGAGCAGCGAATTAAAGCCGCGCGCTTTGGGGAAACGGGCAACTCGTGAAAAGCCTCAGGCTCCTGGCCTTGGCCCTGCTTCCATAAATCATTTCAGCCCCGCACGCTGCTGGGGAGCGAGTTGCCGCCCGCGCTTCCCAGGAGAGCCGGTCTCCGGGCGAGCGTGGTGCCGCACTAGCGCTTGCTCCGCGGGGAGGAAGACTGCGTCACCGGGAGCTGTTTGCCGCGAGGTTTTCCTAGCAATTTGCGGAGGGGTGGGCTGGCAGACCAGGCCGGCATTGGATGACATTTGGATTCATTCCTTGCCGGGCTGCCAGCGGCGTGCTTGGGGCCGTACGTGACATCAGGTGACAGTCGGCTTCATTGCACACATACGCACGGTGCTGGCTTGTCACTCAAACCATCCCACCGGGGCCGGCCGCGGGGTGTCTCGGAGCCTCCCCTCATCCTTGTGGGGACAGCAAGGACACGGTGGCAGCGTGGCCAGGCGAGCGAGTTATTTCTGGGGACAAGCGCTGCAGGGAGAGCCCTTGACACCACAGTCCTTCCCTCTCCCAGGCAGGCGCGCACAGGAGGTGATCCCCGTGCCATAACGGCTGCGCTCCCCATCTCCAGCTGTTCTTCCAGCCCATCCTTGTCCGTGCGGCTCTTGAGCAGCTGGGCGCCTTATCCCAAATCCCTGAAGCCGAAACGGCACACGGGTGGCCGAGCTGGTGACGCTGCGGAGCGCTGCCCTCACGCGCGCCCGGCCCTGCGCTCCTCCTCCAGCGGCACAGACGGGAGCCCCTGCGGGACGGGCCATGGAGCCGCCCTCGGGGCCCGGCGCGGCGCCCACCCGGCGCGGGGCAGCCCCCGCGCCGCAGCTGTGCACATCTGGCGCGCACGTTGCGTGCAGGCTGGCTCGCCAGATGGCAGGAAGGCTTGTTCCGAGCCGTGGCCGAGGGAAGAGCCGATTCGCACCAGGGAAGGGTTCATCCTGCTCTGCCGCGGGGCACTCAGCTGTCCCCAGCTTGCTGCCAAGGACAGGGCTGCTCCAAGGTGCAACCACGATGGGCATCTCCCTCCATCTCCCTCCATCTCCCTCCATCTCCCTCCATCTCCCTCCATCTCCCTCCATCTCCCCATCTACATCTCCTTGCCACCTTCCACGTATGGTTATGACCAATGCCGCCATGCGACTGAAGGACAGATGCTGCCCACCCAGTCACAGGATGGTCCAAGAACAGCGATCCTGGCCAGTGTGATCTCCAGCTGCTCAGCTTGGGAGAGGTTTTTCTCCCCCAAGTATCATTTGCCAAAGTGATATGAAGTGACCTGCCCATGGACATGAGGCTTGAGTCCAATAGGCAGCTCCACGTGGAGTGTATTCCCTTCTGGAAAATGGACTGAGATGCTGGAAGTCCTTTTGCTAGTTTTTTCTTTTTCCTCTCTGCTGCTTCCTCTCCCAGGTATCGGGTGTCCATGCTAGTCAGTAACTCCTAATTTGAGGGTCTTGCCTCGTGTTGTCCCTCAGATGGACAGCCTTCTGCTGCCCTGACCATTCTTGGGTGCCAAGGCAGGTGTTCGATGATCTGTTGGGTGTTCTTGCACTTTGCTGCTTGCTCCAGGAACCTCCAGATGTGTGCTAAGGGCTCTGAATGGTTGTCACTTCCATCCCTTTTTTATTTGCCATGGTCAGTGAACCCGAATGCTTCTGATGTGGACAGTGACGCAGCACCGAGGTCATGGGAACCGAGGTTATCTCTGGCCTTGCTCCGAAACGCCCTTGTGCCGATGCCTCCTGCAGTTGCTCGGCCTGTGGCAGCACAATCCCAGCCCAGAGAAGACGAGATGGGACAACCACCACCACCACCCATCTCCTCCACCACTGCTCACCACAGCAGACCTCCCACACCAGCCACCGACCCCCCGTTTTTCCCGCAGATCCCTATGGGCAGCAAGCAAGGGGCCCTTGCCCGGACTAGCCCGCAGCTCCATTCCCGACAAGTTGCGTGGCTGCTCCGCAGGCCAGGAGCAGGGAGCGTCCCGGGCCGGCATTGCGGCCATGCTCCGCTGTGCCCGCAGACCCTAAGGTGTCAGCAAACTGTCCTCGCTGCCCGCTCTGCTCCTCGCTCGTCAGCTTGCTCTCCAGACCCCGCTGTCCCGCTCCGCGTCCCAGCCTAGGGTCCCCGTGCCGGCAGCGAGCGTCCCCGCAGACATTCGCTTTCCCTTGAAGTCTCCTGGTGTTTCCTCCATCTCTTCAGCACTGCTTCCCCCGGGCTCTCCTGCCTCCAGCAGTTCTCTCGCTGCGCTCGTGCAGCTTCGGGAGATGCTGTCGGGTTTGCAGGGCTTTCCGGCTGCTCGAGCTGAGTTTTCCCATCTCGTGGCCTTTCGCTTTTAGCTGCTGGCACGCACGTGGTTGCTGTGGCTTGTGGTTACATGGATGCAGAAAGCAGCCTGTCACTGGTGCCGGGCTGGGGTGAGACCCTGGGAAGCCTGACGTGCACGTGGCCACGGGAGGAGGTCGTGTCGCTGCGGGTGCCGTGGTCACCCACACCTCTGCGCCGTTTGGGATGAGCCCATGGAAGAAGCCAGGCACAAAGTGCAGGCGGGATCTGCAGCTTGAGAAGAGCCTTGGCCACGTAGCAGTGGAGAGGCCAGGAGAGCTTTTCTAGAGCAGCCTCTGTAGATGGTCACCCTACTTGTGCCTTCTTGGCACCTCTGCAGACAGGACATGGTCTGCTCACCACGATGTCCCAGTGCCCTTGCTGTGTGCTGGGCACACTGCGAGTCTTCCTTCCTCAGAGGATTTTCCTCCATCACCTGCTCACCAGATCTTCCAGCCCTTCATCCCATAGGAATCCCAGCCAGCAGGGATCCCTAAGACACATCAAAGCGCCACTCCTGGAGAAAAAAAAAGCCTCCCATTGTGATTGCTGAGGGGGACCCTGTGGTTTAGCAGCTGCAGAGGAGGGCAAAATGCTGACTGTAGGCAAGGCGAGGAGAGGGGAGAGGAAGGAGAGCCCAGACAAAAGGCCAGGAATCCCAAGCACGGGGCCCGTGTGTCAGCAGGAGGGCAGCTCGTTTGCTCCCTTTGCTGCTTGCCGCCCGATTTGATCCTCCCCATACAAATCCCGCTCCTGTCGGGAGGTATTTGCTCTGCCCGCTGCGGCCACCCCCAGTTAACCTCTGTGTTTTCTTTTGGCTCCTGCTGAAATCAGAGGAAAGGCTCTGGTTTGCTGCGGCGGGCTCTGAGTCCTGCCTCCACTCCCTGCCTTAATCCACTCTCAAATTCCTCTCCCGGCTGCCGCTGCTGCGGTGGGATGGGGAGCAGGACCTTGCTGCTGAGACCGCTGGATTCGTTGTTGCTGGCCTGCAGCTCCACTCGGCCATGTCCCCTGCGTGATCGTGGGTCTGTATGTCCCTCTGGTCCTGCTCATCCCTGGCAGCACAGGGATGCTCATCTAGGAGAGCAGAGCTTGTGTTGAAAGGAGAGGGAATCAGAGCTTGCATTGCATTGCAGCTCATCGCCAGGACTCCGTGTCAAGGGAGGTCCTTGGGATAACAGGGAAGCAGAAAACACTGTGATGTAGATGTCAATAACACAAATGTGTCATCCCCGTTCCTGGAATTTGGCCTGCGTATCTCAAGAGATGGAGGTTACAACTACCCCCAAGAAAGGGTTTCCCTGCACAGTGCTTGGCTAGCCCCTTCTGGAGCTGACTTGCTGTGTCCATGGCCCTGGGCTTTCTCCAAGCGCCCAAGATGCCTTGATAGCCTTCCATGTAGTCATCATTTTGCAGGGTGGTTCAGTACAACTGCAGTAAGAGACAAGCTCAGCAGCAGCTCAGCGGTGCTGATCAATCCTGAAGCACCTGACTTCATCCCATTCCAGGTTATTTGCTCGGTGGCACCATGTGCTGCCTTTCCCCAGGATTTCCTGGAAATCCAAGGGAGAAATACATGCTCTGACTCTTCATGGAGTTGGTTCAGCTGCCCATGCCCCCAGTACAGTTAGTGCAGGTACCTACGCATGTCCCACGGAATTGGAAGAGCCTGACAGGACAGTGAAAGGGCATTGCAGCCACGCTGGCAGATTTCTCCCTCCTGCAGCTATATAGATCATCGTCATCTCTCCTGGAGTGCCAGGAGGACTCAGGGAACATAAACAGTGAAGAATGATATAGGAATGTCTAGTCCTGAGCTGGAGCATTTGGATACACAAAACAATTGGTCAACCAGCAGGTCCTCCAAGAAGTTGGTAGAGACACCTCTTTGTGCAGATCTGTGTGTATTCACCCCATACCCTGCAGCTGGATAGAAATAAATAAATAAATAAATAAATAAATGATTGAATTATAGAATTCTTAAGGTTGGAAGGGACCTTTAGAGATCATCTAGTCCAACCTGCCTGTACACGCACGGTCACCTAGAGCACCTGGCACAGGATTGCATCCAAGTGGGTTTTGAAGATCTCCAGAGAAGGAGATTCCCTTTTCAAATGCTCTCATGAAGGAAGAGTTTATGAAAACAAGCAGCAATGTTCTGGGCAAGGTCTTCAGCTTGTCAAGTTGTTCATCTTCCCTTCTCCTCCTCGTCTGTCTGTCCTCCTCCTCCACCTCCTCTAGGCAGACCCTACCCATGGAGGGATGACATGATGGTCACAGGGCTGAGATGTTTCCCTAGACTCAGGTTTGGAGAGCAAAGAGCATCCAACCTGCTGCGTTTCCTAAGGTACCTGGACCCTTCCAGGTTGGAAGCAGGGATGTAAATACTTTATGCTGCACTGCAAATATGGATATTACTGTACCTCAGAAGTGTCCCATCTTCCCTGGCTTGCTGATGGGGCCCAGTTCTGCCCTGCAGGGTGCTCCGGTAAGGAACCTGTCCAGATCAGTCCATGGAATGGTCCTAATTTTCCACCAGACCCATCAGGGTGAATATATCCTGTACCCTCAATACAGGGTACCATTGCTGGCCCCTTCACCCATCCCACAGTCTCTTCTGGGCAAGAGTCAACTCCAGAACTTCGTCTTTCCTGAAAGAGAGGAAGTCTCTGCCTTGTCTTCCCTGGAGAGATGGCTGAGGGCTGAATGTTGCTGCGGTGAAGCCCGGCGCAAGCTTCCCATGGACTTCAAAGGGAGCATCTTTGCTTTTCCGAGGGCTCTGCCGCTGGATCACGGACGTCAAGGATGGACAAGACCCGTGAGGTCACATCCTGCCCTATCTTCCTGCCGGAGAACAACTTGGGCGCCAAAATGTGTTTCAAGAGCGCACAGTTTGCGTTGCTTCCAGCCCTGCCAGCCCGAAGGACGCTGATAAGACCCTTGAGACGTTGCAGAGCACTTTACGGACACGACCAACAAACATCCTCCGGCCCCGGCGCTGGTGGCCGCGCTGAGCTCACAAAGCTGAGCCTGGTGCCAATATCCCTTCCTTTCTAGCAGGCAGCTGCATTCCTCTGCCCCGGTGTGAAATTTCAGTTGTGGTTCCTTCCTAATTCCTCCTCATGATTGCAAAGAAAGCACGAAAGACGGCACAGGGGGAGTGCCGCGCTGCCCATCAGCAGAAATCAGGGAGGTCACATAAGGAAAAAGCTTGGATTGGTGGCATGTGGTGACCCTCAGCTCTGCCGCCAGGTGTGATGAGCACAAGAGCGAGGACCAGGGATGCGATGGACACCCCTTCCTGCCGCCTCCTGCGTAAAAACAGAAAGGATAAAACCCAAATTCACCTTCTCCCTCCCAGCTGGTGAGGAAGCTTTGGACGTGGAGCTAAGTGGCTCATTCCTCTCTCCATTTCCCATGTATAATTCAAAAGGAAACATTAAAATGGCAGGAGCTGAGCCAAGACAGGGAGGGTTCCTCCGAAACGGTTATTTTAACACCGTTTCCATGGCGAAAACTCTTATCTCCCAGTGTCCCCGCACCCATGGCAGTGGTGTCGGAGCCATACAAGGTGAAACTCGTGGCTGGACTTTGCCATAGCGTGTGGGAAACACGTTGTGTAAGCGCAGCCGGGGCTTTGGTCAACTGTGTTAGCTCTGCTCTTTCTTGGAACTTGCAGCAAACATGCCCTGCAAAACAGTTCGGGTTTTATTTTTTTATTAAAAACAAAACAAAAAAAAAAAAGAACACACAAAAGAAAGAGCAAAACAGATGAGGGGAAAAAAATAACAAAAAGACATTCGCCTTTCTTCTCTCCTCTCATCTTGTAACTGGACAGCGTCTGCGGCATCGATCCCGGGTCTATTTTCCTTCCACTTGATTTAACTTCCTCTTGCTCTAATTCTGAAATTATTCCCACATTTCAGTGAACCCTTCCACTTTAGTTTCCATCGTGCTTTGGTCTCCCCCTCCGGCGGCCGTTTGATCTGGGCTCTCGGCTCTTCTCGTTACATCAGGGTCGGAAGCAGCTTTGCTGCTTCTGCTGCGCAGGGCTCTGCATTCAGAACCACTCGCAGCTCAATGCGTTTAGTGAAGGAGGGACCAGGGATGGTCACCCTTAGGGAACCAGTCGGCTGCTGCATGAAACCTGCAGAGAAGTGAAGGCGGGGATTTAGAAGCAGCTTTTTGCAGGGCAAAAACGGATATTTGTGCCAGGCATCTCCAGCCATCCCTAGGTCCCGCTCTATCCAGAGTGATGGAGACTGCACTTGGCTTTGCTTATTTTCTGGGCTGCTCTCATTGCAAAGAGGTTCTGATGGGAGGATACAACCCCTTGTAGGGCTGTATAGACCTCTCGTGCTTCTGCAACACAAGGTGCATGGAAGTGGCCCCATCCCTTTTGCCTTTGAGTTAGCAGCAGGGACGTCTGTTCTGTGCAGAAGTCAGCAGAGGCCAAAGTGGAGCCGGTGCTGGATATTCCCAGAGGACAGATGTATTCCCTGGCTCCTCAGAGTGTCCAGGGCAGCTTATGCAGCTTGGCTGGATCCTATAAGCCACATGGGCTATCTGTTCCACAGAGGTCCCATTGAATCAATAATCTTCTTCCAATGAACATTGACAAGCTCATGAATAAGGGTGATCTAACTGGTAGGTAGTTGGCTTGGATTTCCCTGAGAGCTGTGACAGAGCTCGGCACTAAAGAAACGAGGCAGCTTGGGCCTGAGTGTGGAGGAATAATCATTGGAAAGGCAGGAAACAGTGAGGAGGAGGCATAAAGCTGGTCCTAGCAGTCCCAAAACAGTGGGAAAGGTTTGGAGAAGAACGGTAAGAATGGTCAAAGGTGGCTTCCCTACAGCAGCCAGCTCAGCTGGTAAGGTCTTTTCCATCTGGAAAAGTGACTAAGAGGGAGAGGAGATGACGAAGGGCTTAAAAGATGAGTGGCACAGAAGAGATAAGATCTTTCTGGATCAACTGGAGACAATATGAGCCACATTCAAAACAAGCAAAAGGAGAGCGTTTTTTATATAGAATGGGGAATAAACTTAGGGAACTACTTGCCAAGGGATGTTGCGACTGCCAGAATTTTACATGGGTTCAACTTAACTGGGCCAAATTCACAGCTGTGAAGTGTAGAAAGCGAAAGCAGGCGCCCGAGCAGGAGAAGAGCAGAAAATGCTCCCCCTGCGCAAGGTGGCCACCCAGGGGAGGATGGTGGCCAGCTCGGGCCCGTGCTGGAGGCACCCGCGGCCGCGCCGGTGATTGATGTTGCATGAAAGCTTAGCCGGCCGGGTGGACGCTCAGGCGGCCGGAGCCGCGGGGATGGATTTCAGACAAACGCCCGGCTCCAGTTTCGCGGAGGCAAACGAGGCTTTTGCATTAAATGACCTTTCGCAATTTTTGCAAACGAGTGAAGCGCGGGGGCCGGGACAAGGCTTTCGAGGGCAGAAGAGTTGGTTGCAAACCCGGCCCGGTCCGAGTTGGATGCTTCACATGAAGCGCCTGTGCCGCCCTTTGCTGGATCATGGTCTCAAAGCGGTCCGGTGTGCTGAGAGGGGAAGCACAGGCTGCTCGCTTGCCTTTCCCTCGCGTGCTCGGAAATTCCCCGTTGCTCTAGAAATCTTCACGGTTAAAGAAATGAGTTGCATAAGGGCACTGCTGCGGCCCCCTTCCGCTCAGAGGTAGCAAAATGGGGTCTTTTAGCCCTGCCCCGCAGGAGCTTCATGGTTTTGCATCCATGCAAAGCTGCTGTCAGTGACATTTGGGCAAAAAGCGCCAAATTTGGGCCCTTTCCCACTCGTGCTTCCTTCTGTAAGCAGACGCCCCAAAAAGACTCTGGCCTCCAGGCTCCTTATCTTGTCCCAGGGTCCCAAACCATGAGCAGCTTCTCAGTGTCCCACGGAGCCCAGTGGCGAGGCCAGATGCCCCTTTAGCAAGCGGCCGGCCTATTTGTGTTAAAAGCTGCTACGAAGATACCCCACGGTTGTTTTGTCATGCTTTGAACAAGGTGTTTTGTTTATCTAGCCTAATTTTTTTCTTCTTCTTCTTCTCCTCCTTCTCTCTGTTACCCTTTCTAGGTTCCCTGCTATTCTTATGGTCAAAAGTTGTCCAAACTAGCCATCTTGAGAATAGCCTGTAACTATATCCTTTCCCTGGCCAGACTAGCAGACCTGGATTACAGCGCTGACCACAGTAACATGAGCTTCTCCGAGTGTGTGGAGCAGTGCACTAGGACCTTACAAGCCGAAGGAAGATCTAAAAAAAGGAAGGTAGGTCGTGGCCCCACTCACCCCCAAATAATGGTAAAAGTTAAGAAAAAAAAGATAAAGATATATAGAATATATGTATGGATATATATATGTATATTCAAAGAGATTTCCTTGCTTTCTCAGCCACCACAGCTTTCCCAAGTCTTCGTTCCTGGTCTTTTCCCCTCTTTTCTGCCCTTCCCTTTTTTCTCCTCCCGCAGCTCAGGAGGGGGCTTGGCCTGGAGACCCCCATGCACCAGTTCATGCTGCAGTCGGCACGTTTGCTGCGCGGCGTGTGGTTTTAATCAGCTCTCGGAAGCCGCTGAGCAGCTCTTCCAAATCGCCGCCTTTTTTTGGAGGGGGGGTCTTTTTGCTTTGCCTTTTTTTCCCCCCCCTTTTTCTCCTTGAAAGCCCAACTCAAGCCCTGGGCTGTAGCCTTCAAACACCCTGTATCCTCCACCACCTCCGTGCACTGTGGCACCGTGAGCCTCCCGCATCCAAAAAGTAGCTGATGGGAGTTTGTTTTGGCAGCCTGCGGCTCCAGATGTTGCATTTGCTGGGCTCTGTGCAGCAGTTCAGCTGCCTGTCCTGCTCTTAGACAGTCCCTGGTACTTTGCTGCTGCAAAGGGAGACCTCGTGGGTGGGTTTGCTCCCCCAGCCCCACTTTCCACCCTGGTGCTGAGGCTGAGCAGTGCCGGGTGCAATGGATGTGCTGGGAAGAGGGATGCTCTGCCCTTGGCCCAGCACCATCCTTGGACACCGCAGGGGTGGCCGAGGACGGGGACCCGTGGGGTTTTACTCTCCCGGTGCACCCTGTCCTGCATCACGACACAGAGAGCGGGAGAGGACCGAAAAAGCCGGGTAAAACCCCCCAAACCAGGCAAGCCCCCACAGGGCAGCTCTGCCGGGGCCACGTGCTCCCTGGCGCCGCCGCAGCTGCCGCCGCTCGCAAGGTTCATTATTTCTCTATTTTTTCCCTCCTGTCCTCTTTGGTTTTGATTAGCTGCTCCGTGAGGCAGCGCCGCCGCTGAGTACATGGAAGCTCAACCCGGAGCCGGGAGAAGGATTTTTTTTATTATTTTTTATTTTTTTTTCTCTCCCCCCCCGCCCTGTCCCCCCCGCCTCGCGCTCTTCTGGCAGCCGCAGACTCCAGATGTTCGGAGCGCGAGCTGGGAAGTCCTGCTGGCGCCACTTGGGGCAGAGGGCAGGGGAAAGGCACGCGAGCTGGAACCCAGAGCACTCCGTCACCGCAGGACTTGGCACATTCCCCGGCGCGCTGCTGGCACATTCCCCGGCTCTCTCCTGGCCATCTGTTCCAAAAAAACACTTTCAGAACCTCATCATCACTCAGGATACAACACTGAGCGCAGCTGTTAGGGAGGCAGGAGGGAAAGGGGGGAAAAAAAAAAGGGAAAAAAAAAAAAAAAGAAAAAAAGAAACCATGCAAAAGGTCTCTTTGTGAGAGAGGAAGCCGGGTTATGAATAACAGCGCGGCGGTTGGAGCGCAATAAAAGTTGGGGAGTTGTGGGGCTTGCTTTGAATTCCCTGTGTGCATTTGCAGGGGCAAAGAAATAGAAATTAATATTTTTATATATATGTGAAAAATATAAATATATAAAATATATATATATATGCACATGTATGTGTGTATCATTCCCACATACACGTATGTATGGATTCCTTACAAATTAAGCACTACACAGAAGCGCACACAGGATTCAAAGCAAGTGTCCCCGTTGCAGCCAGGGCCGTTAGGGCCACTCGGGGTTGCAAGGAGGGGGTCCCCGCGGTCCCGGCGCCCCCGTTTTCCCCCCGCTCCGAGTCAGCCGAGGCGGCTCTTTAAAAATAGCGGCGCTTGGCGGGGCGGGCAGCCAGCCAGTCTGCGCGCGGCGGGCGGCCGGGCGCCGCCGAGCCGAGCGGAGCCGAGCGGAGCCGCCGGCCCGGGGCCCCTCGCGCCTCCGGCACCACCGCGGCGGCTGCTCGGGGCCGCCCGGCTCCGCTCCGCAGCCCTGGCGGCAAAGGGGACGTGCGGACGCCTGCACGCGGAGCCCCACATGCACCAGGATGCGGGGGCCGAGATACCCTGGGATGTGGAGGCCAAGACTCCGTGTTCCCATCTTCCCCCAACGTCCCTTTCTGTTACATCTCTCCTGTTCCACGTGCTGGCCTCCCTTCAGGGACCTACACCATTGCTTTGCACCATTCATGGACCTCTTAGTTGCCTTGTATCTTTTGGGGACCTCCAAATTGATCTGCATCTTTTGGGGACCTCTAGGTTGCTCTGGAGGCTTTGGAGACCTCCAGGTTGCGCTCCACCCCTTGCAGACCTCCCCGTTGCTCTGCACCTTTGGGGGACCTCCAGGTTGCTCTGGAGGCTTTGGGCACCTCCAGATTGCTCTGCACCCCTTGCAGACCCCCCCATTGCTCTGCACCTTTGGGGGACCTCCAGGTTGCTCTGCACCCTCGGGGGACCTCCAGGTTGCTCAGTACCCTTTGAGGACCTCCAGGTTACTCTGTTAATCTCTTAAAACTTTGCATTGTGTCAAAAGCCCCAAACCAGGCTGTTTCTTATGCAAGAAGCCCGCCGCGAGCCGTACGCGCAGTGTTCTGACGGCGCCTCCTTCTCTTTCCAGGAGTAATCCCAAGGAAGGGAGGACTCAGAAGCGCTTCCAGCCAGAGTTACATCTAGCCTTGGCAAAGGCTGCATGATCCAGATGAAGACTGCAAGCAGCTCATTTTTTTTTTGCAGAACCCCCTTTTTCAAGACTATGATCGGCCAAGGAACTTTCTTCATCTCTGGGACAGGAAAAAGAAAAAGAACATTAAAGGACGGAGATGCTTCTTTCTTTTTTTAAAGCCAGCCACCTTTTAGTATGTGCAATTTATTTAGCACTTTTCCCTTTGCTTAACTGGGAAACGTTCCCCTCTCGGCTCATGTGTACAGTAATTTGTTGTTGTTGTTGTTGTTGCTGTTGTGCCAAAGATCAGATGGAGCTTCTACACTGTGTCTTATTTTTTGCCTTAATGTTACACACCTGTGAGCCAAAGAGAAGTCAGAAATCCCATCCGGACCCTGCGGAGCCGGAGGCGGCTGGGGAGTTACCAGGGATAAATGGATCCATGTTTCCGAGACCTGCTGTCCGTCCCCTCGCGTGGCTCTCGTCCACACGTCCCCTCCTGCCGCTCTGTGACCGGCCATGGGCATGGGAAGGATGTGAACACACCAAGTCACACATCAGTGTTCAGGGGGCTTTTCCCTTTGAGGTATTCCACAGTTCTACCTTTTTATTTCTTTATTTCTTTTTTCCCTTTTTTTCCCCCCTTCTTCCCCCTTTTTTTTCTTTTTCTTTCCTTTTTTTCCCTTTTCTTTTCTCTTTTTCCCTTTATTTTTTTTCTTTTTTTCCCCAAGTTTTTCCTTCTTTATTGGTGATTTCCCAATGCACTTCCCCTGTGAAATCCACCAGGCAGAAATACTGACATGAAGTGAGATCCGAAACGGGAGATGTGATTTTTTTTTTTTAATGAATGAATAAAATTAAATAAAAGAGAAGTGCCATGCAGAGCAATTAAAAAAAAGAAAGAAAGAAAGAAAGAAAGAAAGAAAGAAAGAAAGAAAGAAAGAAAAGAAAAGAAAAGAAA
>NW_020454538.1:1033442-1110713 GCF_003342845.1 Nothoprocta perdicaria | reverse complement strand
AGAAAAGAAAAGAAAAGAAAAGAAAAGAAAAGAAAAGAAAAGAAAAGAAAAGAAAAGAAAAGAAAAGAAAAGAAAAGAAAAGAAAAGAAAAGAAAGGGAATGGGAAGAAAGTTTGGCCCGGGATGCAGTGAAGTGGTTTGGGAGGCATTTCAGTTTCGCCAAAACATTTTGTTTTCTGCAACGGGGTTAAAAGCACTTGAAAACCTGTGTAATGCAAAGGCGTTTGAATCCTATCCTGTACTTTTCACTTCAAATTGAAGTGAAAAAAAAAAAGTAGAAAAAAAAGGAAAGATTGGAGAACCGTTTGCTTGGAGGAAGCAGATGCTGCAGGTCCCATGGTCCATGTTCAAGGCACCTGTGCTGGGCAGGGGTCACCTCACAGGGTGCAGAACAAGCAATACGGGTTGACAGAGTTGAGAGAGCCAAAAAGGTGGGGTTTAGCAGTCAGATTTGAACTGCACCACGCTTTGAATTTGCAGAAACAAATGTTGTGGGTTGAATTGCTTCAAATTTCGCATTTTTCTCATAGTTTTAAGCCACAGCTGCAGTAGGCAAAAGCTGAGCTTCCCAGGGCTGGCAGCGGTGGCGGATGGAAGATGCCAGCCTTGGTGGCCACTGGTGAGGATGTTCAAGCTGTGATTATTTGGGTTCCTGCACAAGCCAGCCCGTGTCTTAGGCCCCCTGTTACACTTCTCCCTCCTCCACCTTCACTGCCAGTCCTTATTAGCAGCCCAATAAAATCTGTTTTAGATGATACTTGTATTTCTTTATTCAATGTCACTTTGAACCCTCTCTTCTACTATAATATGTACATTTAACAATATACCAAGGCTCACTTTTTAGCTATGCCAGAAGCTGGAAGATACTCGGACGTTGATGGAAGGATGGATGCACCCATGGGTGCTGAGAGAACTGGTGAGTTCTGAAGAACAGAAGAGTTGCTGGAAGACTGGAAGAAAGCTGGAGTGACTCCAGTCTTCTAAAAGGACAAGAAGGAGGACGCAGGCCAGCCAGCCTCACCTCCATGCCTGGAAAGGTGATGGATCACCACATCCCGGAGACCGTCTCTATGCATGTCAAAGGAGAAAGGAAAAGAGCGGGACCAGGAGTAGTTAGCACGAATTCACCAAGGGAATGTCATGTTTAACCAGCCTGGTAGCCCCTTCTACAAAGGGATGACTGGCTGAGTGGATGAGGAGAGAGCATAGATGTTGTCTACCTTGACTTCAGCAAGGCTTTTGATACAGTCTCCCATAATATCCTCATAGAGAAGCTCAGCAATTGTCAGTTGGATGAGTGGACAGTGAGGTGGATGAGAACGGGCTGAATGGCAGAGCTCAGTGTGTCAAGAGTCTAGCTGGAGGCCCGTGTCTAGTGGTGACCCTCAGGAGTCAGTGCTGGGCCTAGTGTTGTTCAAGTTAACCATGAGTCAGCAGTGTGCCCTCATGGCCAAGAAGGCCAGTGGGATCCTGGCTGCATTGGGAGGAGTGTTGCCAGCAGGTCAAGGGACCTACTCAGCTCTGGTGAGGCCTCACCTGGAGTATTGGGGGCAGTTCTGGGCTCCCCAATATAAGAGGGACGTGGAGCTTCTAGAGAGGGCCCAACAAAGAGTGACAAAGATGATTTGGGGACTGGAACATCTATCTTATGAGGAAAGCCTAAGTGAGCTGGGCCTGTTTAGCCTAGAGAAGAGAAAACTGAGAGGAGATCTGATCAACATGTACAAATTCCTGAGGGGAAAGTGTAGGGAAGATGGTGACAAACCTCTTCTCGGTGGTGGCCAGTGACAGGACAAGGAGTAAAGGGCACAAGCTGAAACTCAAGTAGTTCCATCTCCACGTGAGCAGGAACTTCTTCACTGTGAGGGTGACAGAGCAGTGGAACAGGCTGCCCAGGGAGGTTGTGGAGTCTCCTTCTCTGGAGGTCTTCAAAACCCACCTGGATGCCATCCTGTGCCCTGTGCTCTGAGTGTCCCTGTTGGAGCAGGGGGTTGGGCTGGATGATCTCTAGAGGTCCCTTCCAGCCTCAGCCATTCTGTGGTTCTGTGATCTTGTGAAATCTCTGCCCAATTCACCGTCTCAACCCACATGAGCCCCGCCAGTGAAAGTTGGCCTCAGTTTGCAGTAGTTAATAATTATTTAGTAAGGCAAGGACTGCAGGGAGAATTAGCGATATGATGCTGTTGGTATTATTTATTTGCCCTTGTTTTATTATTTTTTCTTCTTCTCTCCAAGCTGCAGCTGCTGAGGAGCCAGATAAGCCTGTGCTGCCCTAATGAAAGTGCCACGCAGCAGCAGTGGCTCTGATTGGGTCTTCAGGTCACGCAATGCTGCTTGTCCCCTCTGTGCCTGTTTAGGGAAACATTAACTCTTGGGAGTAGAGTTTTGGTCGGGTCCAAAATCCCAAACTCTCTGCCCTGCAATACTCCCTGCTAGCAGTACCCAAGCAAATGTGGGCAGAAAAGGCTGAAATACCAAAAAAAAAAAAAAGAAAAAAAAAGGAAAAAAATTTTTTTACATATATATACATATTTTTAACAGCATTGATTTGGCTTGGTTTAGCCCTTTGCAAGAAGGTGCATTGATGTTTTAGCAGGAGGCCACCAAGGTGGCAGGATGGGCAATGGCCATCATAGACACTGCCCAGAACTCTCCAGCCCTGGTCAATACCAGCAAGAGTAGCAACCAACCTCTTCCCACAACCAGGAGGACAACTCTTACCAATGGGCAGCAAACATGGTAGTTATTCTCTTGATGCCCATTGTGGAGCTGAACTTTCTCAGCTGGGCAAGGTCAGCACAGGGTCAGCCAAGGTAGGGGATCGACCTTGCCTTGCTCCTTCCCAGTAAACACCAGGGCTCTGGCTCCCCTCCAGATAGGACAATCCTGATGTTGGCATCACTGTATAAAACCAAAGCGACTCCCACACTGCCACCTTCCTGCATGACCATCACTGACATCTTCACATGGTGTCTGGGCTTAAATCACTGTACCCTGCTAGTCTTCACGCATCACGTGCCAGCACTGCCCAGTATTGCTGATCCAGGGCTCGCTTTAGGGGCTCGTCAGCCAAGAGGCACCAGAGGCGAGGTCCAAGCAAAGGGGTCATCTCAGGGATGTGGCAACATGGCAGTCCCACACCAGCATTTTCCAAGGTCTTCCAGGAGGACCAGCGCTGGTCACAGTGCAGGAAAACATCCTTGCAGCCCTCCAGTGCTTCTTACATGAGGAGCCCTGAGCTCACAGCAGAGACAGCAGCCCTAAAGAAAGGCTTAAGCCACTTTTCATGGCAGTCTAAATTTTCAAAAGTTGGAAGACTTTTTACTAAATATCAAAAATATCTTCTAAAAGGACGTAATAATCTGCTTCATAGAGACTGGCTCCCCTTTCCCTCTTGGTTTTCTCTTCCTCAAAGGCATTGGGACTGTGCCAAGATAAAGCCTGGGGAGCAGCAGGAGGGAACTAGGACATTCTACACTTGCAGTTTTTCACTGAAATGTTCAGCAGGAAAATAGTGTGGCAGAGCAGGAGAAACGAGCGTCTTGAGGAAGGAGCCCACTCCAGAGCTGCATCCCTGTGTGCAGCTCCCACTTCCCAGCAGATCATTCCCATCCATTAGGGAAGGAAGAAGGTGCTTGAGGAGTAGCATGTTCAGAGGATCCTCTCTTTTTATACTAACCTTTCGTTGTTTTTTTTTCCCCCCTAAACTGGAGTCTTTTCCACATTTCTGTGTTCTCTTGTCCTCTCCTGCTCATCCCGTGCACAGAAGCACTGTCATGGAGCGCTTCTCCATGACAGAGAAGTGAGCTCATTCCAAATCTTGTAAAACCATTTGCAGCCCTGAAGCCCTTCCAGCTCCAGCTTGGATCAGGGACAAGCAGCTTCCACCAGCAGCCAGGTGCATGGGAAGCTGACCAACGCAGCTACGTTTGCATGACACCAACCCCAGACAAACCTTGCCAGACTCCGCTTTGTGCCTATGCCTCCTTCTCCCCCTTGGGTTGACCTGTCAGTGTTTCCACAGGTAGATAAATTGCTTTTTGGCAGGCTGGAGCTGGTCCCCAGGTTTCCAGTTCATTATCCCTGGGTATTTCCATCCGGAAATAGGATAGTGAAGTAGAGACCTCTGCCCAAGCAAAGCTGGCTAAACTCAAGCCAGGTGCTGTCGATAGTTATATTAGCACGGATTTGGGCTGGAATTAACATTCCCTGCTTTTCAGCAAGGCTTTAAGGCAATTCTGCTCCACCACCCAGAGCTGCCTCAAAACCACTGGCTCTCGTGCAAACGCCTTGGGGTAGACCCCAGCCCCAAGGTTTCTCTTCTCATTTTGCTACTTTGAGCTGCTCTGGGAACAAAATTCCCATTAGCGGAGCTGAGCGTGACTGACCTTAGGTCTGTTGCGATGGGAAAAGGGGATTCCACACTGCAAATCTGGGTTAGCTCCCTCAAAGAGGCTGATGGTCTGTCAGAGACAGAGCACAGAGGCAGGTTGACCACCCAGGGAAGGGAACACGGCTTTGCAGACACAAACGAGTGCCTGTTGAAAGCAAAGTCACCATCTGAACTTTTAGGAAGACCAATATGGAGAAAAGAAGCACCCATTACATCTCCCCTTCACACCACAGGCTGAAGACACCTCTGAGCACCAGAGTAGCCAGGACCTAAGTCAACTCATAAGCCCATCTGGAGAAGTCAAGCTTGGCCTTGTCCCCCATCCACTTCACTAATTCACACTAGTGCAGCTTTACTTCCCTACAAGCCATGTCACATATACCAGACATCAGTGGTTACCTTTCAGGGAAGGTTTAAAGTCCTTAAAGTCCTTCTTTAAAGAACCAAAGCCCTTGGAGATGTGTGAGAGTGGAGGAAAGAAGCCAACTCTCCCCAGATGCTTTCCAGCAGCAAAACACCCATGGGCAGCCAAGGGAGGACAGGAGGGAATAACAATGGGGTAATTCAGTGGGCCCACCCCATCCAACCTCAAGTGCCTGTGGTGGGACCTCATTGCACCACAAAGGCAACGGTGAGAGCCAGGACCTCATCCTTCACCCCACAGGACATCCCAGCTCCAAACATGCATCCAAGGGAGAGTCAGTCCCCCAAGTTAACTAGGAGACCAGCTAAAGCGTGGGAATCTCCCCCCAGGTGGTTCTTCCAATTAGTATACTTGTCCTGTATACTCACATATATATGTATACATGCACACACCTAAAGGAATGACCTTGATTTTTGGCACCAATGTTTTTCAGGTCCTAAAGCATCTCACCGTGGGTTTCCTTGCTCCCAGCTCTTCCCTTGTGATGTGTCACGGTGGCACTGGTTATGCTGCAGCTGCCATACGTGCATTGTAATTATTCATAATTGTATTCACTTACTCCATATAAAAATATCAGCACGGTTACATGAATGATTTGTGTAATGATAGATTTGCTGTTATTAGGACCTAATACGTTATGTCTGTAATTACATACTATGCCCAATATAATAGGCCTCGAATTGCTGTGTAAATTTTGGGTAATTACAGAAAACTATGCTACAAACAGGTCCCCCTAGACCAAGGCAAGCATTCACTACCAGGAAACAGCCGTTATTAAGGGGCCTGCAGAGGCCAAAGTGATAGACTGAAAGCCAAAAGCCATCTGATTATACAGCAGTAATGATGGGGGGGAAAAAAGTGCATGTGTAAGGCACGCATGCTAAGCACTGCTTGGCATAAGCTCTTTGTGGCACAGGTTCCCTCGGATTCAGTCGCTTTGTGTGGATTTAGGAGCCTTGCTCGTTGCTCAAAGCAAATGCCTTTAGCTTGGCTAAAGGGCTGCCAAGAGGTCATTGCAGCTTGAGGTAGAGTCAAGCTGCAATGAAGCCTGAGAACAGTGGTGTGGGTTAAAATTCATGCTCTCCTTCCCAGATGCAAGAGCTTTTCCAGGTTTCCATGGGCTTCTTGCAGAACGTATCGTTTCCCTTCCACATCGCAGTACCTGTGCAGCTTCCACCGCAGCCCAACTGCCCCAGCAGCATCCCCAGCCTGAGCACTGCTCCCAAGGATGGGAACACCATGGGAAGAAATGAGATCAGCCCTTTGCATGGCTCAGTGAATACCTACAGGCTTTAGAGTGCTTTCTCATGGCCATGAACCTCAGAACACCTCCTGATTATTTCAATTTCACTGCAGGCTTCCAGCTTCATCAGCTCCATTGCCAACTTCTATTAGGGTTCCATTAAAAGCCAATGAAATACAGGACTTTTTACAATACCCTTGACAGAACAATTTCCCCTTCTGAATACAGTAAAGTTTTTCAGCCAAAAATACATCTTTTCAATTAAAAGAGAAGCGTAGACAATTTCAAGGAAATCAAAATATTTTATAAAACATTGTCATATTGTCTCAGACAGAAAAAAAATCTGAGATAATTATCTAAGCAAAATGATATTTTTTCCCTTTCTACCGATCATAATTGCATTTTTTCCACTTGCTTATTGAAACTCCAGAAGATATTTTGTTTTGTGTACAGTTAAGTGTTTCATTGAAATCAAAATATTTTTCACAACACTTTATCATTAATAACTGTTTGATGATTGAGTTGTTTGAGGATGCACCTTTTCCTCCAAGAATTCCAAAACCTCTTTGCTTTAAGCGCAACAAAACTTACTGTTAGAGAGAGGGTCAAACTGTATCCTCAGACATAATCGCACAAATTCAAGAAAACCCTGATTAAAATGACATTTAATAAAGGAGGGGGATACAACTTAAACCTTATTCTACGCATACACTGCCCAATATGCTGTTTAAAAGCTTTAACCCTCATGTTAATCACTAAAACCTGTGGCCTTTCCCATCGCTATTAAAATCTGAAGTCTAATCTGGAATATCCACGTGCATGTTTAATTTTCTTGAAGTTTATAGCATTTTTTGCACTACAGTCAGCTTGGTGCTCTGGTGAACCAGCATTAGGGACGGGGTATGTGCACTGAAAGATTTTGTGGCAAATATTGGCAGACATTAAAATTATGTCCCTGTCCCCAGGAATATCCCACACACTACACCTAAGGAGACAACGAGGGCTGGCTCTCATCCCATGTATAGGTGTATATAAAACATGGGCTTAAATATTTAGGTGTTTACAACAAAATTGTAAGCTCTGGCTGGTAAATGCCTTTCCATGATGTACATTATATAATATAAAACTTATGACTTATAAGCATAAATCACTCCTGGGGTTGCTGTGGGGAAGAAAACAAGGGATTTTTTTGAAAAAAAAAGGCAGCCCGAGAGGGCTGAAAGTGAGCTGGGTTGGCAAGGCTTGTGGCTGTGGTTGAGGACCAGTAAAGGACCATGGGGCTAGCAGGAGCCCAGAGCACTCACAGCTCAACCACGATGCGAGGAGAGCCGTGGTAGACCGAGACCCAGTGGTTGACCAGGTGGTCTTGTGCCAGTAAATGCTGCTGAAAGAGAGTGGAATTCGTCTCATCCAACTTCAAATATACAAAATATAGACATCTTTGTTCAGGTCCACCTGTCAAGCTCTCAAGGTAAACCTTCCAGATCCAGCAACTCAGTAGAGTCTCGATGGACCAGCTCCAGGTGGACATCTGGTCTCGGTCAGCTCTTACCTCATTCCCAAGGCACCTCAGATAATACAGTTAGAGAAACCCCAGGGAAGGACAGAACAAATTCACTCCTGAGCAGTAAATAGGGCAGCACAGCATGTTCAGCGTGACACACTGAACCAGAAGACTGAAACAAGATATTGAGCTTGTGCTCTTTGTGACAATGCTGCCTCTTCCGTGCATCACAAGGAGTGGAACCTGCAGGAAAATCCTATACAATCATCTGTTTAGAGACAGTCACATGACACAGGTATGAGAAAGCTAAATGAAGATGGTCCATATAACCCTCCTTCTGGAATCTCCTGGCTTTTTAGTGCTTGGCTTTGCAAGTTTGATGCAGTTCACACACATACAAACCCTGCCTGTTCTGACCTGAATTTTACAGACCACACATTTGCACCCACACAGTTCAAGCCCAATTGCAAAGTCTTTACATAAAAAGGTAATAACCAACAATCAATTATTCTTTGGAAGGGAAGGGAAGACGTTCGTTCTTCACAAAAACTGGTGCCAACTGTCAGGAAATTGAACTTTCTGCAAGCATTAGACACAGGAGCCAAAAACATTGCTGCTGAATGCTTCTGGGGAGCATATGCTCTATATACTTGAAAAATATTCATCTCCATCAAGTCTTTGCAATAGCAGAGACATGGAAAAAAAGGCAGAAAACATAAAGTTTTCCTTTTCCTTTGGTAGTTAATCAGCCCAGGATGTGTTTATGAACAGGCAGAGAGTTGTCTTGATCACAGCCTCTCTCTTGTCCCTGGCTCCCCAGGATGCAGTTGTATGGGCAGCTAGCTGACGTTTCCAGGATGAATCAAGCCATTTGCTCTAGAAATACAAGATGCAGGGCCAATATTTTCAAAAGCTGCCTTTAAAACTCTGGCAGCAATTTAGTGTGGTCATGTTTCCGAGTGTGAAGTTCTTCATGTATGAATGCTTGCACTCAGAATTTATTTGCTTGGACGGTGCTCACATCCGTGGAGGGATGGTGACCGTGAACCCAAAGTAAGATCTACAAGATGGGGAAAATCGGGTCTACAGGATTAGAAACTGGGCAAAGACTCATTTGAAAATGTGGGGTGGTATTTAAGGGTATGGAGCATAGAGTGAGTTAGAGGAAAAGAAACGGGGAAAAAACTACGTTGAGATGAAGCAAAACTAGTAACTTTACTACATTCAGTAGTATCCTTCTTTTTCTGCACTGCTTAATGGGCATAAAGGGGGCTGAGAAATGCCTACACACTTTCTGCATGAGCCTGGGCATGCAGAGTCTGCAGCACAGTGCAGACAGACGGTACCAGTACCAGAGAGGGAAATGGCAGAGCCACATCAGCATCCTCCAAGACTAGTTAGTCCTTTGGGGAACATATCAGCTCTGACACTACTGTGTCAACACATTTCAAGATGCAATCAAGACCCAGATGAGGACTTGTCGTTCAGCCTCACGGTCGTTCAGATAACAGACTGTACCATATTTGTGCTTTTCAATGATACCTTGGATGCCCAGATCAGGGCTGCACTGTTTTCTGTCCCATAAACCCAGTCCAGAATGGTGCTCCTTGCCCCAGCACAGTGTCACCCTGGCTTTTAGCTTTGGCTGCTTTTAAAGGAATGCTGAATTTAGTACAGAAACACTCGATGGTCTTGCAGCTCATACAGAGAAGAGTGTGCTTGCTCAGCAAGCATGAAATTAAAAGCTCTCGAGCGTGCATGTGCCCGGCCCCACACTGCGTGCACCGCGCCAGGGCGGCCAGTGCGCTAATTCCCACCGTGGCCTCATCCTGCAAACATGCAAGGCCTCAAGGGAAGCTTGCTTGTGGCAATGCTGTTCCAGTGCTCCCTGTAGTGAGCAGCTGGGATGAAGCTGCTTCCTGAGCAGGACAACCTTGGTGACATCCGAGCAAGCAGTGCTGGAGCAGTGTTCTTGGATGAAAGTGGCCTTGAGTGGCTCTCAACAAACTGTAGAGACATGCCCAGGAGAGACCTGGCACCCAAAGGCTGCAGTAGTCCCAGGGCCCGCAAGCTCAGATGATCCTCATGGGAGGTGGTAGCCACATGCTGCAGCTTGTGATCCTCTCTGTCCATGCGTGTCTGCTTTCTTACCCCAGTGAGCACCTCCCCATACCTGGTCTGGTCATCCAACTTGTGGGACCTCCTACTATGGAAAAGAAGAAAGCTGAAGGATCAACCCTTCATTCAGAAATAGCAAGGTAGGGTAGGGAAATGTAGATTAACTCCATGTCCAGATCCAGCTGAGTCCGAAAGCAGAAGTTTGTCCCCATTATGACCAAGGATGAGAAGTTGCCTGAGACCTCAGAAATCCTCCAAGAAGCACATTACTCCACAAAGTTCTGCCCCTTGATTTGACTAATGTGTGCTTAGACATCCCTAGGGAATTATTTTGTGAGATGCACATTCAAGGGCTCCTTCACACTGAGATGCTGCAGAAAGCCATGCAAGCTCTCTGAGATGCCTCCTCTGCTGGCATCTCTGCCAGCTGTTCTAATGAAAGTTCCCAATGCAGTCTTGAAGGTATAGCAGGGAATATAGCATTCCCCAAAACAGCATCCTTGGGGAGGCTGTAAACATTTTAATTTGTTTATAATTCTCCAGCAGCTCAACTGCTGCAGCAGTCTGTTCTGGGCACCAAGGCCAAGCAAAGACACGAGGAGTCTTTAAAATGGCACGGGCTGATACATGACTGCTTAGGAGTGCTTGCATTCATGTCCTTTCCTGAGTAATGTAGCAGACCACAGAACACATACCCTGTCACATGCTGCTTAGACCTTAATTACCTGAAGGTAACTGACACGTGAAGACAGTGCTGAGTTTAGCAAAGAGGGCCTTGCTGTGCCAGGGACCAAGCTCAAAGAAATGATCGCTTCAGAAACACATGATGTTGGTTGGAAAATGCTCTTTTAACACCTTCCATGTGACATTTTTCCTGAGCCAAAGCCAGCTGAAGAGGTCTCTGAATGTTCTGCTCCTCTGGACCTAGGCACCATTTGTCCATCAACTCAATGCAATAATTTGAGTTTAAAGAAGACAGCACTTGGGGCGAGAAACATGTGAAATACTCCAGATAAAAACACACAGATCCTGTGTGCAGTGTGGCCCACATGCAATTATTTTGGCACAACTAATGGACAGCAGAGCAAGAGCAGGAATACGCTGCGAGCAGAGCAACCTTGGGAATCTCTTACCATAGCATTGCTTGCAGAGAAATGGGACTGTATCTGGGATGACAAGAAAGAGCAGCCTTTGGGGCAGTGCTGTGTGGTTTAAGGCTTCTGTCTAGGAAGAACTATTTGGACTAGGTCCCAGTCTCCCACCCCGTAGGAAATCTTGAAAGGAAACTTCCCATCTCAGAGTTTGTTACAGTCTTCGGCCTAAATTTTTTAAAAGAGAGGAAATACTGGGGGTAAAAATATCAAAAGGATCACATTCACCACTGAAAGCTGATGTTTTTCTCCGAAAAGTCATCTTGCCACTCTCCAGTATTTTGTTAAAACCAAAAAAAAAAGAAGTATTAGAATATTTCAAAGAGTGATTTTTAATGCCACCCTATTGTGCTCCAATTAAATGTTCTTCCTGTCGGTGGTCACAATCCTCACGGCACTCTCTTCACTGTGTCCATCTTCCAGAGCACAGGACTGGCTTCTCTCTCCCGATGCTGACAGCACACCCGGCTCAGTGTCCGCACATTTATCAGATTATATCAGCACTTTAATCGAGTTATATTACTGATGGTGACACGGATATAACTTTAGGGCTGCCATCCTGGGTACAGACAACCTTGGGCATTTCCAAGTGACCAGGTCACCTTCTGATGCAGCGTCACCTTCGTGGTTTAAGCTCTCTGCACTGCCCTTGCTTCCTGTCTTCCCAAGTCCCTGCCCCAAAATACAGCTACTCTTTACCCCAAAGGTTTGCTCCTACAGAAATAATCGGTGGCCCTTATTACATCTGTCTAACTGGATGGTGTGTCCTTGTTTTGGCTGGGAAGATGGGGCTTCCCTCTGAGCTGCTGCCTTGGGAGCAGGGAGCTCTCTGCCTTACAAGGAGAAATTTGGTCTACCAAGTGGGTGAAAGAACCTTTCCTCGCCAATATTCAGCTTTTGGGAATGGGTTAATTTTCACTGAACCAAACCACAGTTAGGATTCCTCAAATCAACAGCACTGCTGAAAAAAGAACTCTCTATTTTAGCTATACAGAGATATTGCAGCTCTTCTGTTCATGGTGAGCAGCTTTGCGCTCTGTAAAGTGGCTCTTTAGTGACTTTTCAGAGAAGATGCATGTCATACATGTCAGTAGCGTATTCCTGCAGGGACTGGGGCACACTGACCTTGCTGGTGGCCCCCTGCCTCTGAGAGGACACACCAGGAGGGTGACCTACATGATTTTCATCCATTTTCCCAGATATCAAATTTGCAGCACCATTTCAGCAATGCTGGAGTTGTTTCTGCTCCCAGCACGGCCCTCGGTGTCCAGAGCTACAGCAGCTCCTGCCCTCTCCTCTGTCCCACTGCCATCCATGAGGCGGTTCAAGCTCCTGCCTTCTTTGTCTCCTGCATGAGGAAGGGAATGTCAGAAATGCTGAAATGTGGCTGAGCTCAAGGAAACTAAGGAACCAAGGAAAGGAGTCTGCTGTTTTAGCTAAGCTTGAAGCAAGGCAGTATTTCTGCTCGAGGCTGGGATCATGCCAGATGCTCGCACCAAGTAGATTGTTTAATTTGTGTGTTTTTCTATTACACTACGTTCAGACTCGCATCAGCCTGGGTCCAAGCCAAGATGGCTTCAAAAACTCAGTGATGGCAGCCGTTAAACTCATGTACAAGCCAAAGCACTACAGAAACACATGCAATGTATTTATTTGCTGCGTTTTGGCTTCTCACACAAGGAAGGAGCTCACATCTGGGCACGTTCTCTATGGTGAGGACACTGCAGAGTGCCTAATTTGAGTTCAGAGAGGCAGTGAGTTCCCCACTGCCATCACCATCATCAATTCATGATCATCTTCCCACAGAGGGAGGCAAAAGGTGTCTTGGGGGTTTCCCAAACCAACCACCACCAAATTATGAGTCCACTTGACACAAGATGGGTTGCCTCTCAAACACCCAACTGTTAGCCACTAGCTTTCTCACCCTGCTATCACCCTTGTCCTCAGTCCTTGCAGTGTCTCAACCAGCATGTTCTTGCTGGGATTGCAGAGACACCAAAAGACCAGGATCAGCAGGAGAGAGAGGAGGAGCAGCACATGGACACTCTGTCACCAAGGCTCTGACCAGACTTCAGGCTGGTACCAGCAGAGGCCCCAGCCGTTCGCTCTGCCTTTCACCAGGGTTCACCACCAGCGCAAAAAGCAGCCCATGAGCCCATGGAGCACATCCACCACTCAGCTGCTGCAGCCCGGCAAGTCGAGTACTCAGCAACCAATGAACTCCCAAACAGACAGTAGGCGCCAGCATCCTCAGCTGGGGCTCCTTGGACGGCGCTGGCTTTACGCTGATTTAAGCCAGCTGAGGATCTATGCCACCAGGCCAAGTCCTGCTGGCCTACCTCGAGCTGCCGGCCAGTTGACGTGACTGATGACTAAGATTTCCATTGAGCCTAACTCAAAGCATGAGCAGTGCCTATGCAGCGCTACCATTGTTGACTCCAGCCTTTTGTCTCCGCCTGTAACCGATAGGCCTAATAACAGAAATCATGCTGCATGCATTCATTCACCCTCTTCGCAAACAGCATGTTATTGAGCTCAGTGGTGAAAAGGCATGCACAAACACAATGGGGCTGGGATTAAGCCCAGCTGCATTACCAAAGTAAATACTTTTGCTGCTGACAGTTTGTCTGTAGGGATTTGGAGAAAAAGTTTTGTGCATCTACTTAGGCAACATATGGTTTTATTTTTCCCTGTTAACAAAAACAGTAGTGGTCAAAAGTCAACACCCTCTGATGGCTTCTCAGCGGCCGATGTGGAAAGGGCTTGGTGGTCTAAGTCCGGTTCCGAACACGTCCAGAGAAAAATGGCCTGCTTCCTGCATTCCTCTCTCACTTGGCACTGCGGTTAACGGTCTCAACAAGGAAGTCAAGGGGGCTTTGAGGTTAATCTCATCTGTCCTCCTTCATGATTGAAAGGTGATGTGGTTCAAGTTGAGACACCTTGCTGGCTTCTTTCATTCTCTATATGATGAAAACCCCTTCGCAATGTTTCCTTGAAGCCCAAAGAGAGTCAGAATTAATCTGCATTAGCCAGTGTCCCAAGCATGCCAGCTAGTCAGATTTCTAAAGCAAACAGAGGTCTGATGAGAAAGAGCATCATGCCAAAAACACAAATGGCTCGAATTTAGCCCTTCATCTCCCTGTCAAACACTTACTGTTCTCTAAAGATCTCTGCAATGCTCAACCAGCTGCTGATGACCTTCATGTCTATAATGGTGAATAAAATCTGCAAGGATTTGGTTTTATATCTGGTGATGACTTCAGTGAGGTGGTAGAGGACAAACAGTTGGCTGAATCTCCATGGGTGCCAGTCTCCCGTAGCTCCAATGAAGTAATTGCCAAATGTAGGCACTTCAGCCCTTCATAGCTGATCCCTCTAAAGACTGTAAAGCTTTCAAGGTGTAAACAGGTCTTGTCTACACTGATATATTGAGAGTTACAGAACTAGAACACAACTACTAACACTCAGCATCTGCAAGGCCAGAGGTGGTTGTGCCTAGAGAGGTGGCTAGCGAGTTGTGGAGGGGTATCAACTGGGCCCACAACATGAAGTATTTGTTTTTCAGGGAGTATGTCCAAACTGGAACACAGCAATGCGGAACACGCAAATAAAGACAGGTGTAATCCCAGGCACAGTGGGTGGGAAGCAAGGATTGAAAATTACAGTTAAGAAGCCAAGAGGAGCTACACAGTCCAGGCTTCCCAGCCAATGCTAAGGTTAATTTCATTGAGGGCTAGATCCTGAATAATGGTTAGCTGCTCCCACAAAATGCTTAATGTCCTCAAACACTACGGATGTCTCTGGAAGCTGAAAGTCCAAGCTTCTTGCAGGAGATGCTCAAACCTGCCTATGGTGCAACCAGGGATGGGCAAGCAGCCAGGGCTGGAGGGACTGAGCCGACAAGAGAAAATGCTGCAGCTCAGGCCATCACATCAATAGATCCTGTAAAAGGCCCAGCACAATCACACGGTCACATGCGTAGCCATCCACAGAGGAAAAGAGCAGTGAGAGAAATTATTACTGCTCCTATGAAAAAATTATAAGGAAAACAAAAGCTTATCTTAACATTCTTTTCAAAAGTTAGGGGGCTTTCATTGAAAAAGCAAAAACTGAAAAATGTTTGATTCCTGGCAGTCAAAAACTGGAAACTTTTTGGCCAAAAATCAAAACAGTTTGGGGTTTCTGGTTTTGTTTTGGGTTTTCGCCAAATTTTTTATCCTTCAGTTGCCAAAAAATGCACATTTTTCAAGCTTTTGCTTTCTCAATGAAAACCTCCAAATTGTTATTGAAATTGGACATTTCCCGCATAAATTTTTTGATAAAAAAAAAAAGTCATTTTCAGCAGAAAGAATGTTTTGAATGAACAATTTCACCCAGCTCCATAAGCAAATCACTTGGAGGGGACTCTCATTCCCTCATTTTCATCTCCTCTCCCCACTCAAATTTTCTCACACATAAGATGCCATGGCTGCAATGACGACCTGGGTTTGACCATGGTGTCGCCAAGCTTTGTAGCCACATGTAGCTGTGCAATTCCTCTTTGGGATAGATGACGTTGAAGTAGGAAGGGTTTGAGCTTTTTTGGTGAAATACCAAGTATTTGTGTGGAAGTTAAGAAGCATAGAAAAGGAAAATATGTGTCTGGAGTCTAGATTCAACAAAACTTGCATTTGGGTTGGTGACACCTGGACATGAAGATGTTGGTTCCTGTCTTCCAAAGTGTTTAACCACCCAGAGATCTATGATAACTGCTGGCCCCCAGTCCAACATCGTCTCCGGAGAGCACTGGGTGATAAATACTGCAGCTAGTCAGGGCTGGCTTTGGAAAACCAAGCACTAAAACTGGATAAGAAAAACAATGCCTTAGGCACTTCTGACCTTAACACCAAATGAGCTTGTGACTAAAACAAAAATCAAGAATTTTAGTACTTTTTCAGTCTGAGCACTGAAACTGGAAATGGAGATGAAGACAGATTCCCACAATGACCCATCTCAAAATTGAGAAGATGTTTCCCCAGGGTCCCAAGGGATGGCTTTTATCCATGATAACCTGACTCAAGGATGAAACCAAAGTACACAGGACTACAAGGGAAGTTCAGAGTGCAGCCTAAATGCCAGGATTTAGACCACTCTTTATGAGGCGGATCCAAAGTGCCATAACAAATCTCAACCTACTAAAACTCTAGGGCAATGCAAATTTTGAATAGGATTTGAATTTCACTCTTCCAACCAATTTCACTTTAAAATGGGAAGTGAAGGGTCCATTCATTGCCCAGTTAAAACTAAGAGACCTTGGAGTCCTTATGACAAAGTAGAGCCATCTTATGGCTGCTTTCCTTCCTAGAAATATCCCCTTTTCTTGATCTTGGGGTCCTGTCCAGATATTTTCTCTGGTAGGGACACTGATCTAGGTATCTCAAATCGCTTCCAGAGCTAGGACTTCTATGAGGAGGGCCAGGAGAAGAAAGGCCAGTGAGGGAAGGGCAACCACATATGTCAATGGTGAGTGGGAGCATGTGCCAGGAGGTAGAGAGGAGCTTCAAATTCTGGCAGAAATGGGGTTGCCAAAGAGCAGAAACACATAATTTACAGTTTTAGGGGTAAGAGACTTTGGGCAAGATGTCTGGAAGCATCACCTAGGAAGAGAACTGACACTGGGAAGGAGTAGGTTTGAGGGAAGTTGAAGGGAAGGAATCCAGGATGGGTAGGCAAAGAGATGGTGGATCCATAGAGAAAAGGATTGGCAGCCCTGCTGGGAAGCAATTAGATGATGAGGGTCAGGGACCTTCAGGGGAGGTAGAGGGACTTTTACTTATTATTTTTATTGCTTTTAGAAAATAGTTCTCCACCTTCACTTTCTTATTAAAGTTTATTGAAGCCACTGAACTACAGGATATTTCCATTACGATCCCCCATAACCCAGTGAGCTGCTGCCCATCACCAGCTGAACCACGGTGACAGTGCTGTGCCCTAAGCCCAAGGCAAGCAGGAGGAGAAACGCAACAGTTTAATCCCTGAGAAATCTTTCCTAATCGCAACAGGCTGGAAGTGCAGGCACGAAGCAATTACTGTGATTCAACTCCATGGTTAAGTCATGCAGCTGAGCCCTCCAAATCCTGAAAACACAATTTGCCCTTAATACAGGACTAGGAACAAAATGAAATAGGGAGGCAGGATGGTTTTACATGAACCATTAGCCTGGGCCTGCTCACCACAAAAGGTTCACAAATGGAAGAGACCCATGAGAAACCCAGTGAAAACACACTGGAGTCCCAAAATCTCAAGAAGATAAAGGCTGAACCCTGTGAGGGGCTGGAGAAACTGTGGAGATTAGGAAATATTTGCATGGATACAATTTGACATTGAAAGTGCAGTGTGGCTATAATAAACCCTGCCCCAAGACTGAGACTGTTCGTACTGCTTCCCCAGAAAGCAGGGGACATGAGAAGGGGAAACCGAGGTAGGCCATGGTTTGATGTCGAGTTGTCTAAGATCCTTCCGCAGTCTTTTATCAGGACTAGCCTTGACTATTGCCTTGTACTCACACAGTTAAGAGGATCTGGGAAGCCGCAATCCCTTTCCTTTCCAAAGCTGTTGCTCAGGAAAAGACCAATTAAGTGGCGGTGTTATTGCAGCAGGTCGTCCGAGCTCGGAGCAGAGCCATTAGCCCGGCCTCGGCTACTGCACGGGATTTCCCACCGCCCAGCTGTGTCCTTAGCGGGGCCGCCAGGCCGCAATCCAGCAACCCAGCTGCAGGCTGCTGGCCTGGTGAGATAGCACTGGTGCGGCGCAGGGGGAAACAGCATCTTTGCCTCTGCAGCTTCCCGAATGGAAGATCAATTAAGGGAAAAGCGGAGCACGTGCCGGCAGAGGAGCACGCTGCAATGTCGATTACTGAGAGGCAGCAGGAGAACAGCCAAGCCTGGACCTGCCTTACTGCAGCTTCCATGGGTAGCTGCATATTGCAAGCTCTGGATTATGCTACAAGGGAGCTTGGAGTTGTCCTTCGACCTAAGTCCTATTCAGGCACTGACATGCAACACGAATGTCTGAAAAGCTTTTGTGCCTTGGCCACAAGGCAAAGCCCTCAGGTCTCCTCAGCCTGTCAGCTGTGTAGCTCCTGCCTCAGTTTCCCTAGCAGATGAAGGGGAACATCTTGGCCATTGATGGTCAGAAAGCTTTGGATAAGACATGAAATCCCTGTTAGCCTTCAGCGAGCTGCTCCTCGCTCCTCTGCCTGCTGTCAGTTGTGGCCGATGATGCTCCAGAGGGAGTAAGGAGCGAGAAAGAGGAGAGATGGAGTGAACTGCTGGCATGGGAGGGAGCGTGATTGGATACGTATGGAAGAGCATACGTGGCCCTTCCTTCAGCTCCCTCCCACGAGTCAGCCCTGCTCTTAGTCATGCTCGAGGACAAATGCAGGTCAACCACGAGGCAAGAGTCTCCGGAGGGAACATCCCACCCAGGGTCCTTCTGGGAGACTGCTCCAGCTCCTGCCAGCTCCAGCTGACCTGTGCCATCAGAGAACCTCCACCCTGGGCTATATCTGGCATCCAAGCGTCCCAGAGCGTCCCTGTGCCGCGCAGGCACCGCGTGGCGGAGATCTGGCTGGAGCGGCGCAGGATGGGAGGAGGCTGCATGAGTCACCCGGAGCGCGAGCGCTGCCAGCACTGGGCAAGGATGGACCTAGACCGCCTGCCATGAAGGAGGGCGTGAGCTGCAAGGAAAGAAGGACAAAGAGGAGAGCCAACATTTTTCGGGATGACAGCATCAAGTTATCTTTTTCCATTTACACGTAGCACTTCCCTACCCAGTTGCAATTTCATATCATCATCCCAAGACACCTTTTCTCTCCCATCTAAATGTATTTGGAGGAATCCTCTCCCTTCCTTTAACCAGCCACATCGGGGACTCTTCCATAGGTCCCCAATGAATAGAGACTGCCTGGTGGAGCCTCTAAGCAGGAACAGACTTCCCTTAATGTGCTGCAGAGGGAATTCGCTGCTTTCCTGAAGTATCTCTAGCTCCATCCTCAATATCTGTGGAAATTTGGCCACTATTAGCAAATGCCGTCTCAGAAAGCTCTTCAAGCTGCAAAGCCATTTGTGCTTAAATTGCCCAATATGGTGTGCTTGGCTGAGATGAGTAACGAAGTGTGTGACCTTGCAGCGATCAAGCATCGCTACCGTTTCAACTAGTTTAATAACTTAATTTAATGCAGTGAGAACGATCTGATTGAATGCACAATATCTGTAGCAGCTAATTAAACACAGTAGCCCAGAAAGGACTTGGACTTCATACAACCTTTTGATATAATTACAATTTTTTTAACAGCAAAATGAATTTAAATCCAGCCTGACACAGCAATTCATCTTCCTTTACAGACAAAAGGTAGCACCCGCAAAATTAACATTTAAATGAAAGGCATGAGCAGTGGAGAGAGATGGGGAGCATCAGCAGATGTGCTGAAGGAATTACAATCAGTGCTGCAGAGGTGGCTGGGCTGACACATTCTTCAAGAGCCTCTCCTGGGACATGGGAGATGCTCTGTGGCTCTCAGGGACATGAGGATTTGGGTACGGAGCCTGCAAGATCAAGAACAACCACTCTTACTGCAGCCATGGTGAGATTAAGTTGGACTTTGCTCTGGATCAGCACACAAAATTCTAGTTGGCTTTGGCCAACGTGGCAGACCTGGCAGGAGGTTCCTTCCTCGCAAAGACTTGGCAGTCAGCAGTATTGAACCCACATGCTGGAGAACCACAGGACACCTTCCCAAACAGCTCCCATGCAATGATAATGAGAGGGGAAAAAGACACCTGTAGTTTTTTAATTTGCCTTCTGAGCCTCCCAAGCTCAGAACTGGCCCTAAGACCAAGCAGATTTCAAGCAGAAGGTGAGATTTCCACATTTTCATTCAGCTGATTGCACGAGACATTTCAAGCCTCTCTGAATCCTGTGCAGTTAATTTCAGCTCCCAATTTACACTGGTGTAACAGGAACAGGATTATTTGGACAATAAAACAGACACAAAGACAATGAGAACAAAACGCAGGCATCCTATGAGCGCAACATGAACAACGTTACCAGGCATTAGTAGCTAAGAGTAAATAGATAAGTTATAAGAGAATTATTTGTTGCTGCTGTTAAGAACCTTTTCAGATTCCCATTTAGCTTATATCTGTCAAAGACATTTTTTTTCCCAAAAAAAAGTTTGTGAAACGTTTCTGTAATTCTGTCCCATGTGTTTTAATTGCAGAGTTCAAAACCATGTTGGCTCTGCCAAGCGTGATAGCATCAGCTGGTGGCATCATTTGTCATTGTTACAGGCAAATAAACCAGCGAGATAATCAAGGGGGATGAAAAATGAGCTGGTTTCATTTTTCAGAGCTCTGAAGCCAGTTCTCTTTGACTTTTTTGTCCCTAGCCTGCACCAAAATGCCAACAGCACCAGCTGGCCAAAAGGCACTCGTTCAAAAATCCTTTGTAGACAGCACATAGGCACATTCTCAGCTGATAATATCAAGGACAAATGAGAAGAAACAGTAATAAGTAGGACACAGAGAGACAACAAAAAGAAACTTCTTTAGCTTCTTTGGGTAGTGCAGCTACAGGAGATAAGCAGATAGGCAATCATTGTTCCTCGGGCAATATTTCAGTCCAAGGTCCCTCCCAGGCCTCCTTATCAAACTGAAATAAACTCTCTCTGGAATGAGAGAGCAGTGAAACCTATTGTTTCAAGGGACCATAAAACTACTGCATAAAATAAGCAGAGATTGCAATCATGATTCCGAGTATTTGAGAATTATCTTTGTCAGCGGCATCTTGCCTGGAAGCTCAGATGTGGACTTCTGCTGATCCTGCCCTCCTCTCCACAGCAAGGTGCTGTTGGCTTCTCTCTTGGAGAGAGACAGGAAAACTTTGCTTGCTGGTCTTTGCTCCTGATGCTCCAACACTGGACTTTAGCAGACATAAAGAAGAGAATGCAATGTGTTTTGGTTTCAAGAAGGCACTTTGCTTGACACTTGCTTGTGGGTGAACCTCTCAGTCTGCCCTTTAGAAAGGCAAGCACATGAAGCATTAAACAAGGAGGGAGGGAAGGCATGGAGACCTCGCTTCCCATCATCATTTTCCCTTCTCGTCCCACTCTGATCTCAGTCTCCCTAGTATTAACCATTGTTTTTGGTGGGAATGGACCTGAACAACAGCATAAGAAGCTTCCAGTGGGAAGAAGAGAAAAAATAATTCTGTTAGTGCTCAGGTTCACTTCTAGCAATTCCTGTTTTGGAATAAAAGGTAGTCCTTGCCTGCATTGAGTTTTATCTCCTGGTTAGATCTCTTTTTGTGCAAAAACAGCAACTATTTACCATGTGGCAACCTAATGTATTTCATACCATAATTCAAACTGATAGAGCAAGCTCCCATCAGAAGTCTACCCCTAGTACCAGATCAAGTCAGAGGCTTCCACTCATTTATCTCACACAGACTTCAAGCTCCCTGGAGCCTCTGGGCAGAACTAATATGGTCAGGACCACACTAGAAGTCTGTGAAGCTGTACAGCCACTTCCAAACCACCACAGTGATGGATTTAGCATTTGAGTTGATAGTGTCCACGCTTTTAGCCAGTTATAATTGTAAAAAAAAAAAAAACCCACAAGTTGAAACCTTTGCAGCTTGCAGTTGTCAACATATGCCCTATGGGTGACCCCTGAGCAGAGCTCAGGTCTACCAGAGCGTTGGTTCCACAGAAGCATTTAATTCTGAATGTTTTGGGAGTGCCTATTTTCTTTTTGTACTTTTTCCATCCCTAGTAAGTCTGCCTTAGCTTTCCTACTAAACTTTTCTATGAATCTAACCACGGTAGTCCTGAGCTTACATGATTTTGTAGAGTGGATGGCTAGGACAAAAACAGGGTCTCCTGCAGAGCTCTACCTCATTCTCCACCCAGCTCCCTTTGCTCCAGCTACAGAAGTCCCAAAAACTCACACAGTAACTTCAGGATTGTCTTCCTCTCATTTTTAATTTTTCTTCTCTTTACCAAAACAAAGAAAAATTATGCCTATTTCTATTATCCCTTGACCTGAAACTCCTGTCCATGCAGGAGCAGAACAGAAAAAGAGGTGAGGACCAGATACTGCCTTAAGTCCAGCTGGGACTCCTTCGCACTTGGTCTTCTCTATATCCTCACATTCAGAGGTGAGCAAGTCTGGCAGTTATCCAGATGGTGCTTTTCTGGTCGATGGGGTCAGATAGACATGGTGAACTATTGAGCTTTGTGTTTTAAGGTGCTAGAAAAAAAGTTGTTCTTATTCTCAGTATCTGGATCACTCTCACCCTTCTCGCAAATATAAGCTGATGACAATACCAGTAATTGATGGAGGAGGCTGAAAAGGAAGGCCTGAGGGGCATGTTGGAAACAATAGAGAGTAATAGGTGTAGAAGAGGAGGCAAAAACAGAACAATGTTCCCTTTGCTCACAGCTCCCATAGTTTTTAAGTCTTTCAGATGTTCCTCAAAACACAACCATGAAATAGAGAGGTGATCATTGAAAGCAAAGCAGAACAGCAGAGCAGCTTTGATCTGCAGGAGCAAGCAAAAGAAGTATAACTTTCCCCAGTGACGTTTTCCCCTCATTGCTTTTGCAAGTACTTAGTTCAATGGTGGGGGATCAGAAGAGAGGCACCCCACTCAATTCCTATGTGAACTAGCTTTGGGGACCCAGCTCCCTTTCACTGTGCCATCCAGCAAGTGCATGACTTGCCCCAGAACCCAGGGTTCAGCAGTGTCTGTGAAAAAAAGCAAAACAGTAATTTAAAGAAAAACAAAGCTGGCTCTCCTGGGGCTTGATCTTATGTTCTCTGAATTTGACCCTCTGTCCACTAATGCCTATGCAAAACCCCTTGACAATGAAATGTTTCTTCATAGGTAATTATTTAACTTTTATTACACAGGAATTCCTTTTCCTGTCAGATGGGGTTTGGGTGAGCTTAGCACAACTCATGGCATCTCTAGTTCCTTCCAATAGATAATCTCACAGAATGTGCATTTTCCCTCAACACAAGATTCAAAATGCAGCCGGGACCACCTCTCTATAGATTTCTTATAGCCTACAAAGAGGTTGCAACTCCTCCAACAAGAGGAGTGGCCAGAAATGTTACACATTTTTATGAAGTAGAAGATGAGATGGAAGAGAGAAATGTTACTCTAAAAAACAAGGGGAAAGTAAGTGCATGCTAGAAAGAAAGAAAGAAAAAAATGGGAAAAAAAGCAGCAACACAAAAGGAATATGCAATAAGTTAGTTCATTAGCAGAGGGTGTCCTCTGAGGGTAGGACACATGAAAGGCATTTCTTCTGTTTGCATAGAATGCAGCAATTAGCACCCTGGCTTGGCACATACAGTAGACAACCTTCTCAGTGGTTGGGTCCAGAGATCAAATCATACTACAAAGCTCAAGATCATCATCTTTACCACAACGGAGAGATCTTGATTCTGAATCTCTTGACCTCGTGTCTACTGAGAATAGGTTTTGTATCTCTGTTGCAGACATTGTGGCGCATTGGTCATGCTCTCAGACCCTGGTGCCCTGTGCCAATGGCTCACTGCATCAGCACGTTCCCATTCCAAAAGCAGAAACCAAACCAAACACATGCATCGTGTTGCCAAAACTCACCCTTCCACCCCCAAATCTCATGAGCTGTGGAGCTTCAGATCCTAGAGTCAAGTCTTATACCTCCACCTGGAAAGTCCTTATCCAAGAGCCTCTTTTGCTGCATACCCATAGAAAGAGAAAAATAGTGTGTGTTTTCATTCAGCCCTACCAGAGAAATCTCAGCCCTGCTGGTGAGAGCCATTGTGGAATGACTGCATTATAAAAGATGTTAAGACCTCTTCCAGACCATAAAATATGCAACAAAACAGAGTGCCAAATACCAGTCCTTTCCATGGCCTAAGACAAAGAGCCGCCCTGCAAAGCATTAATCCCTGCAGCTGCCTTGAACTATTCATGTCTCTCTGCTTTACGTAAGGAGTCATTCCATTCTGGCTACCGCTGACCCCAAAACAGAGATTTGCAGAGTCTTTAAAACAATTAAAGGTCATTCCGTGAACAGAGAACCCAAAGATTTGAATGGGAGACTGTGACTTCTTCATAGAGAAGGCCAAACTATTTATTTTCAGTGGAGAGTGAATTTACTGAAAAATGCAGTTATGAGTATTTCTCCCTCACACACATCAACACCCCTTTCTTTTATCTAATAGCTTTGCGGTTAGTACACTCACTTAAACTATGAGAGACTGGTTCAATTTCCTTCTCTGCCCTGGGCGATATGAATTCATGTCTCCCATCTTCCTGCCCCACACCACCAGCTACAAGACAGAGCTATATGCTTAAATCTTTACCAGTGCCCAGCAGCTCGGTCCATCCAGGCCAGCTCTGCAAGAGCAGCATGTTATTCCTCACCTCTATGGATAAAGTTGCCTGAAGATGACCTGTAGGAAATACAAAAGCAGAAATGTGTGAGACATCATGTGTTGGGGAAGCCACTGAGCTCTGGGCAAAATTCACTCATTGTAAATAAGTGATCTTCTATGATAGGAGTTTTTCATTGACTTGCTGACGCTATTCTACTTTATATACATACATAAACACAAACATTGGGAAACCCAAGTGCCGCACTTCCTCACCTACAGGATACATGGTTTCTCCTTTGACCCCATAGAGTTTTAGGGTGTTTCACTGCAAAAAGTTCTGAGAAGTAGATTAGAAGATCGCCTATTGAATATGTCACAGCATTGAGGACAGACTGATAGCCATAGAGGTGGGATTTTGAAGCCAGACCTCCACCAGTGGAGGAGAAAATTGAATCTAAATTGCTTTCATCATGGATAAATGCCCAAAGAGAGGAGTCCTCAGATAAAAGGCAAGTACCACTTTTATGCTTTTTGTACAAAGGCCTGAAAATGAAATGTTTTTGCTCTAAACCAAAAGAACACTTGGCTCGACCCAAGAATGTTTTTTAATTCGTTGGGTTTTTGAAAGAAAGCTGAAAGTTTTAAGCTTGGCTGGAGCAAAATCTAAATTTTTTACAAATGTTTGGTTCGGTAACTAAGGCACACAAACAAACAAACAAAAATCTGCTTCTCACGGCTCAACTTCTTCTCCCAGTCCATGGTCTCTCTCCAAACCAGTGAGCTTTCAGTGGGTATGAGATGCCACCTTTGGTGGTTTGCCCATTCAGTGCCTGAGAGAACTCTGCATAAACCTAACTGTAATGAATCCCCCCAAGTGACCAGAAACCCATGTTTCTGGCACTAAGACACATTTTAGTGGCTGTTGATGACCAAGGTAGACAGAAGTAAGACCCACTGTACCAGCAGCCAGTTCTCCAGCTCATTTATTTTAACTCCAAGCTCTCTCCTGTCTTCTGTGACCCTGCGTACTAGGCAAGCCCGAGCAACCAGACCTATGATGATGGGTACAAGGTGAAACGAGGGGCTGTGATGTTGCACTTCAGCTAGGATTGGGCACTTAAAGAGCTGGACACCCCACAATGTCCAGCTGGTACCTTTTAACAAGCACTGATCCTCCTGGGAACAAAAATCCCCACTAAGAACTGGCAAGATTTAACTAATCCGTTCTTCCCTGTGAATTGCACCACACACATAAATGAAGCCAATTTTGCAACACCCGGTATTTACACATGGAGTCTCCGTGGCGCAGAGATTCTTGTGGCTTGCTTTCCGAAAATGCCAAACATCTGCCATCTTCACCAAAGCCAGGATGAGCTGGGAGCTTCAGCCATCTCCTGGTCAGCTGAAAAACAGACCATTGCAGAGTGACCTCTGCAGAGTCCTACAGCATGTCGTTAGTGCGGATAGACACAGCACACACAGCTCCTGACTGCCACAAAATCACCCAAATCCAAAAAGGTCTTTCAACCCTTGGAGGATTTTAAAATGAACCTTGAATAACAAAGCTCTCCGCAGTCGTATTGTCCATGCGGTAGATGAGAAATTCTGGGCCAGGACAATGTCTTCTGGGAAATTATTCTTAAGAGGAAACAAAAATAAAGTTGCCTCATTAGTGGAGAGAGTGATTTTCTTCCAGTCACTCCAGCTGCCTTGAAGCCCAGCTGGAAATGGAGGTGTAAGAGCTCTGGTACCTTCTCTTGCAAGTGCTCTGATGAGGTGCTACCAAATCCTGGCTCCCTACCACATCCCCCACCTGCATTGCGTGACAGCAAACCATCAGCTCACAGGATCCAAGAATTTTAATGCACAGTGACTGAAATAACCTGCCTATTTGGTGACCCCAAATGCCTTGAACAATTAAACGTAGTGAGACTGTTGGAGCTGTTGGGTGCATGCAAACCAGTTTACATCAACCTGACAGCTGTGAAGCATTTTCATTTCTAAATATGTGAATGAACTGGAAAAAAAATTATATCAGTGTCCTTCCAATGATTACAACCGCTAGGATCTAAATTCTTGGGCAAGTTTCTGACAGCAAACTGAACTGGGAGAAATTCACTGGGAGAAATTCAGGTCTGTTGGTGAGGGATCTTACCTCCTGTGGACCAGCTCCAATGTTCCACTGGGTTAGAGAAGACATTGCCTCAAACCACCCAAGACAGGAGCTATTAAAACTAGGCAGCTTCATGTATAATTTCACCCAGCTGCTGCAATCTATTAATAGCATCCTGCAAGGTAGTCTGGTCTTAGAGGGGAAGTCACATCACAACACCATATGTCTATGTATGTCATATACTATATATCAGCAATCTGAAAAAAAAACACCTTTTGGAGTCTTTTCCCAGCACTTTCCAAGGGCTATCAAAACAGGACTTTAAAAAGCAAAGCAATGGGTAAATTTTAAGGTTCACTAAAACAGTAGAGCAGCAGATGCAGTGAAGTCTGTTTCGTAAAGATTTACATAGTCTTCCCCTACGATCTCCCCTCCACCCTATATGTTCCCTGTCCCATGATGGAAAATACATTGTGCATGTTGAAAAGCAGAGAGGCAGAGCAGAGGATGAGGAGAAGGAGGAGGAAAAGGCGAGGAAGAGGGAGAGGGAGAAAGACCAAAGGTGGTACAAAACTGACTCTGGATACTTGGAAAGATCCCTGTGCTGTGACAGTACTGAGAAGCTAGTGGGCTGTATGCTCATTGAGAAGAAGACTTGGTAAAGGCTCCCTATGGAGCTACATGATGCATCTGCTTAAGGTGAAGGTTGACAGATGATTGACACCTGCTATGGGAAGGCAGGAAAAGAGTGGGAGTGATGCCCAGTGATGGAAGAGGAACAGTGCAGTAACCTGCGGTGAGCAGGAGGTCCCAGGATAAGAAATATCATCAGAGGAGTGAGAAGGGGTGAGGTGAAGATAAAGACGGAAGGAAGGAACTGAAGACAACTGGCATCAAGCAAACAAGACAAGGGGGACAGAACAGAAGAGTTAACTGAAAGGACCAGAGAAGGAAGAACAGCCCTTCATCCTGCCAAACACAGGAATTACAGCTCCTTTCCCCACATCTGTGGTTGGTACTGGGTCACTGGAGAGAGCACCAGTTCTAAATGAGCACCAGGCCAGGGCCCTGAGGGAGCACGGGGCTGGCGCAGGCCCAGCTGCAGAGCTGCCTTCTCCTTTGGCACAACGGGAGTGCTCCATGCTTGCCCCGAGGCAGGATGCAGAGCAGCGCAGGGTTTTCATGGGTTGTTTCTTTACGGGCTTCCAGCAGGCCTCGGTTTGCTGGAGAAAACTCCATGCCACGAGCATGCATGGCCAGTTCATTTCCAGAGGCCCGATCTCCCGGCATCACGGAGGCACATCTTGGAGAAGGCTCCATGTTGCCGCCCAGGGACTGTCCTCTGCATGGGGACAGCACTGCTCTCCCCAGAGGGGCATTTTACCTTCCACAACAAGGGTTGGACTGCATGGAAGAACATTGTCCACAGAAGCAATGCTGGCCTTTCTGCCAGAGCCTCCTCCAAGGTCTCCATCTGGGCAGGAGATCACAGTGGCCACTGCTCAGTCTCCTAGGAGGAGGAATCCTCCTGCTTGCTATCAACATTTCTTCAGCATTTCATGGTCCCACCATAGCCTGACAGGATCCTGATGGGGCATAAGCGAAACACAGGGCCGGGGACCTCTACACCTCCCTCCTCAGGCAATTAACCACTCTTATTACTCACTAATAACGAGCTGATGGTTGCAAAGCCAACCGCATCACACGCTAAGCCCAGTGCCGGCAGCCCCAAGCGCGACGAAACCCGAGATCGCTCCCAAACACGGAGGGCTCCGAGCCCCGAGGAGCCCCGCTCAGGTTTTTATCTTCCACCGCAACATTTCGGCATCATTTTAAAAGTGTAATTGAATTTCAGTGCTGCGTGTGCGTGTGTGTGAAGAAAGGAAACGCTTCTCCCGAGATTTACGGCACGTCTGTTACTGTGTGGGCTGTTTTGACTCGGCGGCGCGGCGGAGCCCATGCAAACCGCGCGCGCTTGGAACCCGTTCAAACTTTTACAGTCCTTCAAATTGGGGCTGGAGCCGGAGAGGAAATACTAAAATCCTGTATATACAACTTCTGTCTGTGAGGGGGAGAGAAATTCCATGAAAATTAAGAACTCAATGATGTATAAATTTATATTCTGTTTAAAGGGTGGGTTGGGTTTTTTCTCTTTCTTTTCTTTTGGGGACTTTTTCCTTTTTTCCTTTTTTTTTTCTTAAGAAACAATTGAGCTCTTATAGAAAGAAAACTCAATCTTTAAGTAATTTGGGATGTTACAGACTGGTAATGGAAGAGAGGTTCAGCCATCCCATCAGCACAGGAGCCAAGTTTCATGAAGGTGAGCCCGCTCCCAAGCATGTCTCCTGAGGACACCCAGCAAAGCCTTTTTTAAGGGCATGTGCTGTGAGCAATTAAAGCTGGTCTGCAATCAGCAACCCCTGTGAATTGTCCTTCCTAAGCAGTCTTGGGGATGCTGCGGTCAACACAACCAGCACAGACCCTGCCTGGCAGGCAAGGCCAAGCCCTGCAGACCAGCGGTTTTGCTCTGGGTGTAGAGGGAGGAAGGAGAGGATTAAAGATGCTTTTAGCACCCTCTTATGGCTGCAGAGTCTTGCCCCAGAGAGGATTTCTATAAGGAAAAATCTGCATCAACCTCCTCCCCAGTTTCCTAGTCTGTGGCATTGCCTGGCTGCAAAACCCAACCAGCATCTTGCTGCTGCTGCCAAAAGCTTCCCTATTAAACAGCCCAGCAAAACCGGCCTGGGGGCAGCAGGAGAGCCCAGTTGGCATTTCAGAAAGGCGGGCACTGCATCCCAATCCATGGGACTTCCCAAAGGGACCTTGCCGGCTCCCGCGCACAGCTCTCATTCAGCAGGAAGCTGCTTGAACCGGGACTATTCCCATCTTGTTTCCATTATATTTTTATGACTGTCATGTGGACAGAGGGAAAAAGAAAAAAGGGGGAGATGGGGTGGGGGGAGACAAATAAGAGCAAAAGAGAAGCAGAACATCAAGTTCTGCCTTTGAGGAGTGGACAGAAATGTGATGGTCAACTCCCTTGCACACACACTAAAAATCGGAGTGTGCACATACAGCCCTCAAAGAGACCGAGTGCTTCCCTCAAACGGAAGCACCAAGAAGCTTTTACAGCCCTTCCTGCTGCAAGACCCCAGCCTGCCTCTTTGTCCCGGCGTTTTTTGTTCTCCATCACACGTGTCAGGAGAAAGCCAGCCCTGGCACCGCTGTGGTGGTCACAGCTTCCTCTACCTACCCAGCACTTCATGGGTCATGGTGAAAGGCAGGGAGCCCTTAGGTGCTCACTTCAGGGCAAGGTATTTGCAGGGTAAGAAGGCTGGAAATGGCCTTATATATGTGTGTGCATGTGTGTGTGTGTATAAACCGACAACTACACATTCTTGCATTCACGAGAGGAAGATTTCAGCTAAAAATGCAAAGGTCAGGGCAAGTCCTCACCTGCCCCAGAAGATCCAGGCAAGCAGAGAAGCCCCAGCACTGGTGTTACGGAAAGAAGGAAGGTGAGGCTGAAGAATGCAGGAGATGGGGGACACATCAGCACAGACTTAGACCAGCTTAAAGTGCTGCAGATCAACTGCCTTCAGGCTCACGCCGTCACACTGGAGCAGGAGAGTTAGTCCACCTCACACAAGTCCAAGCCACCGGGGTTTGGCTTCTCCAAGCTGAATTCTCCATCTGCCTCTGCCCTCTGTCATCTGGCTGAACGATTTCTGGAGCTTGTACCAATGTGCACAGCTTGTGCCCGTGAAGAACAGGGCCAAGGGCTGGGAAGCCAGGTCACGGGAGCAAAGAGGAATAGGAAGGGCAACATGGGGCTGCCACTTTCAAGTGTAATGTTTCAGAGCCGCTTTGATAGACATGAAAGTCTTCTGTTGTTTTCACCAGAAGTTTCTGCAAAAGAAAAATTGCTTTCAGGCAAGGACTCATTGTTTCCTTTCTTTACACTGAGTGATGACAGATCTCGCCAAAGCCCAGAGCATAGGTGGAGTAGGAGAACCACATAAATATAAGCTAAAATGCACTCTACTTGCCTCCCATGGAATACTGTCAGCCCTCGTAAATCCTGTGCTGTTAGCAGCTGGATCAGGGACGCACGGGGAACAATAAACAACGCGGGGAGCGATTACCAGTGCTGCCGGAGAAGCTCCTGGAATTCCCGAGAGCTGGGTCCCCCGCGGTGCTGCGAGCTGCGTGCAGGAGCAGCCCAGGCCCCGGAGGGATTCAGGTTCAGTAAATGGTGATGGGCAAGTGAAGAGAGGTGGAAGAGCTGGGATAGGGTCATGTAACACATCAGAGGCAAAGGCTACATCTCGGTCCCTTGACACTCAGTCTATAGACCTGGGTGCAGGCCAGAAAAAGGCAATGATGGCCAGCAACCTCTCACTGCTGCACTTACGCCTCCTTTCACATCCATGTACTCCAGAACTGCTGGAAAGGGGACAAGATTCTGTATTTTTCTAAAAAATAGCAAGACACAGAGTGCACCACCTCTCCAGGCGAGGGACTGCTGCTGTAAGAAGAGGCATTTCCAAACAGACATCTCACATTCGGAGCTCCTGCAGACCATGCTTGTATCCCCTTTACATTTCTGAGGGCAAAAGTCCAAGGATTGACTTTGGAGTCTCTCATCAGAAGGGTGCATATGACTCCTGAGCAATCAGCACAGCTCTTCCCTGGATGGTTTGCTTTTTTGGCATCCTTTTGGATGTCGCTCAACAGCAGTGTTACTTAGATGTCACTCAGATGGTCTTTGGCCCAGATCCTTTAAGTGTCCTCACACTCCTGCATTGCCACCAAGGACATGCCCATGGAGACTTCAGCTGTGTAGGTTTCCCAGTGGCTCCTCACTGCTACCATAGAACATCCTGGGAACATTCGGGTGCCAATTGCTGCTGTAAAACCAGCTGAAATGTGTTTAGGCATCTCTGCTTCCATGGTAGCCATCTTTTAAGAAAGCTCATTTAGTCCATAGAATGAAAGCTGAGAGGGGACACGGTGCTGCCTGTAAATAAATCAGGGGCAAGCACTAGGGAGGCAGTGGAGCTATTGAAGCTAAAAGACAATGTTGGCACAAGAACAAGTGGGTATGGAAAGGCCAGGAATAACTTTAGGGTAGAAATTAGAAAGAGAAGTCAGCCCTCTGAGAAACTCTTGCCCAGAACAGCGTTCCAGCAAGCACAACAGGAAACAAAGCGCCTTGCAGAGCGATCTAGCTAAGCTAGCAAGAATGTGGGGTGGCTGTATGACATTGCTGGGGTATGTCCATATGCCCTGTGCCAGTATATTGGATATATGCCCATATGTCAGTATATTGGACACTTGTGAAAATACAGAGATTAGATTTGGCCTAAACTGCAGGACTGGCCATCAGAGTTCCCATGTTTGGTAACATAGCTAAGAGAAGAAACACATTATAAGTTTTTTTCATGAATTCAGCCACCTACCTCTTTTGTGCTAGCACCCACCAGGACTCCGTTATGAGACACCCTGACACTAACAGCATGTGGCCAGGGCTGGATTCACCCCTGGCGTGTCCCAGCCTAAGAGGGAAGGGCAACCACCTCTCTGTCCCACTCTGCTCCCCATGGAGCTGCCTCCACCTGGCACTTTTCTTCTTACCCCTCCATTAGGCCTTGTTCTCCTTTCCTTGCAGAGTCTGATGGGAAGAGAGAAGACCAATTAGAGACATCGAAATAAAGTGAGACTACGGTTTTGCAATAGCATCTGTATGAGAGTCTTGGAGAGTCTTTCCTTCCCCAATCCATTCTCAATATTTCTTTTTGGCCTCTTCTTTGCTTGCTGCAAAAACAACCCTTTAGTTTTTCATGAAAGATGTCTTCACCTTTTGGCAATGCCTTAGCATGGAGCAAAAAGAGACCTTCTTCCCTTTGGGGTCAACTGAAATGAAAGCCATAGCACAGTTCACAGCGCTACATCATTTTTCTTTTTTTACCCTCCTCATGTAATATAAAAGCTCTAGCTTAGCAGATAGAGATCTGCTGAACGCCAGCCCCCACTGGACGATCACACTTTTCAAAAGATTCTGGAAATAGATTTATTGTTAGATACACGTGATATATATGGCATTGTATACAGGTTCCCTGACATGCCTGAGATAATCTGAATATACATTAAATTACAGAAGGCATTGTAACTCAGATTCATTCTGAATATACTTCTAGGCTACATTATCCTTCACTTTTATTTTACTCAGGATATATTATCCCAGTCATTCCAAATGAGGGCCAATAAAATCTTCCTGGCACAGCCTGTATCATATGTTTCCCATATACTACATATTTAACAGAAAAAGTTCACTGGGGATGTTCTAATTTGATTATATATATTTCCAAAAAAAATAAATAAATAAATAAATAAGGAAGAAGAAAAAGAAATAAAGGAAAAGAAATCCACCTATAAAGCTAATTCAGGGCAGACGGGCAGGTGAGAGGTCTAATTACCATATTTACAATTTTTACTCTATCAGTCCCTCTTCAATCTGTCATAAGGATGATTACCAAGAGTAGCACCTTATGTAAATCCCACATGCTCCCCTTATGGCCCACTGTCTTCAAGTACTTTTAGGATCTTTCTGGCTATCAGAAACTCTGAAAATGGGAGCAATTTAGGTGATTTAAGAGATGCTGGATAGGGAAGCATCAGGAGAGGAGCCATTTCATGCAACCTTCTTGATGCCTAAAGAATCGTAATAGGTTCCACCACTAAGGAGGGAAAAGAAATGAATTTAATTCAGTTCAACCATGGAGAGACATGTATTCTTGCAGTTACGTAATAATCAACTATGCAACAGCCTGTGCATTACAGATTTAATATCTGCTCCAGGAACATGTTCACCTCAGATGCACTTGGCTTGCAGACTTCAGCAACAGGTTCCAACTCACCCCCAGGGAGACAAAGGCAGGGGATGGTTGAAAGTCCTCCCCATTCTGCATGGCCCAGAGAAACCTCCCCACTCACCACATTCCCTGAGTGAGACTAGCACAAGCTTAGGAGTTAGCTTCACACTTGTGAATTGGGACCAGCTTCCCATTCAGCTCATAGCACTCTCACATTTTTATTTCAGAACGGAACGGTGTTAAGGAGGCCTTTGGGAAATGGAACAAAAATGCATTTTCTTTCTCTCTCTCTATCTTTTTATTTTATTTTTTCTCTTTTCTATCTATCACTTTTCCTCAAGACTTTGATTCTCAGGACATCCAGAGTGACACAATCCAGAGCAGGCCTGTTTAGGCTCAAAATGAAGTGACATCTTCAGGATTTCAAGGCACTGGAAAGGAGAAGGTAGGGATTTTGTTCCTCAAGGTGAGAAGTTGTGAGGGAAACCTGGACACTGGGTGCAAAGGTAAGAAAAAAATTTTGACTTCTCAACTCTTTTGAGGAGCAGGACAATCCCAAGACAAATTTTCCTTCTTGTGTCCCATATCATTTGCAGCAGCTAATAGTATTGTCAAGAAAAAATGAGCCAAGAAACTCTATAGCAAGAGCAAAAGACAGAGAAGATGTAGATGTAGCATTTTCGAAACCTATCAATTCCCTGCAAGCCTTTGCTCTCTGCATATTCATCTAAAACACCTATTTTTTCAGCTCCTTGTTACAATACAGAGAGAACAACCTCCCCTTGATCACAAGGGAACCATAAGAACATGAAACGCTTAAATATTCTGGCACTGGAGCATCTCCTAAGTGCCTTAGCAAGAGCTCTCCCTCCATAACCTTCCACAGAGGACGATGAACTCCATCTCTGTCTGCCTAACTGCCTGGGAGGCGATGCCTCCTGTCTCCTTACACCTATAAGTAAAGGTGCATGGGAGGAATGCAACTGGAGGTCAACAGACCTCTATTCCCAGAGACATTTCTCTTCTTTATGATCACCTCACCGCCCTTGTGCAGCTCCTCTGCAGGGAACTCAATAGGTATTTTTTCCAACATCTTTAAGCATTAATCTCTTGGGAGCTATTTGAAGACTAGCAAGTCCCTAAATTTCAATCTGAATTTCCTTGCTTATCTTTCACATCCAGAGAGAGAAGCATTCTACCCAGAGACCTAATAACTGTAACTTTTGCCATTTCACCCTTATGCAAAACGCAGGAACATGCAACCAGGCAGTCATGATTGCCTTGTAAGAGTGACCCTAATAAGTTACAGTTCGCTTCGCATACGAAGCATATGCGCATACAACTTGGCATAGCTTTCCTCCTGGCCCTCATGAAGGAAATTTTATGCTTCATATTTTTTTCCCCACCAAAAATTTGTTTTTGAACATTCAGATTCTCGCCAGTAAAGTTTGTCTGATGGTGGGATATGAAAATCACAGATGTTGGCAACAAAACAGTTACAGAGACCAGAAAGTTTCTATAGACCTTGTAAAACTCCACAGACCCAAGCGACTGGGGCTACGATCATACAGCTGCTTTTGGGGCAGCCTTTGACTGAACTAGGAATTCGGTTGACTGTTGCTCAAAGGATTCACTTCCCAATGGAGACCACTGCCTTGGAAAATAATTTACAATTGGAGGTTAATTTCAAGAAGATGGCTCTAATGGAAGTATTTGTGGTGTGCACAGACTGTAGAAACGGGGGGTGTTGCAGCAACAGCGTTGTCAGAGCAGTGCATGTACCAATACAGTGTGTGGAGGGCTCTTCCATCAGCCTTGGTCTCTGATCCCTCAGCACCGGAGGCTAGAGGCTTCATGTTGGTTCCTTGCAGAGCATGGTCAGCTTATTTTGGTACATAAAAATACTTCATCATTTTCCTCAAAAAAGGAAATGTCCACTGAAAGGAGGTTCCCTCTCTTCCCTTTTGAGACCAAGAGAGGAACCCACCCTCGTGCAGCCACCTGAGAGCCCGCAGCAACGGAGGATGTCATCACAGCTACAGTTTCCAGCACAACAAAAATAACATCAAGACTATCAGCCTATTTCAGGACCATTCTCTCATGCGGTGCTACCCAGCCAAACTATTCTGGGCTGCTACTGTACTTGCTGATAGACACTGTATGCGTGTGCCCAACATACTGTACATTCCCTTGTAAGGGATTGCCCCAATCCCTGCTCTGCTCGGAGTTTTCGTTTGGCTCTTTGCCTCACACCTGCTAACTGGAAGTCTTCAAAACCTGCTCCAGAGGCTCTCCTGGGAGCTCCCCGGTGGCCTATGAGGGCTTCGAATCAAATGGGGTGTTCCGAGAGCCCAGGCAAGCTCATACATCATCACATGTGAGGTCCCCAGTGCAAGACCTGAGCTCTTGCCTTGTGCAGAGTCATGATGGCCAGGCGTGTGCTTCTTGTTAGGAACTGTTATGAACTGTTAGGAACGCCTGCATTTAATAGGTCCTCTGCCGTCAATTATGGCCTGGGGCAGGAGGAGGAGGGAGATGGACATGTTCGCTGGGACTGAGGTGAGATTCACTCCTCTGGTCTATGTCAGAGCGCCTGAAGCTGGAGCTTCACTCAGGATTTATCATCGCTGAGTTCAGCAGGTCGTAACGGCAAACTAAACTTTTATGAGGTTCCCAGGTGCCCTTGGATCATCCGGGGGACTGCAGCAGGCTGTGCTTGTGTAACACCTTGTGCAATGGGATTCTGGGCCACCCCAAGGGCTGCAGGAATGAGTAATGTGAATGAGACAACCTTGGAACAGAAAGAGAGAGAAATCCATGAAGCCGGCGCTTTCCAAGTTAAAGGGAAAAGTTTCAAATCTTGACACAGAGCACTATGGGCCTGAACTCATCCCATTCAGCTGTAGGCATTTTAATAGGATGCCTAGACAGAGCCTCGCTGCTCTGGAGTTTCTGTCTGTGAAGACAGGCAGGATCTTCCAGAAGGCAGTTCAAATCCTAGGTCTAGAACAGCTTTCCCCTCTTCCCATTGACTTCAGAGGGGAAATTAGGCCACTTGAAAGTTAGGCACCCGAGTTAATGAGGTGAACCCAGGCCAAAACCTTTGTATCACCAAAGGGAGCAGAGCAGGACATGCTGCTCCTACATGGAACTACTCCTGGCACTGCTCCATGGTACATGCTCCTACACACCATGGCTGTAACAAGTTCATTCCAACATTTGCCAGTACAGGCCTACAAGAAATGCCTCCAGAGCAGAGACAAGCAAATGGTCTTCACAGCCAACTGACTGTGGGGCCTCTCTGCTGACATTATCAGCAATAACTGAAAACTGCTGCCCTAGATGGGGCAAACTCTTCATTTTGAGAGCTCTCTACCAGCAGCTTGCTGGAAAATACCCAGAGACATCTATCCTGTGGGTAGAGGTTGGCTTGCAAACCAGCAAGTTGGCTCTGAACTTTAGGAATGGAGCAGCCTCCTCCAATTAAGTTCAGAACTATATGATCCTCCAGAGAGGAACTTCATGAGGTTCAACAAGGACAAGTGCAGGGTCCTGCACCTGGGGAGGGATAACCCCAGAAGGCACCAATACAGATTAGGAGTTGACCTGCTAGAGAGTAACTCTGTGGAGAGAAATCTGGGAGTCCTGTTTGACAACAAGTTAACCATGATCCAGCAGTGTGCCCTCGTGGCCAAGGTGGCCAATGGGATCCTGGCTGCATTAGGGGGGTGTTGCCAGCAGGTCAAGGGAGGGGATCCTGCCCCTCTGCTCAGCTCTGGTGAGGCCGCACCTGGAGCATTGGGGGCAGTTCTGGGCTCCCCAGTATAAGAGGGACGTGGAGCTTCTAGAGAGGGTCTAGTGGAGGGCGACAAAGGTGATTAAAGGAATGGAACGTCTCTCATATGAGGAAAGCCTAAGTGAGCTGGGTCTGTTTAGCCTGGAGTAGAGAAGGCTGAGAGGAGATCTGATCAACATGTACAAATACCTGAGGGGCGAATGTAGGCAGAAAGGGGCCAAACTCTTCTCTGTGGTGGCCAGTGACAGGACAAGGGGTAATGGATACAAATTGAAACCCAGGCAGTTCCATCTCCAGGTGAGGAGGAACTTCTTTTACTGTGAGGGTGACAGAGCAGTGGAACAGGCTGCCCAGGGAGGCTGTGGAGTCTCCTTCTCTGGAGATCTTCCAAACCTGCCTGGATGCCGCCCTGTGCCCCGTGCTCTGGGTGTCCCTAGGGGCTGGACTAAATGATGTCTAGAGGTCCCTTTGAACCTTAACCATTCTGTGATTCTGTGATATGCTTGGTAAAACAGAACTGGATTATTTATTTTCCTACCTGTCCTTTTGCCCCAGTGAAGGCACAGGAATGCTCTTACAGTATTTCAGCTATCCTCATCCTCACCATGGTCCTTTCAAAATCTGCCCAAATAAAGGGCTACTCTCTCTTCTTCAGGCTTTTTGATACTTTTCTTTACAAAAAAATGTTTAAATACCAGATCTAAAAATAAGCATGGTTCTTACCATGAAATAAGCTAAAGAACAGCACAAGCAGGGGAAGAGGCACCCTAAAAACATCACTATCCACAGCCACTCTCCTCACACAAATTTCCAAGCATGTTTGGGTCTCAGGCACTTCTTGCACTACACACAGATGGACGTGGTGCTGTTAAACACTTAAGTTTTGCTCTGGAAATCTATCCCTCATTAGCACCAAGCACGGAGGTCTCGACAACTCGTGTCACGGAAGACACCGACCACCTGTTGAGAGGCTGCAGCTTGCGGCAGCAATGGATGGGAGGCGATCTTGTGGCATAGAGACGATTTTGTGGCTAAAAAACACTTCTTGCTGCTCCATGAACCCACAGCCACCTTGTGCTCACCTCTGACGAGCTCATTGTGTGACTAATGGAGGTGCAAGTATGACATTTACTGCCCAAGAGGCTCTCCCACTCGCTTGCTGCAGAACCTCCTTCCCACTTGCTCCTCAGGGCAGGGCCCCCAGGACAGCTGAGCTTGCAAAGCCAGCAGATGCTCCGCCGCTTTTTGGCAGCGCTGCATCCCTCCCACTGCACGACTCCGCTTCCCGGCCCGCGCAACCTCCGGCACCACCAAAGCTCGCAGCGCGTCAGGCAGGCGTCTCGCTGCCTCCCCGGCGCCTGCTCCAGCAGGCTGCTCTGCAGAATCTGGAAGCGCGTCCCTTGACCCATCAGATAAGCCTGCGGCGGGAGCCAATTCCTCTGCAACGCTCCTGGCCCGCAGCTGAGGCTGTTCCTGCAGTAGCCCAGCCTGATAAAACTGCTGCTAGATTCCTCCCTTTTTGGCTGAGGATTTAATTTGAGATCTCGTATCCCACTGAGAACTCCCCCAGCCTTCCAACATGTTCTTCTCCGAGCAGCCTTCCTGTCTTGCACTGCCAGTCTTCGCACATCTGGAGTCCAGACCTCACTGTCACTGACCCAGGGCTCAACATAGCTCTTCTCCAGCTCAAAATTAAACACATGTAGTCGTTCTGATTGGAGCATAACCCTTCTGCGAGGTATTGTCAGTATCCCCCAAAGCCAGCTCCAACAGCTCACACTCTCTTTTAAAACAACTACAGTAAAGAAAAAAAAACAGCTCAAGGTCCCCATATGGGATTACTAGGACCCCAAAAAGTCTCCACCGAAAATCCTCAGGAATCAACACTGCTTCTTTTGCTTCTTTCTTCTTTCTCCTATTCTGGTATAAAACAACTTCTCCCATCTTTCTCCCTAAGGTGGGAAAAGTACGAAACAAAACAGATGACAGAAACGAAGTGTAATGATGCCCCTGCAGAATCAGTGGCAGTCACTGGCTAACTCCCCACTGATGGGATGGGAAGCCTCCGTAGGCTAACACGTCTCTGTGGGTAATTTCTCTTCTCAGGCATTTCAGTCCGTGCACTCCCTGAAATCACCGAGCGATGAGGATGAGGACACACAGGCCAGCTGCCCCTGGTCCTGCAAGTCCATCATCTTCTTCTGCTTTATTCAGCAACTGGGAAAGAGGAGCTTCAGGCAGCTCCACTCTTGGCTTATACAGGTTGACTCCTGTCCATATGACACTCTGCCCAGAGCCATCACAGGGACCTCTTGTATCCACAGTCCCTTAGGATGGCACAGGACCCAAAAAATGAAAAGGATCCATGTTGCACAGGCTCTTTATCACAGAAGCTTTCTTCTGCACCATGTTCTCCTCCTGCACAACCAGCCTGGAATTTATCTGTAGCCTCTGGTGATTTATTGGGTGTCATTGAAAAAAAAAAAAGAAATCAAGATAGTGAAATCTGTCAAACAAAGTGTCTTCTGTTGCTCATGGAGCCTGTTCCCATCCGGACATATAGCTTGTTCAAATGAAGAAGCCTTCCAGTTGCAGATGGAGACTCCTCCATCTTCTACTCTGAATCATCAGGGCATAGAATAGCAAAAGCATGACCCACAAGCACAGGTCTGGAGGAAATAGATGGGGCAGATATTTCCCTTTCAGAAGGCAGCGAGTGATAAGCAAGAGCAACTGGTGCTCTATGGAAATTCAGGCTGCCATCTAGCAACTCTTGCAACAGCTGGCGAGGACCAGCTGCTCTCAGCTTGGTGCTACCAAGGAAGAAAGAGGCTCAATCCCTCCTTCTCAATAGCTCTCTCCCTAATGGTCCTAACTTGACCCTTGCTTAATTAAAAAATATAAATAATATATATATTTTTTGCTCTAAGCTCAAATACAAGGGTCACATCAGTCGCCTCGGACACTGTTGCAAGCCTCAGGACCATGCCCTGTCCGTGTGCTGTCCTCCTCAGTGGGCTCACAGCATGTTTCACATGTCGACAAGATGGCTTTCAATTTTTTGGAGCTTCTGGGTGCCAGAACGACAGCGCTAAAGAATGACATCTTCTGTTGCTGGAATGGGCACTTGTTCAACACTGACTCAGGAGAGGAAAATGCCACTTAACCTCCAATACTCGTTTCCCAACAACACAGAGAGCTTGGAGGTCTCCCATCTAAATGCTAAACAGGCCTGTTCTTGTGAGGTCTCCAACACTACCAGCAAGGCTCTGTATAAGAAGGATGCCACAATGTTCACGGCAAATGGGGAGACAGTCGATTTATAGAAAAGTCCTCCTAGATTTTTAATGGGCTAACACTGAATGTTTTATATGAGCCCTTCTGCTTTGGATTTCACTGAGCTGTGGGTCTCTCTCCTCTTTGGTACCACCAGGTTTTGGTTAAATGCTTCATTTTGAATATAAAGCTTAGAGGGACGGAGCCTGTGAACAGAAGGGGAATGAGAGGGGGAAAAGGGGTGTCTAGTTAAAATAAAAAAGAAATTACTACCTTTGTGCACATTTTAGAGCAGCAGTTTTCTGCTGGCATCACCTCCTGAGGTCTCTGTCTGCAAGCAGATCTCAGTGTACTTGTGCATGTAAAAACCTATGGTCAGAACAAGCCTTTGGGATTTCATATAACGATCTTTTTTTTTGTTTTAGTCTCCCCAGAAACATTCACTCAAAATAAATTATGCCAAAGACAAACGCTCCCTGACTAAGAATTGTGCAAGAATTAGCATCCTGCAGGGACTCCTTTAACTCACCCCCATCATCCTAAAGACCCACACGGAGCTCGGATTTTATGGGCCGGAGCTGCAGGCAGTCTGCTCATCAGCTGGGGAAAGGAGAAACCCAGCCTTGATCCCGCCAGCTTCTGAGCAGCCCGGCCAGGCCCAGCCAAGCATTTAAGAATGCAGCTTAGGCTGCAGCCTAACTGGCTCGTGCTCGCCTAAAGGCCGCGGAGAGGAGCAAAGCGGCGTTGGGAACGGGGACCGCGTGTGCAGGACGTGTGCAGGACGTGTCCCTGTGTGTCACTGCCCTCTGCCGGGCTCCGCGTCCTCGTCGGGATGCCGCACGGATGGTGCGCGTCCAGGTGGTCCCATCACCGCAGCCTCTATGTTGAGGCTGCAGATGGTTGTTTTTCCTACGGGAAAATTTTCCTACGGGAGCTTTAAATCCCATGCAGAAACGGCAAAATCCAAAGACAAGCAGGAGAGCGGGATGCTGTGATACAAGCGCATCCGTGGGCATATAAGGGCATAGCCAATGTGGAGGCGTGTGACACCTACAAGTGAGAAATGTACAGCTTAGGCTAAATAATACTAACTTGCTTAGAGCCACAGTTTGCACATACTGAATTACAGCAATTAGTGAGAGCATTCAAGTGTTTTGCAACACTGGAAGGACACAGCGCGACACAAGGTTAGGGATGGGAGCAGCGGGATCACCAGAAAGGCAAATGAAGATGACGTAGCTGCTCTGCAGAGGCAGCCAGATAGCCAAAGTTGCTACTCAGAGGCCAAGATCCACACAAGGGGCTGCAAGCAGGCAGGATGTCCTCCTGCATACACATGCAGGACAACCAGCAAGATGAAAGCAAACAAGCTAAGCAATATCTGGAGCACAGGAGGATCTTGCTCCTTCAGAGAGGGAGGTAGAGTAATAGCATAAAAACAGCAGGCATAAATGAAGAAAATCTGAGAAGGAGGAGGATGAGGCCACTTTGGTTCCAATTTCTTGCCTCACAAGCTTTCCAGCCCGATCACCTTGACCTTGGAGGAGCCACCAAGGCCAGCAGCAATCAGTGCTAACTAGGCAGCATCAGCTGATACCGCGTCTCACCACTGATTTTGAAGTGATTGCTAAAGCCTAAGAGCTCTGTGTGCGCAGCAATGATGATTAACGTCATGTAAGGATTGCCCATTAGGAAGAAGTATGCTGCTAATGAACTAATTTAGTAAAGCTGAGTCTTCCAAACACTCAAAACACTCACTTCCAAACAGCAATCTCCAATTCTGTGATTGATTGATTGATAGATAGATAGATAGATAGATGGATGGATAGATAGATGGATGGATAGATAGATGGATGGATGGCTTGTTTGGTTCACATGCAGCCCAGGGCTCTGCTGCCTGAGAACTAGAGCGTGAGTGGCGTTTCACCATACACCAGCTTGGTGTTTAGGTCACCACAGCCTCTCCTTCCCCCCAGGGCAAGGTGACCATCACAGGCCTACCTCAGAGGACAGCAGCTGTGGGTTTTACTCCTCTCATTGTTCACCTGTGTTGTCTTCATGGTTCTGCTACCTTCCATGGTTTTATTTGTACCAGGGAACGCAGCTAGTGACATAGGGACATATTTCCTCCTATGGAAATTGGTAAGGATGGTCTACGAGCACCAGAACCAAAGCTGTGTTCTCCAGTGACATTCCTAGAGCTCCGATGGTTTATCCTTCACCTTTCAGAGGCAAGGTTTATCTTTGAGATACACGTGGCATCAGACCCCTGTCTACTTCAGCATTCAGCAATGGGAAGAAGAAAACAAGGAGACAGATACAGGATACCCATGAGGGTCTCCTCCTAATCTTTAAACATTAAGCAGACTTTTAACAGCCTCAAAGTAGCAGGTTTCAGATCCATTCCCAAACCTGTTAGCATAATCCCTTATAGATCTGGACTAGTGTTATCATCCATATAAGCCTCTGATCTCCTTTTGAATCTGGTCAAGTACCTGGCCTCAGCCATATCCTGCAGCAACAAACTCCAACAACTGCACTTTTCCACAAGGAAATTGTGCTCAGATGCCCAGATGTTCAGGTGCACAGAATGAGGTATGTAACGTAAAGAAAAAACAGTACAATCACGTAAAACTGCGGGAGATCCTTACTTCCGATAGTGCTAGGTCATCTTGGAAAGGAAAGCCTTGGTAGTGAGGCCAGGTCTTGGATTTTTCTTGATTTCTGCAGTTCTCTAACCAGAAAGCCTAGCAAACACTACCATTGATAGAGAGAAACCTAGAACTTCGTAGCTTCTCACCCCTATAGCTTTGTAGCTTCTCCCTCCTCCTTTTCCTATGGAAGGAGGCTCTTTCAGCATTAAGATCCAGGATCTAAAGGTCACAGAGTTGGGTGGCAAGCAATGGAAAGCCTATCGGAGGGTGTGAAGGAAAGGAAGCACATTCACACAGGCAAATCTGGCATCAGCAGAAGCAGCAAATGAGACAGAAAAGAAAAAAAAAAAAAAAAGTTTTCCTCTCACTCAAGGGGAAAGGAAAGCACCAGAGCTATCCCAACAACTTTTATGGGACACAGTTTCTCAGCCAAACTTGGAATCTCCTGGCTCCTAGTAAGGACTTTATGAGGTTCTCCCCAACATGCTCTCTAAAATAGCCTGCTTCAAACACTTCCCTTGTCACTTTTGATTTATATCCCTTAAGCTTTGTCTGCTGGAAGAAAAATGGAGCCAACTGCAAGCGAGGCACTTCAAGGAGAGCACGGCTGCGAGCAGGGCTGCCTTTCCCATGCTCTTCCCAAAGCACTTTGAAAGCCCCAGCAGCTCCAGCTACGTAATCACAGCAGCAAGAGCCCGGACAAGCAACCCACGGCTTCTGCCATGGAGCAAAGCAGCAGGAGGGAAGAGCAGGCGAGCAGGCCAGTTTACATCCCCTGATGCCAACTCAAGGCTGCTTGCTGGAAAGGAAGCTGTAAAACCCACTCTGTCTCTCCGACCCGCAAAGATTCCCTATAGTAATTCCAAGCGGAACCTCTTAAAAAAAAATGAAGAATGCCACGAATCGTTCTCTGCATCCTTCAGCTGAAGCTCTTCCAAAAGCAGTAGCTCACACAGCCCTTTAAAGTCAAGGCATGAGACACACTGAACTCACTCAGCACCAAAGACTCGGAAACTTTAAACAGCTTAAGGCCAGAAAGGATATTAAACCATTATGCCTGGCATTCCGTGTTTCACAGGCCATTAAGCTTCCCCTGAGTATTCCATAGAGGCTTCATCATTCAACACGCTCAGAAGATACCAAAAGACACCCGTCTCCAAAGCTTAGTCAGTGCTGAAATAGCCCCAGCAGCTTGAAAGTGCCCTTCAGCTCTGCCAGATGTTACGGTCAGACAGGCACACGTGCTCCTCACCCTTCCTTCAGCTTGGCCCAGCAGCTGACGTCGCGCTCGAGCAGATGAGGAGCGATCGTGTGCGGCCTCCCTTGAGGTCCATCGAAGCCATCACCTCAGGTGACAAACAGCTGCAGGACAGGGACTCTTTAAGATAGCACAGCTGTTCCAGCAGCAAACACCCAGCGTTGCCGGAGGTCCCAAGTCTGCATTGGTGGCTTAAAAGACAATTTTTTTCTCTATTTCATGTGTTCCCTGCATCCCTATATAAAATACTAGAGTGGCCTCCATCTATTCCTTTGCAAACACATTTCCGTGTTAAAAAACTGAGGATTAATTGCCAATTAATGGTATGTTCAGCAAAGATAACAGGCTATATATATCTCATATCTATAAAAGATGCCCAGTGCTGGCAACTAAGACCCAATTTGGGGGAGTTTTACCAGGAACTGCTCTAATACTTCTTCTGTGTGCAGCATATCTCACTGAGCAGAACAAGACAGAACTCATTTCTTTATCAAAAAAGTCACTCCTAAAATCTGTACCTGGAGAAAATAACTAAAGTTAGATCCATGGGCAGCAGAATTAAGCAATCCTTGATTCCCAAACCTTATTTCATAAAGAGCTAGCTGGCCAGAAGTGGGGAGAAATGACTGAAGCCTCCCTACCTTTTTTCCTCCTTCGCCCCAGCACGTATTTTCACAATGTTTATGGCCTTGTAATACATTCGACAACACTCCCCATTTGTAAAGTGTATTTGAGATTGACCGAGACATTCAGGAGCTATGGGAGAATCCATGGGCAGGGGTCGCATGGCATAAACTTTGTTCCTTTGAGAAAACTACTGAAAAAGAAAAGGATGAGGGGGAATGCATGACCAAAAAGTTCAGCTATTAAAAATTACAATCACTTGTAAAGAACAACCTGAAAGTTTGATGCAGGCTGGACAGCTAAGGTAACATCCCAAAAAACTGCAGCATTCCCTCTTGACTGTTCACCATGGATATGCGTCCTTGAAGGCAAATCGGGAAAATGCCAACTGCTTTCCTATGGAAGTCAGGTCACCAGCTAACAGGAGGTGATGCAAAAGCAAAAATCTACCTGCTTAAAAATCCCTCAATATCAATTTTCCTCGAGTGCCCTTCAAAGGCTTTCAGGGAGGGCTCACGGGTCACCCCTGCCCTCCAGGCTGCCTACAGCTGCAGTCACCTGCCAGCCCTTGCAGGGTGACGTCCTTGTGGACGTGGGACATGGACACCCAGTTGCCTCCCTCTCTCCCTGTTTCCATGCAGTATCTGCACGGCCCCTCTCTCCTTCTAGAAGAGCCAGTCCTAGAATGGATGATTTAAGAAACGTTATGTTCTTGGCTTCATGGTAGCGTTACGCTGGGAAGCATCTTTGTCAAAGGCTTTACAGGAATGTGTTTTATTTGGAGCTCCACATGCTGATGATTGCCAGCAGCTGGAGTGAACATCAGGATCTCTTCATGGGTATATCAGGAGGTTTCTATACCAGCAGGTGTGATTGTTTTATGGCAACTCTATCTTTTGTGGTCCATAAGAGAAACAACAGTAAAATCTTGATCTTGGAAACCCTGTTTGGAAGGAGAGAGGTGGAAATCCAGACTGCAGAAGTGAACTTTTCATGTGGAGTTAAATATCTGCATTAATCTGGAGACTTTATCCACATCTGGCCCACAGCGGCTCAGGGATCAATGTGAGGTTTAACAAAGGTGAGACCTCCAAACACTGCCAGTTGGAGCAGTGACCTGGAAGATAGATTCAGCATTGCCACAACCCATCACGACCAGCAGCAAGCAAAGTAGTCCAGAAAAGAGGAGCAGAGAGACACAAAAGATGCAGGGCCAAAGATAAGCTGCTAGGGAAAAGCCTTGGTTTTCCAGTCCAGCGTTTTACCCAATTAAGTTTTTCCTTTCCTTCACCCAAAATAAATATGGAAGTAATACAGCAACCAGAAAAGCTGGAGTGGGGGAGAAACTTGGAAGAGAAAAGCAGATGTACTTCAAACGCAAAAATCATTCCTCAGGGATATTGGATGTGGCAGAAGTGGCTGCAATAGATCGATGGGTGAGTTGACACCCAACTAAAGCTGCCCTCCCCTTCATCTGCATTGCAGGTTTCCCAGTATTAGCTCTTCCAGTTGGTACCACAGCCGCAGGTGCAAGGAGCAGCTGAAGCAAAATGCCATCCGAGAGGGCAGTGAGCCATAGAGTAAATCCCTCCTGAGCAGGCTAGGGCAGGATTTAGCAGGGAAATGTTTTACAATGTCAGGGTCCATTTCATCCCTTAGCTCCAGCTGGCTTCTCCAGGTTTCACACGTTATTTTCACAGGAGGAGAGAGAAAATGTAGGGAAATGCAGAGAGCAGATTTCCATCTGTCCGCAGCACAAATCCCAGCCCCAGTTTTTGAGCCCCTCTATTTCTGTTGAGTTTGCACAGTGAGGAAACTCATGTTGTCCACAAATTTCCCCTCCTGAACTGACAGTCCAACTTCCCACCCAAGAAGAGAGAGCTCCAAGCCCTGGTACTCATGAAAGTGCATCTCCATATACAGCCTCTAAAAGGCACTTTTTCCAGGACTGCAAATTTTAGAGCAGTCCCAGAGATGCTCTAATTTTGGCCAGAGTTCAATATACAGCTCTTGAACCAAGAGCCTGCAATTCCCTCCTTCCCCCACAAAATCGAGTATAGCTACAGGGGAGAACCCATTCCCATCCTTGTGTTTACACTTTGCTTCCTCACAGCATGTTCTATGACTAGAGCTAAAAATGCTTTAGGAGGAACGCTGAGTAACTGCAACCCTAGCATCAGTGTCTAATGTCACATGCTGAGCCAAAAGGGCAGAAAGGGAGGCTGGAAAGAACACTCCCTTCTTCCCTACAGTGGCATCTAAATTCACCCCCTGCCCCAGAGCCGAAATAGTCCTGACAGAAGTTTGCTCAGCTCAGTCCAAAGCTTTCCAGTCCTGGAAGACCTCTCAGCCTCCCTGCACAATCTACGCTAGCCCTTCTCTAATCTCACACTAGAAAAATCTCTTTGCACTGAACCCAAACCTCCCAGGACACTATTTGAGTCTGTTACCCCTTGCTCTTTCCGCAGGACGACGCATCCCAGCCAGGCCTGGTGTTGGACCTCTCATCATTTTGTTGCCCTCCAACTCTCTCCAGTGGGCTACAGAGGACTGAGACAGGGTAGACAGAGCCCAACTCCTTGGGAAATGAGTGCAGCTACTCTCCTCTCTGTGTTTGTTTTGACAAAAATGTATCATTATCACAGCTCTCTGACACCAAGATCTTTAGGTCTAGCTATAACAACTCGGGGGATTAGCTGTAGAGGTCTGTAGTACCAAATCTGATACCATCAATCAAGTTTAGGAAGAGCAGCAGCAAAAGAAAAATGCTCCAAGATCAGATGAGACGTTCAACTTGGGGATATATTTGACTTGAATCCTCATGTCAGCACAAGCTCTAATAGCTTCTGCTCTGCTTGCAAGATGGATGAGGCAGAAGGCACTTCAGGGCTGAGAGGCCCGTAAAGGAGACAGGGCTGGCAGAGCCATCATCCTCCACAGGCTGGGCCACCATGACCAAGGGTGGCAGCATTTCACAGATGAACTAGCCAGTCTCCTCCTTCCACGAATCCACCTGTAGACACACACCTAAGACACTTCAGGCATTTTTCAAGTCCAATCTTGTAATTTTCACCTTCTTCTCTGAGATTAGAGGAAGGAAGGTTCCCTCAAGAGATATCCTATTTGTGGGATGTTCCCCAGGCTGGTTACAGCACCCAGCAAAGGGTATAGAGGTAATCACCACAGCTGCTGAACACAAAAGTGCCTATGAAGCTAGAGATACCTCAAAGTCCCTAAAAAATTTCTGAAAGAAAATTACAGGTGAGAAACATGACCATTATTCTGTAAAGAAGCATATGGAAGTGGGGAATAGGACCATGTAAATTACGATACTTATTACCATAGCAGAAGAGAGCTGCCAGTGCCAAGAATATATTCCTTGCTAGACAGCTGTGGGAGTAGAGGCAGGCCTGATTCAATGGCCCGGTGCCAACCAAGCACTTCTATGAGGCCTTTGGGCAGACAGTGCTTTCATCAGCATTGCAAATCCCCCAAAATATTTGCAAAGTAAAAGGAGAGAGACTCCCCTCGGTGACACAGGCTAAAGACTGCTTCCGAAAACAAGCAAGGCCACTGACCTAAAAATAAATGGAAGGAACATTCCTGGTGCAGCCCAGCAGCAATGCCGTGGGTAGAGGAAGACAGGAAGGAAAGGAGGCAAGGTTCACAACAGGCAACACGGGTCATGGCAGTGCAAGGTCTCAGAACAATAACGTCTTGGCTGTGCCTGCCCTCCACGCACAAGCTCTTTTCAGTTTGGTTTGATAAATCCAGGACAGATCAGAGCATTTAGTGCGTTTTAGAGAATCGCCAAAGTCCTCTGACCCAATCCCAGTGCTGATATTTCATGTTTCCACACATACAGTTGCTCCTTCTGGTTCTAGCAGCCACTTTCTCCACAGGATGCTGCTCTGGTTGCAAAGGACTATATGGAAGCCCCAAACACACTGTTCCAGACAAGCTCTTGGACACACCAAGTGCAGGGGGAAGGCTTGGGGAGGGAGGAGAAGGAGCAGCATGAGCCCAAACAGGGTTCAGGATGGGAGCTGCAAGTCTCCATTGTATTAAATTAGCAACAGCCAACTGGTCTGAGTCCTTAGTGAGCACAGAGGAGCTAAACAAGGCATCCAGGAGACTCTGAAGATCCTTCCATGCGCTCAACATGCATGACATGCTTGACATGTATGGTGCTTGATATGCACCATACACTCACTGGAGATTGCCAGAGCCAGCTGAAACTTTATCAGGCAGCCCCACTGTGCACAGCTTCAAGGTGGAACCACTTGCAGGTGCACTTCATAGAGCCTGCCCACCTCCCACCTTCTACAGAACCACCATCCTCCTCAAAAAACAGGCATCCATGGAAGAGAAGAGCAACCCACAACGTATGTGGGTCTTTATAGAACTGGAGATTACTCCCTTCTAAACCTTATACCACAAGGAGGAAGATTTCTGGATTATAACACACCTCATGCCATTCAAGCTTGGCAGAAGTCCTGCCTTTCCTCACACATGCTCCGTTTTCCTTAAATTTGTGCTCTAGATTTCTGAGCACAAAAAACTAGGATGGAAAAATAAGGCAAATAACAGGAAGTTTCTCAACCTCATACAGCTTCTGTCTGCACATTCAGGGGCCTGAAAAAAACCATCTCGGATCTCACTCTGCAGCCAAGTACAAAAGAATTTGAGCGAACTAAGGCAAACACCCAGCACACTCGGCCTCGCTGCACTCCTAATGAATCTCCAAGAAGTGAGGAGATGTGCACGCAAGAAACTGCTTAAGCAGCAGGTTGAGCACGACACCTTCACTCCTAGGGCACTAAGTCTGTTACCAGGTGTTGGAGTGTTTTACTGCTCTGTAAAACTGAATCCTTGCAGACTTCATCCGAAGCCTGTTTAAGTCAACGAGCCTCTGCTGAAGGCAAAGAGTGAAGTCCTAAATGAGCTTTGTAGCAATGGCGTGTCCCGTTGCTACCTTATATCCCCTCTATACCACCCTAAGACTGACCTGCCACCTAACTTATTCTCAGCTCTTCTTCTGGTTGCCTGGTTTATGGTGATTTGTCATCAGCAAGGGACAAGCGGGTATCAACGGGACACCCAAGATCTTCAACAGTTTTCAGAACTCTGTTCTTGGCCTGACTCTCAGCTGGTGAAAGCTTCAAATCTGGGGAAAAGGGGACAGAGAAATGTTGTTAGAGATAAATTTCACTATTAATAAAACTATCTAGAAGTTTAAGTTGTTATGTGGAGTCAGAGCTGCAGCTATGTTAGAGCCTCACTAAATGTGGTGTAGTTTTCAAGGGAGTTTCGTGAAGGACTGATCTTTTTTTCCCAATTTGGTATTAAAGTGCATTTTAAATCCAAGTTTGGTTCCTGGGTGGTTCATCATAAAATCACATAGAATGACAGAACAGTTGAGGTTGGAAGGAACTTCCAGAAATCATCTAGAGATCGTAATCACAGAGCCGCTCATGTGAGCTACATTCACATATATGCAGATGAGGGAAACGGTTCAAAAGCCAAGAAAATATTATGAGATTTAAAAAAAAAAAAAAAAAAATCCACATTTTGTCTCCTCTTGGAGGTTGCCAGGCCTAGGCATCGGGATAGCTGGGGCTGCATCCCTTTTAACGCTTGGTTATAGTGAGCAGTGCTGGGCTGACAGCTAACCATATTCACATGTAGCACAGAGGGCATCCTTATTTCAAGCTCCACTTGCACGCTGAGTAAGGAAGGCAGCTCATTCTTATGGTCTTCTCTTCAGGCTTAGCTCCTAGCACAGAGGTATTGCAATACCAGGGCCAGCACAGAGGTATTGCAATAACAGTGGGAAATTTTTTTTCACTTCGATCCTCAGAAACTTTATTTTTCAGATCTAGGAAAAATTGAAGCCTGTCCTCCTCCTCATACGTTAGTAGCAATATTCACATCGAAGCACTAGATGGGGCTACAAACCTGCTTCTCATCTGTGTGCGCTTCTGCATATACACAGATTTCTTCTCTCTGAATGAGGCTCATTTACGAGAAAAACAGTTTTCACTTTTCGACTACAACCAAGAGCTCATCTTCACACTAGTTTAACAGGCCACTTAACTAGATTTGCCTTGATACAACAGCATAAAATTCAACAGACCCATCTGTGCTTACGAACTGTGCTGTCAGACGCATCTCCTTTGGTAGCCACGTATTTAAAATTGCCCAAAATTTCAAATCCAGGATAAGCCTTTTATGGAAAAGTTCTCAGGACTTTGCTGAACACAAGTCCAGTAATATCCCATAGGTACTTCCATGGGCTGCCCAAAGGGTCAAGTTAACAAGATGAAGCTGCAAATAGATTTATTGAGCAAACCATTTTTGAGCAGGGACAAGTCAGCTGGCTGGTAATGTCAGACAAGGGGCAGCTCTCTTGAGGTGGGAAAAGAAAAACCTAACAAATCAAACATGATGACACGAGACACTGCTATTGAGATAAGCCACACTGTCACAATCAACTGCCTCAATAAGGAGGAAAGAAATGGCATAAAAGCAACCCCAGATCTCCTTGCTCAGCCACAAAACTAAAATTACCCCCAGTAACTTCGATACCCAACACTTAACCAACTCTTATTAGTCCTCGAATATTTTGCCTAACAAAAGCATTACACTTGATTAGCAAATACTGCAGCCTGCACGTTTCTGCCCTGGACAGTGCAGCAGAGTGAAGCTCTTCTTTCCAGCACAGCAGTGCCAACCACCCGTTGGTAGAGCTGCTGCTTTCCACAGGCATCCACTCACCTGTTCTGTAAAGGAAAGCCATCCAAACATTTCTGCTAGGAAAATTCATCATCATTCGTGTTGCAGCAGCATTAAAGACCCATGACACCCTGTGCTAGGAAATCCTGAGCTGCTGTCCTGTTAAGAGGCATTGCTAACACTGAACTTGGATGTTTAAATGAAGTATTTGTATTTCCTGCTTTAAATTGGTAACTAGAATGGCTTCTCCTCCCACCCCTCAAGTCCACCTTTGAAGTTTTGGCTTCCAAGCCTTTTGGAATTCATTCCTCTTCGGCTCCATTCTCTTCAGTCATGTTACCCGAGGCACAGGGGGAACATTTCCAGTTTGCATGAAGATTGCTTTGTGTTTGTGTAAAATCCATCAGAAACAGATTGGGAAAAAGCACAGATTTGCAAGGACATCTCCACTCTCCCCACCAATTTCACAGGACTGGTTTATATACACTGAGCCCGACCTGGACATGGAGACTTCCTTGAGTGATAGGAAAAATTCTTTAATGACAGCAGGAGAGGAAATCAAAAGATTGCACATACTGCATGAAATGCTTCTCACTGCGGTGCTTTCTTGCATTGTAATTTTAAGTCATCAAAGGCAAATATATATACACATATATACATATGCATGTATGTGTGTACATATTATATATATGTGTGTCTTTCTGCAACTTGCCCATTAGGCTCCTTGTTCTAGTTGACCCTCAGCAGCTCCTCCTGATGAGCAGCTCAGGCTTCCCGGACTCCAGACATCCCACACCTGTGCTCGAACCAGGAGCAGCTGCAAATGTCTCCCTTCTAACCTACAATTCGGTGCCGTTGGAGAGGGGAACCACGAGAAGGGCGTAGGAGCAGCTGCGCTGGACAGAAATGCTTTGTTCTCACAAAGAAAACTTACACTGGAGTTCAGCAACAAGTTGGTTTTGGCCTGAGCACAAGATAGGCAGGCAGCAAAAATGAAAGACCAGGCAGCTGACACTATAGAGAGGTAAATGTTGGGTGTTTAATTCTGCCTTTGCTTCTAAGCCTGATTAGCTGCTCTAATTGCAAAGGCAACTGTCACGAGTATGAGAAACACGAATGTACAATCACGGGAATTTTGATTCAACTGAAAGGATGATTCAGAAGTGCTTGGACAGGAAGGTAAACCGACTGGCACAGGCAGGTATGTGAAGAAACTAGCTCTGATTTCTAGGGTGAAAACTCAGTCACAGCCACCGCCTTGTCTTACACCGCCTGTCAGTGTAAACTACAAAAGCTGAAAGAGGTTAAGGAGGGAGTGAAGCCTCACATCTGTCACCAATGGTGATGTGATCCTGACAGTTACACGTAACCCGAGTCTGAACTCCAGCTTGATGCATAATACCTACAGTGTTCTCACCAGAAGATCCACGCTCTTGCCTGAAGGAAGGCATCCTAATGCTTTAAAAAATAGTTTTGATGCTTTTATCACATCAGTGTAATTTGTTTTATATAGCAAAGTGCAAGAAATAACGCTAGAGTTTAAAGCAATTCCCACAAGGTGGCATGAAGAGGCCTTTTGGGTCATTCATGGACCAGCAGAGTTGTGACCTGTCACTGACGCTTCCCAGAAACGGGAGCCAGAGAACATAGGACTCTGCAGACAGCTGAGAACAGCCCTAAGAAAAGCACTTTCCAGGAGTCTCAGAGTGGTTTCAGGTTGGTGATGACAGCACAAGTTTTGCACTTTGCTCCATCAGTGATCCCCACGGTTGGGTAAAAACACGTTAAAAATATATATCCTACACAGTGTCACGTTTTGTTTAGGGTGACAGGGCCCTGGAACTGGCTGCCCAGGGAGGTTGTGGAGTCTCCTTCTCTGGAGGTCTCCAAACTCACCTGGATGCCGCCCTGTGCCCCGTGCTCTGGGTGTCCCTGCTGGAGCAGGGCGGGCTTGCACTAGATGATCTCTAGCAGTCCCTTCCAACCTCAGCCATTCTGCAATTGTGTGATGAGACATGGGGCAAGGCTGGTGATAGAGAGCTCAAGCCTGTTGCAACTGGGACTAACTACACATACCTACAAACATCACACCTAGGTGCCTTGAGAGCACTCGGGTCAAGACCTGTGATGCTTCAGAACCTTCCACATTTCCAGACTAAAGCGGCTGAAGAGCAGAAAGGGGGCTTAGATATCCCTCTTCACATACCTCTCCTTTCAGTTGTATTTGGATCTAATCATTACTTCAGATAGTGACTTCTTTGATTTCAACAGTGCTTAGTTTCCTCTCATTTGTCTTTTAAATAGCACCATATTCTCCAGTTTTGCTGAACTGGACAGCTCTTTTAGCTCCAACAGCCAGGACTATGATGGGCTTTTCATGTCAGAAGAATTTTTTCATGTTAAGCATGGGCAGGCTGTCCCAGGAAACAAGGAGCTCCCACTTCAGATCACAGTAACAGGCACTGGTTCTGCATATGCATATCCTGTGTTTATTGAAGAGCTACGTGACACACCAGCATTTTGAGTTCACTTGATTGTAGGATAGAGTCTTTCCAGGGGGCAGAAAACAAAGGGATTCAGAGGTCAAGCCCCGGCTATTGGTAACTCCTATCAGTAAAACCTCAAGTATTTGCATAAACCGTTGCTGTTGGCAGGTTGCAGGAAATTGGTCACGAGCACATTGGTGCTAGAGCCTTAAAAGAGGCAGGAGGAAGCAATTGCCTCACGTGCCCTTGGTAACAGGCGCAAGGCAGCAAACTCATGGTACACGAGCGTCTTCTTTGCCCCTCCATGAAACTCTTGGCACAGGGTCATGGCACTGGAATGAGCTGCACGTCACTTACCGGGTGCTCTTCCAAGGTGACATTCATTCGTCTCCACAGGCTGGGTGCAGGACTCCTAATTAGCACAGCTGAAAGACGACACCTCAAGTTCACACCCAGCCTTCGAAGCTCCCAATGCTGGTTTGGATCGGACCTAGCCAAAGCAAGCAAGCTAGTCTTCTCTTTCATCATTGTCTAAATAATCCTCCAAACCTGAAAAAATGGAGAAAGCTTCACATACTACATAAGTCTTTAAAAAATAAAATTAAAAAAAAAAAAATCTTCAGTCCTAACAGAGAATTTCATTTGCATCACCTTGAACACCAAAGCCTGACATATAATATAAACCTTTAAAATGATCTCAAAATTCAAGGGGAAGAGTTAAAGGTATGTGAGAAAAACAAACAAACAAAAAAAAAGAAAAAGTCCCACACATTTTAACCATGATATTAAAAAAAATAAAACCAAACGAACAACAAAAAAATCAACAGTAAAAGCCAGACAGACACATATTGGTGATGCCTCCTATGCAGAGAGGAATTCTGATATGCAGCGTAATTGTTTTACCACACCGAATTATGCAAATCTAGCAAAACCGTTCAAACTGGACAAATGAAACACACAACTTCCTTAATAATAAAGGCAGAAGAAATTGCAAAGTCTCAGACAAATGTGAAAGTACAAAGTGGTTTCATCCGTTTATTGCTGTTTGCAACCCGAGCGTTGACGCCATTCACAGATGCTGGAGTCTGCGCAGGAGTTTCCTAAGCAGTAGATGCTACCACGGAGAACAAGGTTTGATCACAAGCCATAAAACTGGCGGGAATGCAACAAGAATCTAACCCCCCATCAACATAACTTGAGAATTTGACAATAAATACAACACCGCCAAAAAGCTACTGGCATTTACATCAATCAACGATTTATAAGTTGGAGTAAAGCAAAAAGTTCTGGTGAGGGATGAGATGCTGTGACACACGTGCCCTGGGTGCATTTCCTCCCAACACACACACTGGGAATTCTTCCAGCCTTTTGGAAATTCCACCAGTATCAAATTAAATTAAGGTCCTTTCCATCCAGTTTACATACCAGGAAAAAATAATCAGCATGTTTTAATATATTAAACTAAAAGGCTATCTGTATAAAACTCTTCACACATGAAATATTTCTAAATGAAATATAATTGTCGCGCCTGCACAAAAACATGGAGTAGAAATTTATTGCTAGTACAAAAATTAATGTATTTCAAGGAGAACTTAGATTAATATTATTGCTATAAACACAACCAGTGCCAGAGACTAGAATCTGATTTTCAAATTGGCTTATGATTCATAAGTGGCTTTCAAAAAAGTGTGGGTTCATGGGACTTTTAAATAGAAGGTCTGCAGCTTCCTTCAGAATTCTGCTTTTTGATCTGCTGGCATTTTATTGTCTTTCTGTATAACCACCACATCCCTTCTACTGCTCACACGTTGCCATGTTATCATTTCTTAGGTCTTCTCTCCATGGAAACAAAAAACACAAAACAAAAAAATCACAATCCTGTCTCCTGGCATTTTTTTTTTAAAGAACTTAACTCTATACTGTGCATCTTAGCCAACAAAAAATAAATATTAAAGAAAAAGGGAAATTTCAGCACCTGGTGAGTCTGTGACTATGAACAATATATTTTTCTGCCAACCTCTGACCAGTTTAGCCTCAAGCTTTCATTCCCCAAGAAGGAATTGGGGATTGCAGATTGAGTAACCAAGCTACTCAGTGCAAATAGTCACATCTATTACCCTACTAGAAACAAAATGAAAACAAACATCCAAATCTGGACACTGGTCTGCACAGTCCAGTTTCTCTGCAGCTCAACTTCCAGTCACAAGAACATGTATTTAGACAAGATAAATATATATATTTATATATGTTGCTTTCAGCAATCACCTACCTTGCTAGTGTATGATATAACCTCCTCAAAGTGATTTTCTTCTTAACTTCTATGTGCTCACCCAGCTGCTGACTTAAAAGCTGACTCAGGAAAACAAACACATCTGCTCCTGACTCCAAATCAACACTAGAGATCATAAGGATTATCATCAATCAAACTAAGGTTACAGTATTTGTGATTAATTACAAAAGAGGAATAAGACAATGGAAATTTCATCTTAGTTACAGATTGTATTATTGCTGTATGTAAGATTTATATAAAAAGGTGTTTTCTGGAACTCACGAAGAACAGATAGGTCCCTAGCACTAATTCTCAAGTCACTGTAAAAAAAGGGCCAGATTTCACATTAATGCCATTTCTTTAATGGGGTGGTTGAATTCTGCTGCAAACACATATCTGCGTCTGAAGGAATGGAAATATCAAGAGATTTGGTTCAGGTAAAAGCCTCCAAATACTCTTACAATGTACCCTGGGGCCCAAATATGCCTCATGATAAAGCAGGATTCTAAACCCAATGCATTAAGACATCATTGATTTTAATGCCACGCACATAGGCTTACTTACTTACTATTCAATTGTTGCCACAATAGTTCCTTTTCCTTCACCTCCACTCCCACATTCCTCCTCCACTCCCAAGAAATATGAGCACAATAGCAAAAGAATATAAATATTTGAGGGGAAAACACAACAGTCAAGTCACAACAAAAGATTTTTGACGTGTATGTCATTCTTTTCATGTCAGGCACGAAAAGCAGTCATACACCAAAAACCAGATCCACAAAGACAGTAGTTCAATGGAAAAAAAAACCCAATAATAATCTCTTATGCTTTTAGACAACTCGGGTTTAGCATTTGTGCGCACCATATACACCTGAAAACAAAAACTCCGCTTTTCCACGGGCAACTTAAAACATTACAAACGTTACATATTTAAATGGACCTCTTCAATCAAAGTCATATTTACACAGCTATCCACAAAAAAATGTGCAAAGTAAAATGCAGTATCGAAATTAATTTAAAAAGTTCAACAAATTAAACCTGACGTAAAAAAGAAAAAAAGAAAAAAAAAAAAAAGGAAAAAAAGACGGGAGAGATTCCAGTCCATTTTGTACACCCTTTAGCAAATCACTGAGGACAGTAAAGGGGTTGTTCCAAAGGAACCTCTGGGAAGTTGACAAGTCCAAAGCAGAGGCTCGCTGGCCAGCCTAGCTGTCTTTGGTGCAGAACTCACAATGGATCCCGCCCGTGAGGTCTTGGACGACCTTTTCTTTGATCAGTCTCTGGAGGAATCTGGTCTCGCCCGTCACGTTGTGCATCGTCTGCCAGTTCATGGCGGCCATGCAGAGGTTGTTGTAGTAGTGCAGAGGGGCGCTGGGCTGGTCCAGGGCGTAGCCGAAGCCTGCTAAGCTCACTTCGTCGCACAGGTGCGTGGCCAGAACCACTGCCGTGACCCCAATCGTGGGCACATTCTGCAAACGGGGAAAAAAACCAGCCTGCTCAACTCACATACACACTGGTTTTGAGAGTTTTATAACATTTTACAGTGTTATAAATGGATTTATTAGCTCTCCTGTAGGATATATAATAAGAATAATAATATAATAAGAATAAAAATCAAATCACATTCTGTCAAGGCAAGGGGAACACTACTGCAGGAAATAATTCCTTTGAAATCACTTTAAAACTGAACAATTAAAATCTGGATAACCGCCCTGAAAAAGAACTGTGGCCTTCGGCTCTGTATTCTTCCCTGTGAACTGAATGCAACATCTCCTATTTCTAAATTATTTAACTGCAAATAAACCTTTGCTCCAGCACTTCAGGGACTGCTTACATGTTGTTAAAACTGACATTCTTGATCCCTGTTTACTTCAGTCTTGAGCTAACAATATTCTTCAGAATACTACTTTTCACTGGAAAACCCTTGGAGAAGGTACATATGCAAAGACACAACTAAAACGTACATACTTGGTATATTACATTTTTAATAAATAAACATTGCAAGGTGAGAAGAACCTTCAAAATATCTGTGCAATGCAATGATGTTATCATGAAATGCTCTTACACAAGACAGGCAAACTTTGGAAATACTGAATGGCTCATTCAGAAAAACTGAATGGTTGTTGAGAGTTTCTCACAATCCCAGAGAACTAGTGGCACCCAATTTCTTAGGTACAAAACTAAAAAATTAACTAAAATACCTTTTCCTGCAGTGTTTAATTAAACTGGGCAATTCATGGCTTCTTACTATTGCTGAAGCTACGGATGCAGAGGGAGGTGGTGCCCATGAGCTGCCATTCAGCACATTGGTATGCACATAATTCCAAGAGCTGGAAGGAATTGCTGGAGAAAAGGGATATTTCACACTTGCCCTGTTTCCGTTTCCCCTCTGCTCTCACTACAGCTGCAGAGAACTGCCAGAAGCTGGTCTCGGGAGTGATTTAACCTGGTTAAGCAGCAAAACCACTAGCGAATGGAAGAGTCTTTTGAGAGAGTTAGTTTCCATATTACTTCATACCTGCTCAGAAATTGCACAGGGAGACTGTATTGAAAGAAGAGGCCCAAACATTTTTAGTTTATTTCACTTTGTATTTTTGTGAAACCTCTTTCTTGTAGAGAGCATCTTACCTTATCCCAGCCCCAGAATTTTGATCGAGGTTCAGGGAACTGCAAAATGTCCAGAGCAGTCTCTTTAACAATGACTGGATTCAGAATCCGAAACTGTTTTGATGTAAAAGGAACTTTCTCAGCAACCTCCTTCCAAAAGAAGAGTCGCATCCACAGAGGCTAAGAGAAAGAACAATGAGTTCAGATCCTCTCTCCAAAGGGCAACTTTGACACCCAAGTTATCAGGATTCATCTCAGATCATAAGAAGAATCATGAAACTGTTTACAGCTAGGACAGCTCAGGAATATCAGCACACAATGAAGCGATTGACTCAAGAGAGGAAAGTCTCAAACTACCTGTAATTGCAGACAATTGCAACAAGGGGTTGTAACTGCAGACAGGAGTAGGAAGGGAAAGCTTGTTTAGTGTTTTATATGAGTGCACTTTGTTTCTCATAAGCCACCCTATCCATCCGACCTGCAGATTCCCTGGATTTTCCCCAGCACAATGGAGCAGTATTTAACGAAACGGGAAGTGGAACCTCAGCTTTAGAGACATTAACCAGGGCACTGTGCAGCAAGCGCTGGATTTAAAACCATTTTGCTCAGGCTTTGAAGCAGACGGTTCCTGTTTGACAGTCTCCATTAGTGATAAACACAACACTCCAGACAAAGGATTTACACAAGGCTCAGCAAGCTGGATTCCCACCAGTTACTTGCAGTCAATTGGACGTGTGCTCATGGAAGAAAATAATACCACATCAGGCTCGTTTTAGACATCTTTTCCTGTAATGTTTAATATTAAGCAAATGGTAAAACTGAGACAGCTGCAACATACAGCTGTTTTTTAAACCAGCCTATTTCTACACTGAGGTGCAACTCTGCAGTAGCTAGTAATTAAATCCAGGATCTGATTAAATCTAGGCTGCTGTGGTCCCTTCCTTCCCCTCACTCCCTTGCAACAGTTTACTGAAGTAGCAGTGCATGCACAGGAAGGTGACCCACCTGAAAACCTAATATTGCCAAGTTTGTTTTCAGCTCAAGGAGTTCCCCAATCTGACTTTCCACCAAAGCGGAATCACACCAGAGCATGCAAGGTGTGAATGGAGAGGTGCTGATGCACATATCCTTGTGCCTCTTTTCAGCACAAATACAAGCATTTTATACAAGTACTGGAGGTGACTGAACAAGAAGAGAGAAAGAGCTTGCCATAAGAAGTGAAAGGGCTGAACCACTCATGGCACTAACAGGATAAGATGACCAGCACCAGAAGCTTAAAGACTGGATTTTGGGATAGACAGAGGAGACACAAAATGGCAATTCCATTTTCTCTTCTCATTTCATATTTAGGGCATATTTACACACATTAGGGGCAGCACTGCTCTTAAAGAGAAGAAAAGCAACTTTTTTGAGGGAAGTTTTTGAGGGCTGAAAACAAGTTGTGGCAGTCATTCTTTAAAAGCAAGTTTAAAAGCTGAATCAACTAGAAAGCTTATAGAACAAGTCCATCAGGGATTCAACCCCAATCTGAAAGATGCAAGTACATAAAATTGTCATATTCCTGCAGATAGAGGGTATGGACCACATTGCCTTGTTCTCAGTAAAAAACAAGGAGTGATCAGTTGTTATTCAGTCCGTACTTTTACACAGTCAAGAAAGTCTCCTCTCCCCAAAACACTCTCAGATTACTCAGAACAAGCCAATCTCCTAGCGCACACACACACACACTGCACTACGACAAGAGGAAGTTCTGGTCAATATGAGGCAGCTCTTCCATATGACTTGACATCATAATAGTCACAATTAAAAGGGGGGGTTGAAATACCTAAAATATTATGTATTAAATTGTGAAGGAGCCCAATTGGCTTTCTTATAAATCTATCTCAAATGAAAGCTCAGGGCAGGTTTCTTGATTTGCCTTTTTCCCTCCCTCCCCCCCACCCCTCTCTTTCTTTTTTTTTTTTTTTCTCCAATTTGTGGTTAGAAAAGCCTTGCCAGTGGCTTTCAACTCGGGGGCATTAAATGCCAGCAAACTGAAAGAGGTCAAACCCACAAATTTAAAGAGATTTGGGGAAACAGGAAAACCTTCCCTCATTTCCCTAGAAAACTCCGTTTGGGGGAATGCACTTGAATTATTTTAATGAGAAAGGAATAACTTATTAATTTAGTACTACAGATAATGTGAATAACAAACACACATTGGCCTCAGATATACATGAGGCATGTATGCCACTGTAGTAGCACAGTCTGTAGCTGTTAAAAGAAATGGTCTGGCCTCCTAAAATCTCATTTCTATTTCTGGCTCTGCAGACTTTAGCAAGTCACTTCAGCTTGCTGTGAAAGGAACTCCATTTCATTAAATATTCAATATGCCATGCAGTTTTGTGCCTGTAACCCACCAAGATCTATATAGTAATCAGCAGTATATATATATACACACACACACACATATATGTGTGTATATATATATATACAGTATATACAGTATACATATATATATATACAGTGTATATATATATGTGTGTGTGTATATATATATATATATATAAAAATCAGCAGCATGCAACTTCAACTTGAATGCTGGTACTAACTGAAATTAGTAGATATTAAAAAAATACATACAAGATACTAAATACAAACCAGGAAATACTGGTCAATCAATTTCCTAAGCATGAGAAATCAAAAAGAAAAAGTAAAAACCCACAAGTATGTAATATTGTCCCTTTACATACCAAGGTTTCGTTTTTAATCATTGCTCGAAGCCAGTTGAAATCGACACTTTTAAACAAGACAGCCACGAACAAGCTGGCAGGATGATACTCGTGCTCGGAAAGTGGAGCTCCTTCTGGATAAGTCATCCTTATAGTTGTTTTATTTCCAACATGATCTGTGTATCCGTGAACTGGTGCATCATTTAACCTAGAAAAAAAGTTTAAACACACACTAAACTGCACAGGGATGCAATTTAATTAAAATGTTAAGACAGTAAGCAAAGAACTTGTATTTGGCCCACAGCTTTTTATCAGAGCTGAGTGCAGCGTTTCCAGTATCTCTGTGTTCCTCACTTCACACACTCATCTATTCCTTATCTCCGAGAGGCAGCCAATTCTATTTTGGGATTTAAGTGTCACAAGTGCCAAATTCTGAAAGGAAGAGCTTGAAGGAGAAGTGCTTAAAACAGCACTGCAGAATTTCACTTTGTCTCGTGCCAGCTCAAAGAGGCTTAAAAGGGGAAGGAAAAGAAAGTACATAGGAAATTTTATGTATTTTTTCACACGTGTATGTGAGTTTACACACAAGAAATGCCTTCACATTATCCCTTCACTAACTCACACAGCAATATAAAGCTTTCTGTGGTCCTGTGCCAATCCTGCTCACCTGGACATCAGCTGGTAAGAAGAGCCTCAACCAGCTCATGAATTCTGCAGAACTATCAGCAAAAGCCCTACAAATATTTTTATTTCAAAACCAGTCACCTCCGCACTCTTACACCCACCATTTCAGCAATTAGTGCAAATCCTCTGCTCCTCCCAACGTCGAAATGTTTGTATAGTTTTGTGTAAGAGATATTCACTCACTGGATCAACCTCTTGCTTTTCAAGGGGAGCCTCTTTTGCTTTACAAAACTATTTATCAAAATATCTGTATTAAATTTATCATTTACATGACAAAATACAAAGAAAGAGAACTGTTCCATTCAGAAGGCAGGAGTGCAGACAGACGTGCATCTAACACAAACATCAAACAATTGTGTGGATAATCACAGAACCATGCCCTATTCCTGAAAATATAAGCAAATATCAGCATGCTATAAAGTATGTAAGCAAATTGCAAGGTGAAACTATCACTCGTTTTTATTGTGCTTGAAATAGCTTTTCTAAGAAAAGTACATAAACATGTCAAATAATCAAGAGGGTGAGGGTAGAAACAAGTCCTAAAGCCTACCTTAAAAAAAAACCTTAAACATGTGAATGGATAAAACAAATGAATATATTTTCTCTGATTTCATTGGATCATCAATCATTTCTGCCCATGTTTTCTGATAACTGATATCAAAACGCACAAATTACAGTGAATTCTTGCCTTTCCCATATGATGACTGTTACTTCGCTCCTCAGTCTCTGAATCCTACCAGGTCACAAGCACATTTCTCAGAAGAACTTACAAAAAAGTCTTGCAAGTTCTGTGAGCAGCTGGAGATACTTTCCTCTCCCAAAACAAGTCTGCTCATAAAGCAAAACTGAAGTAGTTTGAATCCTTAAATAGAAGGGAAAATACTTACCTTATAACAATATCAAACTGATTCAGTAAGTGTCCTAGCTCTGAGCCATGAAGGATTCCACCACTGCCAATGACAACGCAGCGTTTACAGTGTTTGGACTTCAAATCTTCCGGCAAATCATGCTCAGGCAAGAGTTCAAGGATGCTCTGAAGCTTATCAAAGAACTTGTGAAATCCAAAGGGAGGTTCATATTTAAATAAAGCTTCATCTTCATTCACATTTTTTCTTACAAAAGGAGATATGTCCATGCTATATTTTTCTGCAAATAACTTTGCCATTTCCTTTTTTGCATGAGAAGGTCGGCACTGTCCCTGCAGCACAGCGCTGGCATACTGTTGTGCTTTCTAAAACAAAATATGCAAAATTGCAGTCAGGAAAGCTACTTTCAGTGACAGAAACAGCCCTCCCAAATCAACCCACCTGGGATTGCCAGCACGATACCAAACACAGGCTTTTAAAAAGAAAGCTTAAACCAAGAAACACAGGATTAGTCAGTGCAGGATGAAAACCTGCAACTCAGTGTCTCTCCTAGTCATCTAGCCCATCCAGTCATCTAGGCAGGAGCTTTTCTAAACAATAAATTTAGATAATGAGAGAGGTAAGTGAATATAATACCCTTTATAGAAAGGTACAGGAAAGATGTGCCCCATGGGGCAGCTCAAAAAACTTCAAACTGCTACTTATAAAAGCGAAAAAAAAAACCTGAGTTGCTGCTACCCATCTTATTTAGCAGAAAAACAGCAAGAGGAAGTCTATACTGCTGCTCAAAAGTGTGACCCGACCACAGCAGGGTTACCAGACACCTCAGCTGGAAAGACTCAAACGGCGTGGCGGGCTTGCTCACAAATCAACATGAGGCTACTTTCTAAAGATATCGCTAAAATGGTACTTTTATAACTAAGCACAACATTAAGAGGAATGCAAAAAGTGATCTCAGGTTCACTTCAAAAGATAAATAACCAATATAAGCGACTACAGTTCTGTATCATCTTACAGCTGAATCTATTTATGGAAATTGCATATTAATATGTCTCATTAGAAAAAGCTCTTCATGAGCGTTGTTTTTAGAAATCTGTAGTGGCAAGCTGCTACTTGAAATAAGGAAGCAGAGAAATAGCCAGTTGCTACTTTTACCATTTACAAAAACAGCCATTTGCATGTTCTCTATCCCCCAGCAGGACTCTGCTCATCTTTCCTCCTCTTTAATCGTGAAACATTAGAGAACAAGAGGCTGAGAAAGCCAGAATTCAAATCCGGTGCTTACACAGTTCCCCTTTTGCACTCATAAGAAAACAGGAGTGTTTATCTGGATGAATGAAACGTAGCTGTGGAGGGATATGGCAGGTTAGTGGTTTGTTTTGTTTTTTTCTTATGGCTTCTCAAGAGCTGCCTCTACCACTATGAGAGAGCCCCAGGCACTGTAGGTACATGAACACCACACTCCTTTGGGCTGTGCATGACAGAACCACTTCATGACATCTTCTGAGAACAGGACTTCATGCACCCTGAGAAGAACCTCATTTTTCAGCCCATCAGTGAAAACCAATGCCCAGCTGTGTCACTAGAAAAAGGGGAACGTGTACAGCTGTACATCCCTATATCTATTCTTATCACACTGTTAGCTCTTTTGCTGGTTATTGCCATCATAAAACTGCTTATCAAAGACTGGTGACGTGCTGTGCCAGTCACCAGACAAGTGCCCAAGGACTTTACAACCTGCAACTGCTGTCCAGCTAGACAGTGCCAGCAAAACCAAAATGAACTATAGTGCAGCAATAAAACACAGCCCACACAGCCCTCTGCAATGCAGCAACTCAAAGTCAAGTGCAGCATAATAAAGAGCAAACAGGTAAGTAGGAAAAGGCAGAAAAGCTACAGCAAGATTTATGGAAAGTCTTATAGCCTCCTTTTAGACAAGCTTTAAAGCCACATGCAAAACCATACTTGAAGCAAATATCTCCTATTAACAGAGTTCCCCCACAAAGAAAACCCCAAACAGAAGCAAAAAATCTCTATAGAGCTGCACCTTCCTACATAACATCTGCTCATGCTTGCTAATATCTGAGCAGCTGCAAGGCAAATCAGAATGGGGAACTGGTTTGGGGGTAAAATAAAGTTTGGGTTTGGGCGCTGTGTTGCTTTTCACTGGCGTTCATTTCCTGACCACAAAAACATTTGCATTGACACTATGGACAGAAAATGAAGCAGGAGCATGCGAGATCACTCCTTAAAATGCAGGGCCAGCTAAAAACACGAGTGAAACTGGTCTTGGTGACCACAGCTTCAGCCTCCTCCTGGAAGCACTCACATGGCAGCAGTCAGGTAACACCTCGACTTGCACATGAGCACAGGGAACAGCAGCCCTGGTTGAACTTTAAGTCTGTAGCACTGTCTCTCACATTACAAATGCCACGATGACATGTCCATTTCAAGTGTTATTCTTAACAGTCAGGCATGTTGTTCTCTCATTTCATCCCTAAATTCCAGTTCTCTGTGCACTGCTCACCATCACCATTCCACAAGAACACCACCCAGAGGTCCTATGGGACGAAATAAAGCAAAATACATTTGCCTTCTCAGAATGACTTCATCAGCTCCACCAATACAGATCCTAACAACTCTTGTATTGTACACACACACACACAAAAAAAAAACAACCACACATACCCCACAAAAAAAAAAATCCTACACCAACCTTTACACGATCGAGGTCCACATATGGCATTTTTGTTCTGTCACATTCTTCAGGGTCAAAATGTAGTTTGATGATATAAAGGAAGCATACTCCGACCACAAACAATAGAAAAAGTCTGAAAACAAATAGGTATGTGTAAGAAATAGATGGAAGAGGAAAAAAAAAAAAGATTTTTGCAGCATTTAACCTACTGTTATATGAGTTATTTTAAACAACTTTAAGACAATTTAAGAACTTCAAAGACATACGTGCATTCACTTCAAATCAACAAAAACTAATGCACTGAGTGCTATAAACATTCTAAAAGTTTAAAGACAGATCTGCACAAATCTGCTAACCTAAAGATGCTTTAATATAGAAACTGCTCTAAACTGACACTTTGGCTTCCCACAATTCTATACCTGTATCACACACTTTAAATACAACACGTATCAACAGCTCTCCTTACAAAAGGATCCAAAAACAACTTTATTTTGAACTACAGATTTTCATGCAAGTGGCAACAACAACAAAGCAAAACCTTCAGCTCACTGGAAGGTCAGAATGCAGATTTAGATGCTTGTCATGAAAAGCCTTATTTATTTATTTATTTATATTCTCAAAATACTTAGAAGAAAAAAATAATCCTTTATAACTGAGTAACGTAAGTTAGCACACTTCTGTTACGCTTACTTCTCATTACAAAGTAATCTCACTATTTATCTCAAAATGTTCAGTTGGTTCATTTCAGGTCTCAACAACTTTGCAAAAACTGTAACATGTGTTTGGAGTTGTGATTGCACTTGGCATATGTAGTGCAACCTTTGTTACTGCTTTTCATACTAGATTTTTAATTATTTCCTATGATCCTCTAAAGGTTGCACATGTATTTCAATGTCTTAAAAATATACCACCTACCAGGCGTTTCTTGCTTCTGTAAACTCACCCGGGTAAACTTTCTATAGGTTTCAGGGATCATCTTGACCATATTCTTCACCAACTTCTGTAATGCACCACCCACACTAAACCACATTTACCATACAGATAATCACCAAGTTTCAGTAGTACCAGGACACGTAGCGTGCAGGCTAATACATACCACTGTCAATCTTTCATAATTTGCAGTATCCGCCCTAAATGCTATGATAATAGTGAAAAATTCTGTCCAAAACTAACAAGGTGGCCATGGGAAAAGAAGTACTATTCTAGGGTTTGATTTAACTTATTTCAGTTTTATATTGATAGGCATCTAAAACCTTCCTCAGGATGTTAGACTGCATCTCCTGAAAAATCAGCCAACCCAGCAGAAATAAGGAACACACAGACAGATGCACGAGGCTCCTTTTCCTCTACCGAGGTTTAAGGAGTTATTTCTAGACTAAGCTGAGACTGCATCATTCAGGTGTGCAAAACATCTGTGAAACTATCAGCCTAGTTTTAAGTTTTTGATTTGTTCTTTAAAAACATTTTAAGTCTAAAAATTCAAGTCACAAAGTATCACAGTAGTGAGATACTGGTTTTACACGTAATTTGGGATATATATTTAGACACACTTTCTAAATCCAAGGCGACCCTAAATACATACACACAGCAACCAATATTTTGTGGTGTAACATCATGGAAGAAAAGTCTCCATAAACGAACAAACAAACTGTGAGGGATCACATCCTCCTTCTATCCTAAAACTTTCATTGTCCTTAATTTGCATCAGTTATCAGACCTTGTCCCTTTTACTGATCTGGAGTACTGATGAGCAAAGTGCTGGAATCTCACATTACCTGGGGAAAACCAGTGATACTGCAAGCGAGATTAAGCACCTCAAAATGTTTTATCTGCCAAAAATGAGAACTAGGTGCCTGACCCTCCATTCAGTCGCTCTAGAAAACCCCACCTCTTGTTTGTTCCATCCTATGTTCCCTAGTATGTTCCCTACTAGGGTAGGGCAGCTGCCCTTTGAATTACCCCAACAGTGACACTTACTTGGGAGTACCTTTTAAAAACCTGCTTGGTCTTTTCATCTTTGGGTGCGACTGTCTTATACCATTGCACAGGAGGTGAATGGTTGCTTTTTAACTTCACACAGGTATCGTCACTCAGCATTGCTGCAGAAAGAAGGAAAAAAAAACATTACAGTGTTTGCTGAACAGAAATCATTCAGAGGGCATCTGGAGACTTAACTTACTCTGCTTCCCAGAGATTTTTGGTTATCTTGTCAAAACCACTGAATCACTGCCAACTACCTCATGATTAATCACACACTCATTTCAAGTGCACTGCTAGGAGATTTTTCTAAAAATATGCGAATGTTTCCCAGTAGGTAAAAGAATTTACCCACAGAATCCTTAGCACATATTCCCCATTTGAACTAACCTATATGGACGCTTTAGAGTACTGTCTATTTGAGGTAACTACCAACTCATGTTCTTAATCACAAAGCTATAGAACTGATAGGGCAAAAGGTCCCTTCCAGCAGTCAAATCCAATTGAATGAAATTCTAGGAACACCTAAACTTGCAAGAAGACACCAAGCTCGACTCTCTTCACACTGCTGCATGTCACTTCTCAGGAACAAATCTGAGACACATAAAAGGTTGAAGACCCCAAACCATCCTGATACAAGGCAGAACAAGGAGAGATGAAGACGAACACGGAACTTACAGTCCGCTAAAGAGCCAGCAACAGTCAAGTGAGGCTTTCTGGAGCCATCTCCAAGCAGTCATATCCCACAAAACAGAGTGAGGCTAATGGGCTTTGCCAACAGAAAGCTTTACCATTTACCTCCAACGTAAGTAATACCATAATATTGTGATATTACTGAAGGGATAAGCAACAATAAAAACAGCACCAAGCAGCCAAACTGAACTTTCGTCCTCCTATTCATCTGCACTCCATCTCCATTTTGCTCCCAGCTAAGAAGTGCAGCAAACTGATCAAGTCCACACAGGACAAGCCTAGTGTGCATCAGGAAAACTTGTTGCAAGGGCCATATCCAACAGGCAAGCTGGAATACCCAGGTGAAATGCTCCACCTTCGCACCTCCAGGATAGGACACATGCCCTCCCTGTCCCACTTTGCAGCCAGGACCTCTTGGCACCCCTCATCGTTACTGAGGACCCACTGCTTTTAAACAAACACGCACATGGTATCACATAGGGATCAGGAGCTTGGTACAAAGTCCAGGGTTGCTCCTGATATGGCAAAAATGGACACAGCGGGATCACCAGGGAGGCTTGTCCGGGACGGCACAAGCAAGAGGCACTTCGCACTATTTGGCTAATGGACAGGGTATCACTCCCAGTATGGATGTAACTGGATCACCGTCTATAGGGACCTAGATCAGGGGGAGAATTTGGCAGGAAAGAATCAGCATCACACTAGGTATCAAAAGATGCATCACCAGACTGAAAGACAGATTCCGACCAAAGAGGCAGCTTTGCAGTGAACATTACACGGTCCAAGTGATAGCGCTTCTTTGCAAAGTAGTGTTTTATCTGCTAGGATCTAAGTTCTCCTGTAACTTGACAGAAACTCTCGGTTATGAAATGCTGTCCTGCAGATGTAAATCCTGGTACTGCCCAATGGCACTAAGATGCTCTAGGAATCAGTCTGCAGGGTGTTATAACCAAACCAATCTCATCTGTGCAGTTTAAATAGCCAAAGAAGAGCCATTCACATACAGCAAGCTTTAAAAAACTTCCACAAATGAAAATTTCCTATTACAGAAGTGTTCACAGAGTTTCTAAAACCGGTGTGTTTTTAATGAAGTCTTTCAAAATAAAGGAAAGGGAAAGATGTAGATATCTGAAAGACAGATGAACTGAATGATAAAGACAAAAGCAGATTAATAGGAAAGCAGGACTATAATAAACAAGTACCATCAACAAGTCTTTCCAGTCTCTGAACAAAATAAATTCCAGCTTCAACCCCAATAAATTCCAGCTTCAACCCCAAAGGATTGATGCACTCATCTCGAGTGCACAAAGAGAAAGCTGGCACCTTATTAAAAAAGCAAACACAGAGCATTTAATTAAACATCTCAGCACGTCCTTTCCGAGTTAAATTCATTATGCTCAATGTCATTGTATAATTTGTTTATAGGGCTGAAATAATTACAGTTTTTCCTTTCATTTGCAACGATCTACTTCAGGCTGATTTTTGTCAGTTCTCCCTCTTCCACTTTGGACGATTCTTTGTTGACCAAGCTGGAAAAAAATTGAAAATCTCTCCAGGACATGAATTTTTTACAATTTCTCAGAGTTTGAACCTGTCTCCTTGTCAAAGTCTATGCACATCTCTGCTCTATGCACTGGCTGGGACAGCTTAAGAAAGAACACTGTGTCCCTGAGCACACACAAAAAAAATCATGATTTTTACAGAGAGAACCATAACAGTAAGGAAACCAGTTCAACATATAGCACAGTCCATGCATTTAAATGTTGTTGTTTGCACACAGATATCACTGCCAAACAATACGAAGTCCTTTCAGAAAGGGCCAGTGCTGCAGTTGTTTTGGGAGCCATAAATGCAAATATCTCAATTTGTAGACAAATCATGTCTCAATAGTAATCCTACATTTTGCACTGACATTTCCATAGCTACTCATTGTGGTGTAATTACTGGGGACTCAAGAGACTTAAGTTTAGTAGATGGAAAAGCAAATTTAAGCGATTTGTACATGGCTTCTGCTAAAGCTAAATCATCAGTCAATACGGATGCACTTCAAAGCCTTTTTGTGGTGTTGCTCTTTCCACTGTAATTTACTTTTGACTCACTGTTATTCTAAAGTGAAAGAGACTTCCATGCTTAGAACATTTCAGAACTTTTTATGTGGGAATGCTAAAATATGAATAATAATTTTAAAAGCTCCATATGTCAAACTGTATATAGGCACCGGCACATCCTGAAAAGTTGTGGTTGCTCCATAGAGCACTTGGGGACACCTGAGACAAAATATGAGATTAGGGATTCCCTACTCCTTTTTGTCTCTGTGCTATCCTTAGTGTGAGCAATTGCACACTCTGTGCTGGGGTTTATCCACCCAACCTCAGGGAATACCCACACGAGGGAGTTATCAGCACCCATGCAACTGTACAAGTTCTTACCCAAGTCACAGGGCACGCTGCCCCCCCTCAAGTCATCGCTGAAAGCCCAGTAAGACACAAAGCACTTTCTGTTCTACATTTGCATCGCATCTGGAGCAACAGTCTCAGACTATGACTGAAGTTCCTAGGATTTGCAAATACAATCAACTTGCTCTGTCCCAGGACTGCCAGTAATAGAAACAGACCGTTTTCACAGCTCACCATCAAAACAGTCCCCCAAAAGGTGTCACTGCCCAATACAGACTTGGAAGTTCCTACAAGAGAATGAGAAAACTTGCAGTATAAACTTCAAACAACTGAAAGCTGTATTATCTGTATAAAGAAAATACCACTCAAGATCAATTGACCTTGAAAAGGCAGTGTAACAGACAGTAAAACTAAGGAATGAAATACCTAAATCCTTCTGCCCATCTCAACCCCTCTCCCCTAAATCAGATGATACAAATAAATTACTTAAGAAATGTGCCTTCAATAGTGGTAAATGATAGAACAGAAAGCTACTTGATTATAAGCAACAGCTATGTTTCAAAAAACGAAAGGCAAAAGTCACAGGTATTTTTATATAGAAGAAGCTTCAGTGAGACAAAGTTCTTAATCTAGATGACGTTACCAGTCCTTATCAGTGATGACTTCTGCACACATTTCCTGTCCTATTTTTTATTTGTTGACTCACACAAAACTTTATGCAAAGAAGATTTATATTTATAGGAAACTTCACCTGACTGCCCATTATTTTCTAGGACACATTTAGGTGAAAGAATATAGGTGAAATATATATTTCATCTATCCTCATTAGTGATTAAAGAGAAGCAGTACTACATCAATCTCAAAAGCCAACACGAACAGCTAGATTCAAACAGAATGCTGTTAGACCAAGCCACAGCATAACCAGTATCTTGTTTAGGATGAATTTTGCTTGCTTTTGCACTACTAAAGCTCACTAACACACAAGAAAAAAAAATGATTATGGAAAACGGTTAACGAGGGTTGTTGGGTTTTTGGGGGATTTTTTCAACTTTTTTTTAAAATCTCTATTTAAGAGCCATCTGTTAAGCGGAGCTTCTTAGCTGGAAAAAAGACATCTAAGAGGAACCTTTAAACACAATAAAGTTAAGAGATTCATAAAAACGCCAATGCAGAAAGCGTAATTGATACTGAGAGGAAATGAGATACATGCAACGGATGAAAGCGCTATTGACCTAAACAAATGTACTACTTTTATAACATACGGAACAAGTGAAGTGCAAAGGTAAGGGATATAATACTTAATGGTTTTTTTTTTTAATATGCTTTACAGATAGCAGCAAGCAATAAAACTGCAACTTCACAATACAATCGGACATTGTACTTTTCAGGAGGAATCAATAGGTCCTTTTAGTGTTATCCTATCACAGAAAAAAAATGCATAATTAAATATACCACTATTCCTGTTAAAATTGGGGTGGAAAAAATCATGCAGTTTTTAATAAATTCACAACAATACCAAACTACATTGAGATTTTAGCTAAAGTGTTATTTTCCTAATTGCAATTAAAGCTTAAAAAACTACATAGCTTTCCTTTAGGAAAGCTAGATCATGGAACACTTGTGGAACGCCTGCCTCGAATTATCAGTCCACTAAAGGCACTCACTCTCCCTCTTTCCTGAAAGCTTTTTGCATGTTAAAATGAAATATCCTGCTTAAAATTCTGTCTCACCTCCTCACTTCCCAAGTTCTTAAAAAGATATTCTTATGCTTTCATCTACTGCAAAAGCAGCTTGCTAAACAGAAATATTATGACTAATTACAAGGGGGACATTAAGACACTGGCAGGTATGTTTGCTCGAAGTATGAGAATTAAAGGATATTAGCTGACCTGAAAACAACCACAGATTTCACTGAAACAGCTCAAATTTAGCTGTGACATTATATGCATCTAACTTAAGTTTCTTGACCAATTTTTAACTAAAAAATTCCAGATCTTCAGAAAACACACACACATAAAACATGATTTGCAATGCAGGGCTATAAAGTGGTTACACACGACAGAATCTATCAGCTACTGAAGGGCACTGCCTTATCAGAAGGCACCTGGAAAATGATGCCCTCCCACCCTCCAAAATTCAGGAAGAACAAAGAAAAGCTGAAGCTCTAAATAAGCAGTTGTGCAAATACACAAGGAGGACTCAGCATTTGCCAATATTGTAGCATCAAACTGCTACTACAGAACTGGCAGAGAGCACAGGTATTTTTATTCATCCAAAACACAAACTTTGCTAAAAACAGAACAGATTTGGAAACATAACCTCTCCTGACTTACAAGTATTTGTTATTAAAAATTCTATCTGCCTGGGGGAAAAAAGAAAAAAAAGAATATGTCAGTCTTCTCCAGGAAGAGATACTGGAGAAACCGCAACGCGGTACAGAACAGCCTTCCTTTCCAACAACATCTGCAGAAGTGAATCCAGATTTTTAAGTCCGATTTTAAACATAAGTTTTACAGGGCAGGAAAGCCAACTGAAAGCTGGCCAGATGTTGAAAGTAGATTTTAAATCTATACAATGAAAGTAAAAAGTGTTTTACTTGACCTGTCCCATTTGCTTACAGTAATAAAAAACTCAAGAGAAAGTGAGAAGAGAGGAGAAACAGGCAAGATAACCTAAGGAACTGTTTTTGATTTGGAAATCTCTTTGTATAACACAACCCTTCTTCGGCAACATAAACCCCTAAAACCAAAAACATTTAAAGCAATGCATAAATTTCAATGTTTAAATTTTAGGAAGATTTACCAGGAACATGACCAGGCACTATAGCCAGTTGCATTATAGCCTGTAGCAATATTAACTGTTGGATATTTACCCTCAAATAATTCATTGCTCATCATCATCCTACAACCTCCTAGCAAAAATAGTCACAAGAAATGAAAAATTAGTCCCTAATCTGTCACAGCTACTACACTATTAGCTTCCCAGTGGAGGAAAAAAAAAATCTGGAACTGAAGTTAAAAATAACAGACTTCTATCAATTATTTCTTTTATTGCAACTCTAAAAACCCAACAGTAAAGTTGGTACTTACATGTTTAGAAATTTGATAAGCATTCTTTGAACATTATCTGCTGGGTACCTATTAGTAAGGAAGGAAAAGGGGAAATAGAAGCATTTGAGAGACACAGCTGCCCTGATGAACAAGAGAATTTGTTATTTCAACTAACATAATAAAATCATAGGAGCAATGCTTCCTTGAGAGCAGAAAGAACTTTAGTCTGTAACATGGTTATAAATACCTAGAGCGGGAAATTGATTACATTACTGCAAAATGCATCACACCAAATGAACTCTCCTTGGTGAGGCTTTTTAATCAGACAATAAAAAGTAAAAAAACAAAAACCAAAACAAAGAGTGTATTCTGAACAGTCTGCAGCTCATTTGATCAAGAAAACTCTTGAGAAAACAGGAATGCAATATTGAATCCTTACATGCATGAACAGAACTGGCAAAAAAATGGAATGAGCAGCAAATGAAAAGTTTAGAGGAGTTAAGCAGATGTTCTCAAAGGCACAGGCAGCATCACAGGTAAATGCTCTCTTGCCTGAAGGCAAGAATACCAGTCAAAAGTAATAGCAGTTTAGATACATCATCATTTTCGTATTACATTACGATGTACTGCTTGAACTGTATTCTAATTGTCTAGTGCCTGATTCCTACATCCTCTATGCTACATCAGCCACCAACTGACTCCTAAAATCATTAATAACCTTAAATTAGTGCATCTGCCCAATTTATTTTTTCTCTGCGAAATACATACGGATAGGTAACAGCTTGCTTTTAGCCTCAGGACGTGAAGATCCAACATAGAAATTTGTTCCAGCTCAGATTCAGCTGAATTACCAACATCATTAATGCTACTCAGAGTGCAATGCCATCACTTCCATCCAGGAGCATTCCCAGGAAGCTCCTTGAGTTTTAATAGCTCCTTCTAAAATAACACTGCAGGCAAAGAACTTTCAGTGGAGCTCGGAATGAAAGTTCAGTGTTTAAAACCGGCACCAGCCTCTCGATTTCAGTCTTCCTTAGTCAAGCTGTGAAACTCTCACTTCGAATACTGGGAAACCTCTTGCAGGTACTCCAGTATGAAGAACAACAAACCATAATGAATAAATCTAAGAAATACCACAGAATCATCATGGCTGGAAAAAACCAAAAAACCTTCAAGATCAACAAGATATGAGCAGTATGGTATTAAAAGAAAAGGTGGGTTTTTTTTTTTTTTTTTTTTTGGCGAAGCAGAAACTTTTGCAGAAGCCACAGTTTCACAGCAAATGCCATTTTTCTTCATAGATGTTAGTTCTAAACAGTGGCTGCCCACTGCGGACATCTGGAGCATGAGGTCAGACTTCCCTTCCACAGGAAGCTTGAAGAGTAAGTCACCCCTTAAGGAAAGGGCCAGAGAATACAAGACACAGCATTAGTCTTTACAGCGCTAAGGAAACAAGCCAGAGTACTTGCACAGCCAAGATGCTTCATATTACATCTGAATTATGCAGCAGAATAGCCCCGAACAACTGGTAATTATGGAACAAAGTTAATGGTGTAGCAGCATCTTTCCCACAGTATCATCTAACTCTCCAAGAGATTATGGAAAAAAAAAAAATCACTATACAACCAATAGATGCAACGCCAAAATTCTCCCATTAAAAAAAAAAGGCTTAAAAGGAACCTGTCACATAAAGAACATTGCTGGAGCCAACTCCCGTGCTTAACTTCTGAAGTCGAGAAGAACGTCAAGATTGAACAGGCTGCAGAGAGCGCTAAGACGGATGGATGAGCAGGGAGCTGCTCTCAAGGAGATGGGAACAATCGGCTTGTTTAGCTTGGGAAAGAAGGTGGAGGTGTTGTCTCCAGCCCCACCAAGCATGAAAACACCAGAGTAAAGCAAACAATTCAAGCTGAAGGACAATGTTGGCACGCAGCAAAAAAAATGGCCATAAACGCACGCTACGAGCAAATGATTCCTCAGCAGCAAAGGAACAGCCTTCCCACAGGAGTCATGGAAAATAACAGCCCACATAAGTTTTTAAGAAAGTTCTTAATAATTTATGAATGATCTTATGAGAGAGTTGCCTGCAACAACAAGAGATTGCTCTATGATCCAAAAGCCCTGTCTGAATTACTGTTCTGCGGTTTCGTAGTGTTAGATGCAGCCACTGCAGATAATTTGATGCATTTTAATAAATTTCATTCAGATTTCCCTGTAATTTGAAAGCTGACATTTGAAACTCCATTGCAGATTTAAAGCACTGGCCGAGTTTTGTTCAGTAACTTGGCCTTGATCAAAACTGAAGACCTCCATAAATTTCTGAGCATTTTTTATTTAAGTACAGTAACTCTTCCTCCAAATATCCCAACTCTGCACCAATCTTAGCACGTAACAGCCCCTCCACATCTGCCTTCCACAGAGACGCACGTAAAGCAAGCCAAAGGATTGGTGAGTGATTTCAGCTTGTTTTCTTCATCGAGAGGCAGGCTCTGCTATCACACTGTACATCCTCCGACCACGCTGCAGCGCAGAGGAAGCGGCCGCCTCGGCTCACGAGCACTAAACTCTCCGGGGCGTTTTGACCTGTGAACGAAACCCTCTGCATTTGCCACCCGGTGCTCACGGAGCAGAACCGCATAGGAAGGCGGCCCCAGGTTCCCTGGGGATAAAGGATAAAAGGGAGATAGTGATTCCCGCTGGAACCACATCCAGGACTGGTCCAGAGGCCAGAGCCCACATCCAGAGCAGACACTGCATCTAAGCAGCCTCTAAAATACGCGTGCGCTTCTGAAGCATAAAATCCCTTTCCTCTTCGAGCTTTCCTTAAAATAATAAGCAGTGTCTATTTTTTATGTATCTTACCCCAAAATTAAGAGAAAAACACCCATTTACCACAGGAAACTTATTTTTCTCCAGTAATTTCACATATAGCTCCCAAACATTCCCATCAGCAACGGAAGCTGTTAAATAAGCATTTCCCCTGCCTCCCTTATATTTTGATCTTATCCATTATAGCGGAAAGAGAAAAAAAAATATTCAGTGCAGAATGAATCCTCAGGGTGACTAAAAAAAAAAAAAAAAAAAAAAAGAAGAAGAAAAAGAAAAGAAAGAAAAAGAAATGGGGAGGGTGGAAAGGACTGCAGCTGCTGGAAAAGTCACTGCAGTTTTGCACCCATACGGCTCCAAACTGGGAAAAATGGTATCTTGTATCTTGCACCGGAGGAAAAAAAAAAAAAAAAAAAGAGAGAGAGAGAGAGAG